>NW_028270151.1:71541440-71848278 GCF_037043375.1 Chiloscyllium plagiosum
GGGAGTCAGAGCTGAGGCTGGGAGTCTGTGCTGAGGCTGGGAGTCTGATCTGAGGCTTGGATACTTAGCTGAGGCTGAGAGCCTGAGCTGAGGCCGGGTGCTTGTGCTGAGGCTGGGAGTCCATGCTGAGGCTGGGGGTTTGTGCAAAGGCAGGGAGTCTGTGCTGAAGCTGGGAGTCTGTGCTGAGGCTGGGAGTCTGTGCTGAGGCCGGGAGTCTGAGCTGAGGCCGGGAGTCTGAGCAGAGGCCAGGAGTCTGAGCTGAGGCCAGGAGTCTGAGCTGAGGCTGGGAGTCTGAGCTGAGGCTGGGGGTGTGAGAAGTGGCTGGGAGTTTTAGCTGAGGCTGAGAGTCTGAGGTGAGGCCAGGAGTCTGAGCTGAGGCCGGGAGTCTGAGCTGAGGCTGCGAGTCTGAGATGTGGCTGGGAGTTTTAGCTGAGGCTGAGAGTCTGAGCTGAGGCCGGGAGTCTGAGCTGAGGCCAGGAGTCTGAGCTGAGGCCAGGAGTCTGAGCTGAGGCTGGGAGTCTGAGCTGAGGCTGGGAGTCTGAGCTGAGGCTGGGGGTCTGAGCTGAGGCTTGGAGTCTGAACTGAAGCTGGGAGTCTGAGCTGAGGCTGGGAGTCCGCGCTGAGGCTGGGAGTCTGTGCTGAGGCTGGGAATCCGCACTGAGGCTGGGAGTCTGCACTGAGGCTGGGAGTCTGCACTGAGGCTGGGAGTCTGCGCTGAGGCTGGGAGTCTGCGCTGAGGCTGGGAGTCTGTACTGAGGCCAGGAGGGTATGCTGAGGCTGGGGGTCCGCATTGAGGCTGGTAGTCCACACTGAGGCTGGCAGTCTGTGCTGAGGCTGGGAGTCTGTGCTGAGGTTGGGAGTCCGCACTGAGGCTGGGAGTCCGCATTGAGGCTGGGAGATCGCACTGAGGGTGGGAGTCTGAGCTGAGGCTGGGAGTCTGAGCTGAGGCTGGGGGTCTGAGCTGAGGCTTGGAGCCTGAACTGAGGCTGGGAGTCTGCACTGAGGCTGGGAGTCTGCGCTGAGGCTGGGAGTCTGTACTGAGGCCAGGTGGGTATGCTGAGGCTGGGGGTCCGCATTGAGGCTGGTAGTCCGCACTGAGGCTGGCAGTCTGTGCTGAGGCTGGGAGTCTGTGCTGAGGTTGGGAGTCCGCACTGAGGCTGGGAGTCCGCATTGAGGCTGGGAGATCGCACTGAGGGTGGGAGTCTGAGCTGAGGCTGGGAGTCTGAGCTGAGGCTGGGGGTCTGAGCTGAGGCTTGGAGTCTGAACTGAGGCTGGGAGTCTGAGCTGAGGCTGGGAGTCCGCGCTGAGGCTGGGAGTCTGTGCTGAGGTTGGGAGTCTGTGCTGAGGCTGGGAGTCCGCACTGAGGCTGGCAGTCTGTGCTGAGGCTGGGAGTCTGTGCTGAGGCTGGGAGTCCGCACTGAGGCTGGGAGTCCGCACTGAGGCTGGGAGTCCGCATTGAGGCTGGGAGATCGCACTGAGGGTGGGAGTCTGAGCTGAGACTGGGAGTCTGGGGTGAAGCTTGGTGTCCACGCTGAGGTTGGGATTCCACAGTGAGGCTGGGAGTCTGCGCAGATGCTGGAGGTTTGTGCTGAGGTTGGGAGTCTGTGCCGAGGCTGGAGTCGGAGTTGAGCCAAGGAGTTATGCTGAATCTGCGTATCCAAGCGGAGGCTGGGATTACGTCGCTGAGGCTGGGAGTCTGCGCTGAGGCTGGGAGTCCACAATGAGTCTGTGAGTCTGCACTGAGGCTGGGAGCCTGCACTGAGGCTGGGAGTCTGAGCTGAGGCTGGGAGTCTGAGCTGAGGCTGGGAGTCTGAGCTGAGGCTGGGAGTCTGAGCTGAGGCTGGGAGTCTGAGCTGAGGCTGGGAGTCTGAGCTGAGGCTGGGAGTCTGAGCTGAGGCTGGGAGTCTGAGCTGAGGCTGGGAGTCTGAGCTGAGGCTGGGAGTCTGTGCTGAGGCTGGGAGTCTGTGCTGAGGCTGGGAGTCCGCACTGAGGCTGGGAGTCCGAGCTGAGGCTGGGTGTCTGTGCTGAGGCTGGGAGTCTGAGCTGAGGCTGGGAGTCTGTGCTGAGGCTGGGAGTCAGTGCAGAGGGTGGGAGTTTGTGCTGGAGCTGGGAGTCAGAGCTGAGGCTGGGAGTCTGTGCTGAGGCTGGGAGTCTGATCTGAGGCTTGGATACTTAGCTGAGGCTGAGAGCCTGAGCTGAGGCCGGGTGCTTGTGCTGAGGCTGGGAGTCCATGCTGAGGCTGGGGGTTTGTGCAAAGGCAGGGAGTCTGTGCTGAATCTGGGAGTCTGTGCTGAGGCTGGGAGTCTGTGCTGAGGCCGGGAGTCTGAGCTGAGGCCGGGAGTCTGAGCAGAGGCCAGGAGTCTGAGCTGAGGCCAGGAGTCTGAGCTGAGGCTGGGAGTCTGAGCTGAGGCTGGGGGTGTGAGAAGTGGCTGGGAGTTTTAGCTGAGGCTGAGAGTCTGAGGTGAGGCCAGGAGTCTGAGCTGAGGCCGGGAGTCTGAGCTGAGGCTGCGAGTCTGAGATGTGGCTGGGAGTTTTAGCTGAGGCTGAGAGTCTGAGCTGAGGCCGGGAGTCTGAGCTGAGGCCAGGAGTCTGAGCTGAGGCCAGGAGTCTGAGCTGAGGCTGGGAGTCTGAGCTGAGGCTGGGAGTCTGAGCTGAGGCTGGGGGTCTGAGCTGAGGCTTGGAGTCTGAACTGAAGCTGGGAGTCTGAGCTGAGGCTGGGAGTCCGCGCTGAGGCTGGGAGTCTGTGCTGAGGCTGGGAATCCGCACTGAGGCTGGGAGTCTGCACTGAGGCTGGGAGTCTGCACTGAGGCTGGGAGTCTGCGCTGAGGCTGGGAGTCTGCGCTGAGGCTGGGAGTCTGTACTGAGGCCAGGAGGGTATGCTGAGGCTGGGGGTCCGCATTGAGGCTGGTAGTCCACACTGAGGCTGGCAGTCTGTGCTGAGGCTGGGAGTCTGTGCTGAGGTTGGGAGTCCGCACTGAGGCTGGGAGTCCGCATTGAGGCTGGGAGATCGCACTGAGGGTGGGAGTCTGAGCTGAGGCTGGGAGTCTGAGCTGAGGCTGGGGGTCTGAGCTGAGGCTTGGAGCCTGAACTGAGGCTGGGAGTCTGCACTGAGGCTGGGAGTCTGCGCTGAGGCTGGGAGTCTGTACTGAGGCCAGGAGGGTATGCTGAGGCTGGGGGTCCGCATTGAGGCTGGTAGTCCGCACTGAGGCTGGCAGTCTGTGCTGAGGCTGGGAGTCTGTGCTGAGGTTGGGAGTCCGCACTGAGGCTGGGAGTCCGCATTGAGGCTGGGAGATCGCACTGAGGGTGGGAGTCTGAGCTGAGGCTGGGGGTCTGAGCTGAGGCTGGGGGTCTGAGCTGAGGCTTGGAGTCTGAACTGAGGCTGGGAGTCTGAGCTGAGGCTGGGAGTCCGCGCTGAGGCTGGGAGTCTGTGCTGAGGTTGGGAGTCTGTGCTGAGGCTGGGAGTCCGCACTGAGGCTGGCAGTCTGTGCTGAGGCTGGGAGTCTGTGCTGAGGCTGGGAGTCCGCACTGAGGCTGGGAGTCCGCACTGAGGCTGGGAGTCCGCATTGAGGCTGGGAGATCGCACTGAGGGTGGGAGTCTGAGCTGAGGCTGGGGGTCTGTGGTGAAGCTTGGTGTCCACGCTGAGGTTGGGATTCCACAGTGAGGCTGGGAGTCTGCGCAGATGCTGGAGGTTTGTGCTGAGGTTGGGAGTCTGTGCCGAGGCTGGAGTCGGAGTTGAGCCAAGGAGTTATGCTGAATCTGCGTATCCAAGCGGAGGCTGGGATTACGTCGCTGAGGCTGGGAGTCTGCGCTGAGGCTGGGAGTCCACAATGAGTCTGTGAGTCTGCACTGAGGCTGGGAGCCTGCACTGAGGCTGGGAGTCTGAGCTGAGGCTGGGAGTCTGAGCTGAGGCTGGGAGTCTGAGCTGAGGCTGGGAGTCTGAGCTGAGGCTGGGAGTCTGAGCTGAGGCTGGGAGTCTGAGCTGAGGCTGGGAGTCTGAGCTGAGGCTGGGAGTCTGAGCTGAGGCTGGGAGTCTGAGCTGAGGCTGGGAGTCTGTGCTGAGGCTGGGAGTCTGTGCTGAGGCTGGGAGTCCGCACTGAGGCTGGGAGTCCGAGCTGAGGCTGGGTGTCTGTGCTGAGGCTGGGAGTCTGTGCTGAGGCTGGGAGTCTGTGCTGAGGCTGGGAGTCTGAGCTGAGGCTGGGAGTCTGAGCTGAGGCTGGGAGTCTGAGCTGAGGCTGGGAGTCTGTGCTGAGGCTGGGAGTCTGAGCTGAGGCTGGGAGTCTGAGCTGAGGCTGGGAGTCTGAGCTGAGGCTGGGAGTCTGAGCTGAGGCTGGGAGTCTGAGCTGAGGCTGGGAGTCTGTGCTGAGGCTGGGAGTCTGTGCTGAGGCTGGGAGTCCGCACTGAGGCTGGGAGTCTGAGCTGAGGCTGGGTGTCTGTGCTGAGGCTGGGAGTCTGTGCTGAGGCTGGGAGTCTGTGCTGAGGCTTGGTGTCTGAGCTGAGGCTGGGAGTCTGAGCTGAGGCTGGGAGTCTGTGCTGAGGCTGGGAGTCTGTGCTGAGGCTGGGAGTCTGTGCTGAGGCTTGGAGTCTGCACTGAGGCTGGGTGTCTGAGCTGAGGCTGGGAGTCTGAGCTGAGGCTGGGAGTCTGTGCTGAGGCCAGGAGTCTGAGCTGAGGCCGGGAGTCTGAGCTGAGGCTGCGAGTCTGAGATGTGGCTGGGAGTTTTAGCTGAGGCTGAGAGTCTGAGCTGAGGCCGGGAGTCTGAGCTGAGGCCAGGAGTCTGAGCTGAGGCCAGGAGTCTGAGCTGAGGCTGGGAGTCTGAGCTGAGGCTGGGAGTCTGAGCTGAGGCTGGGGGTCTGAGCTGAGGCTTGGAGTCTGAACTGAAGCTGGGAGTCTGAGCTGAGGCTGGGAGTCCGCGCTGAGGCTGGGAGTCTGTGCTGAGGCTGGGAATCCGCACTGAGGCTGGGAGTCTGCACTGAGGCTGGGAGTCTGCACTGAGGCTGGGAGTCTGCGCTGAGGCTGGGAGTCTGCGCTGAGGCTGGGAGTCTGTACTGAGGCCAGGAGGGTATGCTGAGGCTGGGGGTCCGCATTGAGGCTGGTAGTCCACACTGAGGCTGGCAGTCTGTGCTGAGGCTTGGAGTCTGTGCTGAGGTTGGGAGTCCGCACTGAGGCTGGGAGTCCGCATTGAGGCTGGGAGATCGCACTGAGGGTGGGAGTCTGAGCTGAGGCTGGGAGTCTGAGCTGAGGCTGGGGGTCTGAGCTGAGGCTTGGAGCCTGAACTGAGGCTGGGAGTCTGCACTGAGGCTGGGAGTCTGCGCTGAGGCTGGGAGTCTGTACTGAGGCCAGGAGGGTATGCTGAGGCTGGGGGTCCGCATTGAGGCTGGTAGTCCGCACTGAGGCTGGCAGTCTGTGCTGAGGCTGGGAGTCTGTGCTGAGGTTGGGAGTCCGCACTGAGGCTGGGAGTCCGCATTGAGGCTGGGAGATCGCACTGAGGGTGGGAGTCTGAGCTGAGGCTGGGAGTCTGAGCTGAGGCTGGGGGTCTGAGCTGAGGCTTGGAGTCTGAACTGAGGCTGGGAGTCTGAGCTGAGGCTGGGAGTCCGCGCTGAGGCTGGGAGTCTGTGCTGAGGTTGGGAGTCTGTGCTGAGGCTGGGAGTCCGCACTGAGGCTGGGAGTCCGCACTGAGGCTGGCAGTCTGTGCTGAGGCTGGGAGTCTGTGCTGAGGCTGGGAGTCCGCACTGAGGCTGGGAGTCCGCACTGAGGCTGGGAGTCCGCATTGAGGCTGGGAGATCGCACTGAGGGTGGGAGTCTGAGCTGAGGCTGGGGGTCTGTGGTGAAGCTTGGTGTCCACGCTGAGGTTGGGATTCCACAGTGAGGCTGGGAGTCTGCGCAGATGCTGGAGGTTTGTGCTGAGGTTGGGAGTCTGTGCCGAGGCTGGAGTCGGAGTTGAGCCAAGGAGTTATGCTGAATCTGCGTATCCAAGCGGAGGCTGGGATTACGTCGCTGAGGCTGGGAGTCTGCGCTGAGGCTGGGAGTCCACAATGAGTCTGTGAGTCTGCACTGAGGCTGGGAGCCTGCACTGAGGCTGGGAGTCTGAGCTGAGGCTGGGAGTCTGAGCTGAGGCTGGGAGTCTGAGCTGAGGCTGGGAGTCTGAGCTGAGGCTGGGAGTCTGAGCTGAGGCTGGGAGTCTGAGCTGAGGCTGGGAGTCTGAGCTGAGGCTGGGAGTCTGTGCTGAGGCTGGGAGTCCGCACTGAGGCTGGGAGTCCGAGCTGAGGCTGGGTGTCTGTGCTGAGGCTGGGAGTCTGAGCTGAGGCTGGGAGTCTGTGCTGAGGCTGGGAGTCTGTGCTGAGGCTGGGAGTCAGTGCAGAGGGTGGGAGTTTGTGCTGGAGCTGGGAGTCAGAGCTGAGGCTGGGAGTCTGTGCTGAGGCTGGGAGTCTGATCTGAGGCTTGGATACTTAGCTGAGGCTGAGAGCCTGAGCTGAGGCCGGGTGCTTGTGCTGAGGCTGGGAGTCCATGCTGAGGCTGGGGGTTTGTGCAAAGGCAGGGAGTCTGTGCTGAAGCTGGGAGTCTGTGCTGAGGCTGGGAGTCTGTGCTGAGGCCGGGAGTCTGAGCTGAGGCCGGGAGTCTGAGCAGAGGCCAGGAGTCTGAGCTGAGGCCAGGAGTCTGAGCTGAGGCTGGGAGTCTGAGCTGAGGCTGGGGGTGTGAGAAGTGGCTGGGAGTTTTAGCTGAGGCTGAGAGTCTGAGGTGAGGCCAGGAGTCTGAGCTGAGGCCGGGAGTCTGAGCTGAGGCTGCGAGTCTGAGATGTGGCTGGGAGTTTTAGCTGAGGCTGAGAGTCTGAGCTGAGGCCGGGAGTCTGAGCTGAGGCCAGGAGTCTGAGCTGAGGCCAGGAGTCTGAGCTGAGGCTGGGAGTCTGAGCTGAGGCTGGGAGTCTGAGCTGAGGCTTGGAGTCTGAACTGAAGCTGGGAGTCTGAGCTGAGGCTGGGAGTCCGCGCTGAGGCTGGGAGTCTGTGCTGAGGCTGGGAATCCGCACTGAGGCTGGGAGTCTGCACTGAGGCTGGGAGTCTGCACTGAGGCTGGGAGTCTGCGCTGAGGCTGGGAGTCTGCGCTGAGGCTGGGAGTCTGTACTGAGGCCAGGAGGGTATGCTGAGGCTGGGGGTCCGCATTGAGGCTGGTAGTCCACACTGAGGCTGGCAGTCTGTGCTGAGGCTGGGAGTCTGTGCTGAGGTTGGGAGTCCGCACTGAGGCTGGGAGTCCGCATTGAGGCTGGGAGATCGCACTGAGGGTGGGAGTCTGAGCTGAGGCTGGGAGTCTGAGCTGAGGCTGGGGGTCTGAGCTGAGGCTTGGAGCCTGAACTGAGGCTGGGAGTCTGCACTGAGGCTGGGAGTCTGCGCTGAGGCTGGGAGTCTGTACTGAGGCCAGGAGGGTATGCTGAGGCTGGGGGTCCGCATTGAGGCTGGTAGTCCGCACTGAGGCTGGCAGTCTGTGCTGAGGCTGGGAGTCTGTGCTGAGGTTGGGAGTCCGCACTGAGGCTGGGAGTCCGCATTGAGGCTGGGAGATCGCACTGAGGGTGGGAGTCTGAGCTGAGGCTGGGGGTCTGAGCTGAGGCTGGGGGTCTGAGCTGAGGCTTGGAGTCTGAACTGAGGCTGGGAGTCTGAGCTGAGGCTGGGAGTCCGCGCTGAGGCTGGGAGTCTGTGCTGAGGTTGGGAGTCTGTGCTGAGGCTGGGAGTCCGCACTGAGGCTGGCAGTCTGTGCTGAGGCTGGGAGTCTGTGCTGAGGCTGGGAGTCCGCACTGAGGCTGGGAGTCCGCATTGAGGCTGGGAGATCGCACTGAGGGTGGGAGTCTGAGCTGAGGCTGGGGGTCTGTGGTGAAGCTTGGTGTCCACGCTGAGGTTGGGATTCCACAGTGAGGCTGGGAGTCTGCGCAGATGCTGGAGGTTTGTGCTGAGGTTGGGAGTCTGTGCCGAGGCTGGAGTCGGAGTTGAGCCAAGGAGTTATGCTGAATCTGCGTATCCAAGCGGAGGCTGGGATTACGTCGCTGAGGCTGGGAGTCTGCGCTGAGGCTGGGAGTCCACAATGAGTCTGTGAGTCTGCACTGAGGCTGGGAGCCTGCACTGAGGCTGGGAGTCTGAGCTGAGGCTGGGAGTCTGAGCTGAGGCTGGGAGTCTGAGCTGAGGCTGGGAGTCTGAGCTGAGGCTGGGAGTCTGAGCTGAGGCTGGGAGTCTGAGCTGAGGCTGGGAGTCTGAGCTGAGGCTGGGAGTCTGTGCTGAGGCTGGGAGTCTGTGCTGAGGCTGGGAGTCCGCACTGAGGCTGGGAGTCCGAGCTGAGGCTGGGTGTCTGTGCTGAGGCTGGGAGTCTGTGCTGAGGCTGGGAGTCTGTGCTGAGGCTGGGAGTCTGTGCTGAGGCTGGGAGTCTGAGCTGAGGCTGGGAGTCTGAGCTGAGGCTGGGAGTCTGAGCTGAGGCTGGGAGTCTGTGCTGAGGCTGGGAGTCTGAGCTGAGGCTGGGAGTCTGAGCTGAGGCTGGGAGTCTGAGCTGAGGCTGGGAGTCTGTGCTGAGGCTGGGAGTCTGTGCTGAGGCTGGGAGTCCGCACTGAGGCTGGGAGTCTGAGCTGAGGCTGGGTGTCTGAGCTGAGGCTGGGTGTCTGTGCTGAGGCTGGGAGTCTGTGCTGAGGCTGGGTGTCTGAGCTGAGGCTGGGTGTCTGAGCTGAGGCTGGGAGTCTGTGCTGAGGCTGGGAGTCTGTGCTGAGGCTGGGAGTCTGTGCTGAGGCTTGGAGTCTGCACTGAGGCTGGGAGTCCACAATGAGGTTGTGAGTCTGCACTGACGCTGGGAGAGTGCAGACTCAGTGTGTCTGCGCTGAGGCTGGGAGTCTGTGGTGAAGCTTGGTGTCCACGCTGAGGCTGGGATTCCACAGTGAGGCTGGGAGTCTGCGCAGATGCTGGAGGTTTGTGCTGAGGTGGGAGTTTGTGCTGAGGCTGGGAGTCTGTGCTGAGGCTGGAGTCGGAGTTGAGCCAAGGAGTCTATGCTGAATCTGCGTATCCAAGCGGAGGCTGGGAGTCTGCGCTGAGGCTGGGAGTCTGCGCTGAGGCTGGGAGTCTGCACTGAGGCTGGGAGTCCACAATGAGTCTGTGAGTCTGCACTGAGGCTGGGAGTCTGAGCTGAGGCTGGGAGTCTGAGCTGAGGCTGGGAGTCTGAGCTGAGGCTGGGAGTCTGTGCTGAGGCTGGGAGTCTGCACTGAGGCAGGGAGTCTGCACTGAGGCTGGGAGTCTGTGCTGATGCTGGGCGTCTGCGCTGAGGCTGGGAGTCCACACTGAGGCTGGGAGTCTGCGCAGATGCTGGAGGTTTGTGCTGAGCCTGGGAGTTTGTGCTGAGGCTGGGAGTCTGTGCTGAGGCTGGAGTCGGAGTTGAGCCAGGAGGTCTATGCTGAGTCTGCGTGTCCACGCTGAGGCTGGGATTACGTCACTGAGGCTGGGAGTCTGCGCTGAGGCTGGGAGTCCGCACGGAGGCTGGGAGTCCGCACGGAGGCTGGGAGTCTGCACTGAGGCTGGGAGTCTGTGCTGAGGCTGGGAGTCTGTGCTGAGGCTGGGAGTCCGCACTGAGGCTGGGAGGCCGCACTGAGACTGGGAGTCCACAATGAGTCTGGGAGTCTGCACTGAGGCTGGGAGTCTGCGCTGAGGCTGGGAGTCTGAGCTGCGGCTGGGAGTCTGCGCTGAGGCTGGGAGTCGCACTGAGTCTGGGAGTCCACAATGAGTCTGTGAGTCTGCACTGAGGCTGGGAGTCTGCACTGAGGCTGGGAGGCCGCACTGAGGCTGGGAGGCCGCACTGAGACTGGGAGTCCACAATGAGTCTGGGAGTCCGCACTGAGGCTGGGAGTCTGCACTGAGGCTGGGAGTCTGCACTGAGGCTGGGAGTCTGCGCTGAGGCTGGGAGTCTGAGCTGAGGCTGGGAGTCTGCGCTGAGGCTGGGAGTCCGCGCTGAGGCTGGGAGTCCGCGCTGAGGCTGGGGGTCTGCGCTGAGGCTGCGAGTGTGTGCTGAGGCTGGGAGTCTGTGCTGAGGCTGGGACTCTGTGCTGAGGCTGGGAATCTGCGCTGAGGCTGGGAGTCCGCATTGAGGCTGGGAGTCCGCACTGAGGCTGGGAGTCCGCACTGAGGCTGGGAGTCTGCATTGAGGCTGGGAGTCTGCATTGAGGCTGGGAATCTGCGCTGAGGCTGGGAGTCCGCACTGAGGCTGCGAGTCTGCGCTGAGGCTGGGAGCCCGTGCTGAGTCTGTGAGTCCGTGCTGAGTCTGGGAATCTGTGCTGAGGCTGGGAGTCGGCACTGAGGCTGGGTGTCTGTGCTGAGGCTGGGAGTCTGCGCTGATGTTGGGAGTCTGTGCTGAGGCTGGAAGTCTGCGCTGAGGCTGGGAGTCCGCACTCACGGTGGGAGTCTGCGCTGATGCTGGGAATCCGTGCTGGGACTGGGAGTCCGTACTGGGGCTGGGAGTCAGCACTGAGGCTGGGAGTCTGCGCTGAGGCTAGGAGTCTGCGCTGAGGCTAGGAGTCTGCGCTGAGGCTGGGAATCCGCACTGAGGCTGGGAGTCCGCACTGAGGCTGGGAGTCCGCACTGAGGCTGGGAGTCCGCACTGAGGCTGGGAGACCGCACTGAGGCTGGGAGTCTTCGCAGATGCTGGAGGTTTGTGCTGAGCCTGGGAGTTTGTGCTGAGGCTGAGAGTCTGTGCTGAGGCTGGAGTCGGAGTTGAGCCAGGGAGTCTATGCTGAGTCTGCGTGTCCACGCTGAGGCTGGGATTACGTCACTGAGGCTGGGAGTCTGCGCTGACGCTGGGAGTCCGCACTGAGGCTGGGAGTCTGCACTGAGGCTGGCAGTCTGCACTGAGGCTGGGAGTCTGTCCTGATCCTGGGAGTCTGCACTGAGGCTGGGAGTCTGCACTGAGGCTGGGATTCTGTACTGAGGCTGGGAGTCAGTGCTCAGGCTGTGAGTCTCCGCTGAAGCTGGGATTCCACAATGAGTCTGGGAGTGTGTACTGATGATTGGAGTGTGCACTGAGGCTGGGAGTGTGCTGAGGCTGGAGTCGGAGTTTAGCCAGGGAGTCTATGCTGAGTCTGCGTGTCCACGCTGAGGCTGGGATTACGTCACTGAGGCTGGGAGTCTGCGCTGAGGCTGGGAGTCCACAATGAGTCTGTGAGTCTGCACTGAGGCTGGGAGTCTGCACTGAGGCTGGGAGTCTGCACTGAGGCTGGGAGTCTGCACTGAGGCTGGGTGTCTGAGCTGAGGCTGGGTGTCTGAGCTGAGGCTGGGAGTCTGCGCTGAGGCTGGGAGTCTGCGCTGAGGCTGGGAGTCCGAATTGAGTATGTGAGTCCGTGCTGAGTCTGGGAATCTGTGCTGAGGCTGGGAGTCGGCACTGAGGCTGGGTGTCTGTGCTGAGGCTGGGAGTCTGTCCTGATCCTGGGAGTCTGTGCTGAGGCTGGGAGTCTGCACTGCGGCTGGGATTCTGTACTGAGGCTGGGAGTCAGTGCTCAGGCTGTGAGTCTCCGCTGAAGCTGGGATTCCACAATGAGTCTGGGAGTGTGTACTGATGATTGGAGTGTGCACTGAGGCTGGGAGTGTGCTGAGGCTGGAGTCGGAGTTTAGCCAGGGAGTCTATGCTGAGTCTGCGTGTCCACGCTGAGGCTGGGATTACGTCACTGAGGCTGGGAGTCTGCGCTGAGGCTGGGAGTCCACACTGAGGCTGGAAGTCCACAATGAGTCTGTGAGTCTGCACTGAGGCTGGGAGTCTGCACTGAGACTGGGAGTCTGCACTGAGGCTGGGAGTCTGCACTGAGGCTGGGAGTCTGCACTGAGGCTGGGAGTCTGCACTGAGGCTGGGAGTCTGAGCTGAGGCTGGGAGTCTGAGCTGAGGCTGGGAGTCTGAGCTGTGGCTGGGAGTCTGCGCTGAGGCTGGGAGTCTGCGCTGAGGCTGGGAGTCTGTGCTGAGGCTGGGAGTCCGCACTGAGGCTGGGGGTCTGCGCTGAGGCTGCGAGTGTGTGCTGAGGCTGGGAGTCTGTGCTGAGGCTCGGACTCTGTGCTGAGGCTGGGAGTCTGCACTGAGGCTGGGAGTCCGCATTGAGGCTGGCAGTCCGCACTGAGGCTGGGAGTCTGTCCTGAGGCTGGGAGTCTGTCCTGAGGCTGGGAGTCCCTGCTGAGGCTGGGAGTCTGCATTGAGGCTGGGAATCTGCGCTGAGGCTGGGAGTCTGCACTGAGGCTGGGAGTCTGCACTGAGGCTGGGTGTCTGAGCTGAGGCTGGGAGTCTGCGCTGAGGCTGGGAGTCTGTGCTGAGGCTGGGAGTCTGTGCTGAGGCTGGGAGTCCGCACTGAGGCTGGGGGTCTGCGCTGAGGCTGCGAGTGTGTGCTGAGGCTGGGAGTCTGTGCTGAGGCTCGGACTCTGTGCTGAGGCTGGGAGTCTGCACTGAGGCTGGGAGTCTGTACTGAGGCTGGGAGTCCGCATTGAGGCTGGCAGTCCGCACTGAGGCTGGGAGTCTGTCCTGAGGCTGGGAGTCCCTGCTGAGGCTGGGAGTCTGCATTGAGGCTGGGAATCTGCGCTGAGGCTGAGAGTCCGCACTGAGGCTGGGAGTCTGCGCTGAGGCTGGGAGCCCGTGCTGAGTCTGTGAGTCCGTGCTGAGTCTGGGAATCTGTGCTGAGGCTGGGAGTCGGCATTGAGGCTGGGTGTCTGTGCTGAGGCTGGGAGTCTGCGCTGATTTTGGGAGTCCGTGCTGAGGCTGGAAGTCTGCGCTGAGGCTGGGAGTCCGCACTCACGGTGGGAGTCTGCGCTGATGCTGGGAATCCGTGCTGGGACTGGGAGTCCGTACTGGGGCTGGGAGTCAGCACTGAGGCTGGGAGTCTGCGCTGAGGCTAGGAGTCCGAATTGAGTATGTGAGTCCGTGCTGAGTCTGGGAATCTGTGCTGAGGCTGGGAGTCGGCACTGAGGCTGGGTGTCTGTGCTGAGGCTGGGAGTCTGTCCTGATCCTGGGAGTCTGTGCTGAGGCTGGGAGTCTGCACTGAGGCTGGGATTCTGTACTGAGGCTGGGAGTCAGTGCTCAGGCTGTGAGTCTCCGCTGAAGCTGGGATTCCACAATGAGTCTGGGAGTGTGTACTGATGATTGGAGTGTGCACTGAGGCTGGGAGTGTGCTGAGGCTGGAGTCGGAGTTTAGCCAGGGAGTCTATGCTGAGTCTGCGTGTCCACGCTGAGGCTGGGATTACGTCACTGAGGCTGGGAGTCTGCGCTGAGGCTGGGAGTCCACACTGAGGCTGGAAGTCCACAATGAGTCTGTGAGTCTGCACTGAGGCTGGGAGTCTGCACTGAGGCTGGGAGTCTGCACTGAGGCTGGGAGTCTGCACTGAGGCTGGGAGTCTGCACTGAGGCTGGGAGTCTGCACTGAGGCTGGGAGTCTGAGCTGAGGCTGGGAGTCTGAGCTGAGGCTGGGAGTCTGCGCTGAGGCTGGGAGTCTGCGCTGAGGCTGGGAGTCTGCGCTGAGGCTGGGAGTCTGTGCTGAGGCTGGGACTCTGTGCTGAGGCTGGGAGTCTGCACTGAGGCTGGGAGTCCGCATTGAGGCTGGGAGTCCGCACTGAGGCTGGGAGTCTGTCCTGAGGCTGGGAGTCCCTGCTGAGGCTGGGAGTCTGCATTGAGGCTGGGAATCTGCGCTGAGGCTGGGAGTCCGCACTGAGGCTGGGAGTCTGCGCTGAGGCTGGGAGCCCGTGCTGAGTCTGTGAGTCCGTGCTGAGTCTGGGAATCTGTGCTGAGGCTGGGAGTCGGCAGTGAGGCTGGGTGTCTGTGCTGAGGCTGGTAGTCTGCGCTGATGTTGGGAGTCTGTGCTGAGGCTGGAAGTCTGTGCTGAGGCTGGGAGTCCGCATTCACGGTGGGAGTCTGCGCTGATGCTGGGAATCCGTGCTGGGACTGGGAGTCCGTACTGGGGCTGGGAGTCAGCACTGAGGCTGGGAGTCTGCGCTAAGGCTGGGAGTCTGTGCTGAGGCTGGGAGCCTGCGCTGAGGCTGGGAATCCGCACTGAGGCTGGGAGTCCGCACTGAGGCTGGGAGACCGCACTGAGGCTGGGAGTCTGCGCTGAGGCTGGGAGTCTGCGCTGAGGCTGGGAGTCCACACTGAGGTTGGGAGTTTTCGCAGATGCTGGAGTTATGTGCTGAGCCTGGGAGTTTTTGCTGAGGCTGAGAGTCTGTGCTGAGGCTGGAGTCGGAGTTGAGCCAGGGAGTCTATGCTGAGTCTGCGTGTCCACGCTGAGGCTGGGATTACGTCACTGAGGCTGGGTGTCTGCGCTGACGCTGGGGGTCCGCACTGAGGCTGGGAGTCTGCACTGAGGCTGGGAGTCTGTCCTGATCCTGGGAGTCTGTGCTGAGGCTGGAGTCGGAGTTGAGCCAGGGAGTCTATGCTGAGTCTGCGTGTCCACGCTGAGGCTGGGATTACATCACTGAGGCTGGGAGTCTGCGCTGACGCTGGGAGTCGGCACTGAGGCTGGGTGTCTGTGCTGAGGCTGGGAGTCTGTCCTGATCCTGGGAGTCTGTGCTGAGGCTGGGAGTCTGCACTGAGGCTGGGATTCTGTACTGAGGCTGGGAGTCAGTGCTCAGGCTGTGAGTCTCCGCTGAAGCTGGGATTCCACAATGAGTCTGGGAGTGTGTACTGATGATTGGAGTGTGCACTGAGGCTGGGAGTGTGCTGAGGCTGGAGTCGGAGTTTAGCCAGGGACTCTATGCTGAGTCTGCGTGTCCACGCTGAGGCTGGGATTACGTCACTGAGGCTGGGGGTCTGCGCTGAGGCTGGGAGTCCACACTGAGGCTGGAAGTCCACAATGAGTCTGTGAGTCTGCACTGAGGCTGGGAGTCTGCACTGAGGCTGGGAGTCTGCACTGAGGCTGGGAGTCTGCACTGAGGCTGGGAGTCTGCACTGAGGCTGGGAGTCTGAGCTGAGGCTGGGAGTCTGCGCTGAGGCTGGGAGTCTGCGCTGAGGCTGGGAGTCTGCGCTGAGGCTGGGAGTCTGCGCTGAGGCTGGGAGTCTGCGCTGAGGCTGGGAGTCTGTGCTGAGGCTGGGAGTCCGCACTGAGGCTGGGGCCTGCGCTGAGGCTGCGAGTGTGTGCTGAGGCTGGGAGTCTGCACTGAGGCTGGGAGTCTGCACTGAGGCTGGGAGTCTGAGCTGAGGCTGGGAGTCTGAGCTGAGGCTGGGAGTCTGAGCTGAGGCTGGGAGTCTGAGCTGAGGCTGGGAGTCTGCACTGAGGCTGGGAGTCTGCACTGAGGCTGGGAGTCTGCACTGAGGCTGGGAGTCTGCACTGAGGCTGGGAGTCTGAGCTGAGGCTGGGAGTCTGCACTGAGGCTGGGAATCTGCGCTGAGGCTGGGAATCTGCGCTGAGGCTGGGAGTCCGCACTGAGGCTGGGAGTCTGCGCTGAGGCTGGGAGCCCGTGCTGAGTCTGTGAGTCCGTGCTGAGTCTGGGAATCTGTGCTGAGGCTGGGAGTCGGCACTGAGGCTGGGTGTCTGTGCTGAGGCTGGGAGTCTGCGCTGATGTTGGGAGTCTGTGCTGAGGCTGGAAGTCTGCGCTGAGGCTGGGAGTCCGCACTCACGGTGGGAGTCTGCGCTGATGCTGGGAATCCGTGCTGGGACTGGGAATCTGTACTGGGGCTGGGAGTCAGCACTGAGGCTGGGAGTCTGCGCTGAGGCTGGGAGTCCGAATTGAGTATGTGAGTCCACAATGAGGCTGGGAGTCTGCACTGAGGCTGGGAGTCTGTGCTGAAGCTGGGAGTCTGCACTGAGGCTGGGAGTCTGTGCTGAAGCTGGGAGTCTGTGCTGAGGCTGGGCGTCCGCACTGAGGCTTGGAGTCCGCACCTGGGCTGGGAGTCTGTGCTGAGGCTGGAAGTCGGCATTGAGGCTGGTAGTCCGCACTGAGGCTGGGAGGTCTGTGCTGAGGCTGGGAGTCTGTGCTGAGGCTGGGAGTCCGCACTGAGGCTGGCAGTCCGCACTGAGGCTGGCAGTCCGCACTGAGGCTGGGAGACCGCATTGAGGCTGGTAGTCCGCACTGAGGCTGGGAGTCTGTGCTGAGGCTGGGAGTCTGTGCTGAGGCTGGGAGTCCGCACTGAGGCTGGGAGTCTGCACTGAGGCTGGGAGACCGCACTGAGGCTGGGAGACCGCACTGAGGCTGCGAATCTGTGCTGATGCTGGGAGTCTGTGCTGAGGCTGGGAGTCTGTGCTGAAGTTTGGTGTCCGCGCTGAGGCTGGGATTCCACAGTGAGGCTGGGAGTCTGCGCAGATGCTGGAGGTTTGTGCTGAGCCTGAGAGTCTGTGCTGAGGCTGGAGTCAGAGTTGAGCCAGGGAGTCTATGCTGAGTCTGCGTGTCCACACGGAGGCTGGGATTACGTCACTGAGGCTGGGAGTCTGCACTGAGGCTGGGAGTCCGCACTGAGGGTGGGTGTCCACAATGAGTCTGTGAGTCTGCACTGAGGCTGGAAGCCTGCACTGAGGCTGGGAGTCTGCACTGAGGCTGGGAGTCTGAGCTGAGGCTGGGAGTCTCCGCTGAGGCAGGGAGCCTGTGCTGAGGCTGGGAATCCGCACTGAGGCTGGGAGTCTGCGCTGAGGCTGGGAGTCTGCGCTGAGGCTGGGAATCCGCACTGAGGCTGGGAGTCTGCACTAAGGCTGGGAGTCTGAGCTGAGGCTGGGAGTCCGCACTGAGGCTGGGAGTCCACAATGAGACTGGGAGTCTGCACTGAGGCTGGGAGTCTGTGCTGATGCTGGGAGTCCGTGCTGAGTCTGTGAGTCCGTGCTGAGTCTGGGAATCTGTGCTGAGGCTGGGAGTCGGCACTGAGGCTGGGTGTCTGTGCTGAGGCTGGGAGTCTGTCCTGATCCTGGGAGTCTGTGCTGAGGCTGGGAGTCTGCACTGAGGCTGGGATTCTGTACTGAGGCTGGGAGTCAGTGCTCAGGCTGTGAGTCTCCGCTGAAGCTGGGATTCCACAATGAGTCTGGGAGTGTGTACTGATGATTGGAGTGTGCACTGAGGCTGGGAGTGTGCTGAGGCTGGAGTCGGAGTTTAGCCAGGGAGTCTATGCTGAGTCTGCGTGTCCACGCTGAGGCTGGGATTACGTCACTGAGGCTGGGAGTCTGCGCTGAGGCTGGGAGTCCACACTGAGGCTGGAAGTCCACAATGAGTCTGTGAGTCTGCACTGAGTCTGTGAGTCTGCACTGAGGCTGGGAGTCTGCACTGAGGCTGGGAGTCTGCACTGAGGCTGGGAGTCTGCACTGAGGCTGGGAGTCTGCACTGAGGTTGGGAGTCTGAGCTGAGGCTGGGAGTCTGAGCTGAGGCTGGGAGTCTGCGCTGAGGCTGGGAGTCTGTGCTGAGGCTGGGACTCTGTGCTGAGGCTGGGAGTCTGCACTGAGGCTGGGAGTCCGCATTGAGGCTGGGAGTCCGCACTGAGGCTGGGAGTCTGTCCTGAGGCTGGGAGTCCCTGCTGAGGCTGGGAGTCTGCATTGAGGCTGGGAATCTGCGCTGAGGCTGGGAGTCCGCACTGAGGCTGGGAGTCTGCGCTGAGGCTGGGAGCCCGTGCTGAGTCTGTGAGTCCGTGCTGAGTCTGGGAATCTGTGCTGAGGCTGGGAGTCGGCAGTGAGGCTGGGTGTCTGTGCTGAGGCTGGTAGTCTGCGCTGATGTTGGGAGTCTGTGCTGAGGCTGGAAGTCTGTGCTGAGGCTGGGAGTCCGCATTCACGGTGGGAGTCTGCGCTGATGCTGGGAATCCGTGCTGGGACTGGGAGTCCGTACTGGGGCTGGGAGTCAGCACTGAGGCTGGGAGTCTGCGCTAAGGCTGGGAGTCTGTGCTGAGGCTGGGAGCCTGCGCTGAGGCTGGGAATCCGCACTGAGGCTGGGAGTCCGCACTGAGGCTGGGAGACCGCACTGAGGCTGGGAGTCTGCGCTGAGGCTGGGAGTCTGCGCTGAGGCTGGGAGTCCACACTGAGGTTGGGAGTTTTCGCAGATGCTGGAGTTATGTGCTGAGCCTGGGAGTTTTTGCTGAGGCTGAGAGTCTGTGCTGAGGCTGGAGTCGGAGTTGAGCCAGGGAGTCTATGCTGAGTCTGCGTGTCCACGCTGAGGCTGGGATTACGTCACTGAGGCTGGGTGTCTGCGCTGACGCTGGGGGTCCGCACTGAGGCTGGGAGTCTGCACTGAGGCTGGGAGTCTGTCCTGATCCTGGGAGTCTGTGCTGAGGCTGGAGTCGGAGTTGAGCCAGGGAGTCTATGCTGAGTCTGCGTGTCCACGCTGAGGCTGGGATTACATCACTGAGGCTGGGAGTCTGCGCTGACGCTGGGAGTCGGCACTGAGGCTGGGTGTCTGTGCTGAGGCTGGGAGTCTGTCCTGATCCTGGGAGTCTGTGCTGAGGCTGGGAGTCTGCACTGAGGCTGGGATTCTGTACTGAGGCTGGGAGTCAGTGCTCAGGCTGTGAGTGTCCGCTGAAGCTGGGATTCCACAATGAGTCTGGGAGTGTGTACTGATGATTGGAGTGTGCACTGAGGCTGGGAGTGTGCTGAGGCTGGAGTCGGAGTTTAGCCAGGGACTCTATGCTGAGTCTGCGTGTCCACGCTGAGGCTGGGATTACGTCACTGAGGCTGGGGGTCTGCGCTGAGGCTGGGAGTCCACACTGAGGCTGGAAGTCCACAATGAGTCTGTGAGTCTGCACTGAGGCTGGGAGTCTGCACTGAGGCTGGGAGTCTGCACTGAGGCTGGGAGTCTGCACTGAGGCTGGGAGTCTGCACTGAGGCTGGGAGTCTGCACTGAGGCTGGGAGTCTGCACTGAGGCTGGGAGTCTGCGCTGAGGCTGGGAGTCTGCGCTGAGGCTGGGAGTCTGCGCTGAGGCTGGGAGTCTGCGCTGAGGCTGGGAGTCTGCGCTGAGGCTGGGAGTCTGTGCTGAGGCTGGGAGTCCGCACTGAGGCTGGGGCCTGCGCTGAGGCTGCGAGTGTGCGCTGAGGCTGGGAGTCTGCACTGAGGCTGGGAGTCTGCACTGAGGCTGGGAGTCTGAGCTGAGGCTGGGAGTCTGAGCTGAGGCTGGGAGTCTGAGCTGAGGCTGGGAGTCTGCACTGAGGCTGGGAGTCTGCACTGAGGCTGGGAGTCTGCACTGAGGCTGGGAGTCTGCACTGAGGCTGGGAGTCTGAGCTGAGGCTGGGAGTCTGCACTGAGGCTGGGAATCTGCGCTGAGGCTGGGAGTCCGCACTGAGGCTGGGAGCCCGTGCTGAGTCTGTGAGTCCGTGCTGAGTCTGGGAATCTGTGCTGAGGCTGGGAGTCGGCACTGAGGCTGGGTGTCTGTGCTGAGGCTGGGAGTCTGCGCTGATGTTGGGAGTCTGTGCTGAGGCTGGAAGTCTGCGCTGAGGCTGGGAGTCCGCACTCACGGTGGGAGTCTGCGCTGATGCCGGGAATCCGTGCTGGGACTGGGAATCTGTACTGGGGCTGGGAGTCAGCACTGAGGCTGGGAGTCTGCGCTGAGGCTGGGAGTCCGAATTGAGTATGTGAGTCCACAATGAGGCTGGGAGTCTGCACTGAGGCTGGGAGTCTGTGCTGAAGCTGGGAGTCTGCACTGAGGCTGGGAGTCTGTGCTGAAGCTGGGAGTCTGTGCTGAGGCTGGGCGTCCGCACTGAGGCTTGGAGTCCGCACTGGGGCTGGGAGTCTGTGCTGAGGCTGGAAGTCGGCATTGAGGCTGGTAGTCCGCACTGAGGCTGGGAGGTCTGTGCTGAGGCTGGGTGTCTGTGCTGAGGCTGGGAGTCCGCACTGAGGCTGGCAGTCCGCACTGAGGCTGGCAGTCCGCACTGAGGCTGGGAGACCGCATTGAGGCTGGTAGTCCGCACTGAGGCTGGGAGTCTGTGCTGAGGCTGGGAGTCCGCACTGAGGCTGGGAGTCCGCACTGAGGCTGGGAGTCCGCACTGAGGCTGGGAGTCCGCACTGAGGCTGGGAGTCCGCACTGAGGCTGGGAGTCTGCACTGAGGCTGGGAGACCGCACTGAGGCTGGGAGACCGCACTGAGGCTGCGAATCTGTGCTGATGCTGGGAGTCTGTGCTGAGGCTGGGAGTCTGTGCTGAAGTTTGGTGTCCGCGCTGAGGCTGGGATTCCACAGTGAGGCTGGGAGTCTGCGCAGATGCTGGAGGTTTGTGCTGAGCCTGAGAGTCTGTGCTGAGGCTGGAGTCAGAGTTGAGCCAGGGAGTCTATGCTGAGTCTGCGTGTCCACACGGAGGCTGGGATTACGTCACTGAGGCTGGGAGTCTGCACTGAGGCTGGGAGTCCGCACTGAGGCTGGGTGTCCACAATGAGTCTGTGAGTCTGCACTGAGGCTGGAAGCCTGCACTGAGGCTGGGAGTCTGCACTGAGGCTGGGAGTCTGCACTGAGGCTGGGAGTCTGAGCTGAGGCTGGGAGTCTCCGCTGAGGCAGGGAGCCTGTGCTGAGGCTGGGAGTCTGCGCTGAGGCTGGGAGTCTGCGCTGAGGCTGGGAGTCTGCGCTGAGGCTGGGAATCCGCACTGAGGCTGGGAGTCTGCACTAAGGCTGGGAGTCTGAGCTGAGGCTGGGAGTCCGCACTGAGGCTGGGAGTCCACAATGAGACTGGGAGTCTGCACTGAGGCTGGGAGTCTGTGCTGATGCTGGGAGTCCGCACTGAGGCTGGGAGTCTGTGCTGAGGCTGGGAGTCCGCATTGAGGCTGGAAGTCTGCGCTGAGGCTGGGAGTCTTTGCTGATGCTGGGAGTCCGCATTGAGGCTGGGAGTCTGCGCAGATGCTGGAGGTTTGTGCTGAGCCTGGGAGTCTGAGTTTAGCCAGGGAGTCTATGCTGAGTCTGCGTGTCCACGCGGAGGCTGGGAGTACGTCACTGAGGCTGGGAGTCTGTGCTGAGGCTGAGAGTCCGCACTGAGGCTGGGAGTCCACAATGTGTCTGGGAGTCTGCACCGAGGCTGGGAGTCTGCACCGAGGCTGGGAGTCTGCACCGAGGCTGGGAGTCTGCACCGAGGCTGGGAGTCTGCACCGAGGCTGGGAGTCTGCACCGAGGCTGGGAGTCTGCACTGAGGCTGGATGTCAGTGCTGAGGCTGGAAGTCAGTGCTGAGGCTGGGAGTCTGTGTTGAGGCTTTGAGTCTGTGTTGAGGCTTTGAGTCTGCACTGAGGCTGGGAGTTTGCACTGAGGGTGGGTGACCGCACTGAGGCTGGGAGTCCGCACTGAGGCTCGGAGTCTACGCTGAGGCTGGGAGTCCGCACTGAGGCTGGGAGTCCACAATGAGTCTGGGAGTCTGCACTGAGGCTGGGAGTCTGCACTAAGGCTGGGAGTCTGCGCTGAGGCTGGGAGTCTGTGGTGAGGCTGGGAGTCTGTGGTGAGGCTGGGAGTCCGCACTGAGGCTGGAAGTCTGCACTGACGCTGGGAGTCTGCACTGAGGCTGGGAGTCTGCGCTGAGGCTGGGTGTCTGAGCTGAGGCTGGGAGTCTGCGCTGAGGCTGGGAGTCTGTGCTGAGGCTGGGAGCCTGCGCTGAGGCTGGGAGTCCGCACTGAGGCTGGGGGTCTGCGCTGAGGCTGCGAGTGTGTGCTGAGGCTGGGAGTCTGTGCTGAGGCTGGGACTCTGTGCTGAGGCTGGGACTCTGTGCTGAGGCTGGGAGTCTGCACTGAGGCTGGGAGTCCGCATTGAGGCTGGCAGTCCGCACTGAGGCTGGGAGTCTGTCCTGAGGCTGGGAGTCCCTGCTGAGGCTGGGAGTCTGCATTGAGGCTGGGAATCTGCGCTGAGGCTGGGAGTCCGCACTGAGGCTGGGAGTCTGCGCTGAGGCTGGGAGCCCGTGCTGAGTCTGGGAATCTGTGCTGAGGCTGGGAGTCGGCATTGAGGCTGGGTGTGTGTGCTGAGGCTGGGAGTCTGCGCTGATTTTGGGAGTCCGTGCTGAGGCTGGAAGTCTGCGCTGAGGCTGGGAGTCCGCACTCACGGTGGGAGTCTGCGCTGATGCTGGGAATCCGTGCTGGGACTGGGAGTCCGTACTGGGGCTGGGAGTCAGCACTGAGGCTGGGAGTCTGCGCTGAGGCTAGGAGTCCGAATTGAGTATGTGAGTCCGTGCTGAGTCTGGGAATCTGTGCTGAGGCTGGGAGTCGGCACTGAGGCTGGGTGTCTGTGCTGAGGCTGGGAGTGTGTCCTGATCCTGGGAGTCTGTGCTGAGGCTGGGAGTCTGCACTGAGGCTGGGATTCTGTATTGAGGCTGGGAGTCAGTGCTCAGGCTGTGAGTCTCCGCTGAAGCTGGGATTCCACAATGAGTCTGGGAGTGTGTACTGATGATTGGAGTGTGCACTGAGGCTGGGAGTGTGCTGAGGCTGGAGTCGGAGTTTAGCCAGGGAGTCTCTGCTGAGTCTGCGTGTCCACGCTGAGGCTGGGATTACGTCACTGAGGCTGGGAGTCTGCGCTGAGGCTGGGAGTCCACACTGAGGCTGGAAGTCCACAATGAGTCTGTGAGTCTGCACTGAGGCTGGGAGTCTGCACTGAGGCTGGGAGTCTGCACTGAGGCTGGGAGTCTGCACTGAGGCTGGGAGTCTGCACTGAGGCTGGGAGTCTGCACTGAGGCTGGGAGTCTGAGCTGAGGCTGGGAGTCTGAGCTGAGGCTGGGAGTCTGCGCTCAGGCTGGGAGTCTGTGCTGAGGCTGGGACTCTGTGCTGAGGCTGGGAGTCTGCACTGAGGCTGGGAGTCCGCATTGAGGCTGGGAGTCCGCACTGAGGCTGGGAGTCTGTCCTGAGGCTGGAAGTCCCTGCTGAGGCTGGGAGTCTGCATTGAGGCTGGGAATCTGCGCTGAGGCTGGGAGTCCGCACTGAGGCTGGGAGTCTGCGCTGAGGCTGGGAGCCCGTGCTGAGTCTGTGAGTCCGTGCTGAGTCTGGGAATCTGTGCTGAGGCTGGGAGTCGGCAGTGAGGCTGGGTGTCTGTGCTGAGGCTGGTAGTCTGCGCTGATGTTGGGAGTCTGTGCTGAGGCTGGAAGTCTGTGCTGAGGCTGGGAGTCCGCATTCACGGTGGGAGTCTGTGCTGATGCTGGGAATCCGTGCTGGGACTGGGAGTCCGTACTGGGGCTGGGAGTCAGCACTGAGGCTGGGAGTCTGCGCTAAGGCTGGGAGTCTGTGCTGAGGCTGGGAGCCTGCGCTGAGGCTGGGAATCCGCACTGAGGCTGGGAGTCCGCACTGAGGCTGGGAGACCGCACTGAGGCTGGGAGTCTGCGCTGAGGCTGGGAGTCTGCGCTGAGGCTGGGAGTCTGCGCTGAGGCTGGGAGTCCACACTGAGGTTGGGAGTTTTCGCAGATGCTGGAGTTATGTGCTGAGCCTGGGAGTTTTTGCTGAGGCTGAGAGTCTGTGCTGAGGCTGGAGTCGGAGTTGAGCCAGGGAGTCTATGCTGAGTCTGCGTGTCCATGCTGAGGCTGGGATTACGTCACTGAGGCTGGGTGTCTGCGCTGACGCTGGGAGTCCGCACTGAGGCTGGGAGTCTGCACTGAGGCTGGGAGTCTGTCCTGATCCTGGGAGTCTGTGCTGAGGCTGGAGTCGGAGTTGAGCCAGGGAGTCTATGCTGAGTCTGCGTGTCCACGCTGAGGCTGGGATTACGTCACTGAGGCTGGGAGTCTGCGCTGACGCTGGGAGTCGGCACTGAGGCTGGGTGTCTGTGCTGAGGCTGGGAGTCTGTCCTGATCCTGGGAGTCTGTGCTCAGGCTGTGAGTCTCCGCTGAAGCTGGGATTCCACAATGAGTCTGGGAGTGTGTACTGAAGATTGGAGTGTGCACTGAGGCTGGGAGTGTGCTGAGGCTGGAGTCGGAGTTTAGCCAGGGAGTCTATGCTGAGTCTGCGTGTCCACGCTGAGGCTGGGATTACGTCACTGAGGCTGGGAGTCTGCGCTGAGGCTGGGAGTCCACACTGAGGCTGGAAGTCCGCAATGAGTCTGTGAGTCTGCACTGAGGCTGGGAGTCTGCACTGAGGCTGGGAGTCTGCACTGAGGCTGGGAGTCTGCACTGAGGCTGGGAGTCTGAGCTGAGGCTGGGAGTCTGCGCTGAGGCTGGGAGTCTGCGCTGAGGCTGGGAGTCTGTGCTGAGGCTGGGAGTCCGCACTGAGGCTGGGGCCTGCGCTGAGGCTGGGAGTCTGCACTGAGGGTGGGAGTCTGCACTGAGGGTGGGAGTCTGCACTGAGGCTGGGAGTCTGCACTGAGGCTGGGAGTCTGAGCTGAGGCTGGGAGTCTGAGCTGAGGCTGGGAGTCTGAGCTGAGGCTGGGAGTCTGAGCTGAGGCTGGGAGTCTGCATTGAGGCTGGGAGTCTGCACTGAGGCTGGGAGTCTGAGCTGAGGCTGGGAGTCTGCACTGAGGCTGGGAATCTGCGCTGAGGCTGGGAGTCCGCACTGAGGCTGGGAGTCTGCGCTGAGGCTGGGAGCCCGTGCTGAGTCTGTGAGTCCGTGCTGAGTCTGGGAATCTGTGCTGAGGCTGGGAGTCGGCACTGAGGCTGGGTGTCTGTGCTGAGGCTGGGAGTCTGCGCTGATGTTGGGAGTCTGTGCTGAGGCTGGAAGTCTGCGCTGAGGCTGGGAGTCCGCACTCACGGTGGGAGTCTGCGCTGATGCTGGGAATCCGTGCTGGGACTGGGAATCTGTACTGGGGCTGGGAGTCAGCACTGAGGCTGGGAGTCTGCGCTGAGGCTGGGAGTCCGAATTGAGTATGTGAGTCCACAATGAGGCTGGGAGTCTGCACTGAGGCTGGGAGTCTGTGCTGAAGCTGGGAGTCTGTGCTGAGGCTGGGCGTCCGCACTGAGGCTTGGAGTCCGCACTGGGGCTGGGAGTCTGTGCTGAGGCTGGAAGTCGGCATTGAGGCTGGTAGTCCGCACTGAGGCTGGGAGGTCTGTGCTGAGGCTGGGAGTCTGTGCTGAGGCTGGGAGTCCGCACTGAGGCTGGCAGTCCGCACTGAGGCTGGCAGTCCGCACTGAGGCTGGGAGACCGCATTGAGGCTGGGAGTCTACGCTGAGGCTGGGAGTCCGCACTGAGGCTGGGAGTCCGCACTGATGCTGGTAGTCCGTGCTGAGCCTAGGAGTCTGCGCTGAGGCTGGGAGTCCGCACTGAGGCTGGGAGTCTGCGCTGAGGCTGGGAGCCCGTGCTGAGTCTGTGAGTCCGTGCTGAGTCTGGGAATCTGTGCTGAGGCTGGGAGTCGGCACTGAGGCTGGGTGTCTGTGCTGAGGCTGGGAGTCTGCGCTGATGTTGGGAGTCTGTGCTGAGGCTGGAAGTCTGCGCTGAGGCTGGGAGTCCGCACTCACGGTGGGAGTCTGCGCTGATGCTGGGAATCCGTGCTGGGACTGGGAATCTGTACTGGGGCTGGGAGTCAGCACTGAGGCTGGGAGTCTGCGCTGAGGCTGGGAGTCCGAATTGAGTATGTGAGTCCACAATGAGGCTGGGAGTCTGCACTGAGGCTGGGAGTCTGTGCTGAAGCTGGGAGTCTGTGCTGAGGCTGGGCGTCCGCACTGAGGCTTGGAGTCCGCACTGGGGCTGGGAGTCTGTGCTGAGGCTGGAAGTCGGCATTGAGGCTGGTAGTCCGCACTGAGGCTGGGAGGTCTGTGCTGAGGCTGGGAGTCTGTGCTGAGGCTGGGAGTCCGCACTGAGGCTGGCAGTCCGCACTGAGGCTGGCAGTCCGCACTGAGGCTGGGAGACCGCATTGAGGCTGGGAGTCTACGCTGAGGCTGGGAGTCCGCACTGAGGCTGGGAGTCCGCACTGATGCTGGTAGTCCGTGCTGAGCCTAGGAGTCTGTGCTGAGGCTGGGAGTGTGCACTGAGGCTGCTAGTGTGCACTGAGGCTGTGCTGAGGCTGGGAGTCTGCGCAGAGGCTGGGAGTCCGCACTGAGGCTGGGAATACGTCGCTGAGGCTGGGAGTCTGCGCTGAGGCTGGGAGTCCGCACTGAGGCTGGGAGTCCACAATGAGACTGGGAGTCTGCACTGAGGCTAGGAGTCTGTGCTGATGCTGGTAGTCCGCACTGAGGCTGGGAGTCTGCGCTGAGGCTGGGAGTCTGCGCTGAGGCTGGGAGTCTGCGCTGAGGCTGGGAGTCTCTGCTGAGGCTGTGAGTTCACACTAAGGCTGGGAGTCCGCGCCGATGCTGGTAGTCCGTGCTGAGCCTAGGAGTCTGTGCTGTGGCTGGGAGTGTGCACTGAGGCTGGTAGTCCACACTGAGGCTTGAAGTCTGTGCTGAGGCTGGGAGTCTGCGCAGAAGTTGGGAGTCCGCACTGAGGCTGGGAGTCTGTGCTGAGGCTGGGAGTCCGCACTCACGGTGGGAGTCTGCGCTGATGCTGGGAATCCGTGCTGGGACTGGGAGTCCGTACTGGGGCTGGGAGTCAGCACTGAGGCTGGGAGTCTGCGCTGAGGCTAGGAGTCCGAATTGAGTATGTGAGTCCGTGCTGAGTCTGGGAATCTGTGCTGAGGCTGGGAGTCGGCACTGAGGCTGGGTGTCTGTGCTGAGGCTGGGAGTGTGTCCTGATCCTGGGAGTCTGTGCTGAGGCTGGGAGTCTGCACTGAGGCTGGGATTCTGTATTGAGGCTGGGAGTCAGTGCTCAGGCTGTGAGTCTCCGCTGAAGCTGGGATTCCACAATGAGTCTGGGAGTGTGTACTGATGATTGGAGTGTGCACTGAGGCTGGGAGTGTGCTGAGGCTGGAGTCGGAGTTTAGCCAGGGAGTCTCTGCTGAGTCTGCGTGTCCACGCTGAGGCTGGGATTACGTCACTGAGGCTGGGAGTCTGCGCTGAGGCTGGGAGTCCACACTGAGGCTGGAAGTCCACAATGAGTCTGTGAGTCTGCACTGAGGCTGGGAGTCTGCACTGAGGCTGGGAGTCTGCACTGAGGCTGGGAGTCTGCACTGAGGCTGGGAGTCTGCACTGAGGCTGGGAGTCTGCACTGAGGCTGGGAGTCTGAGCTGAGGCTGGGAGTCTGAGCTGAGGCTGGGAGTCTGCGCTCAGGCTGGGAGTCTGTGCTGAGGCTGGGACTCTGTGCTGAGGCTGGGAGTCTGCACTGAGGCTGGGAGTCCGCATTGAGGCTGGGAGTCCGCACTGAGGCTGGGAGTCTGTCCTGAGGCTGGAAGTCCCTGCTGAGGCTGGGAGTCTGCATTGAGGCTGGGAATCTGCGCTGAGGCTGGGAGTCCGCACTGAGGCTGGGAGTCTGCGCTGAGGCTGGGAGCCCGTGCTGAGTCTGTGAGTCCGTGCTGAGTCTGGGAATCTGTGCTGAGGCTGGGAGTCGGCAGTGAGGCTGGGTGTCTGTGCTGAGGCTGGTAGTCTGCGCTGATGTTGGGAGTCTGTGCTGAGGCTGGAAGTCTGTGCTGAGGCTGGGAGTCCGCATTCACGGTGGGAGTCTGTGCTGATGCTGGGAATCCGTGCTGGGACTGGGAGTCCGTACTGGGGCTGGGAGTCAGCACTGAGGCTGGGAGTCTGCGCTAAGGCTGGGAGTCTGTGCTGAGGCTGGGAGCCTGCGCTGAGGCTGGGAATCCGCACTGAGGCTGGGAGTCCGCACTGAGGCTGGGAGACCGCACTGAGGCTGGGAGTCTGCGCTGAGGCTGGGAGTCTGCGCTGAGGCTGGGAGTCTGCGCTGAGGCTGGGAGTCCACACTGAGGTTGGGAGTTTTCGCAGATGCTGGAGTTATGTGCTGAGCCTGGGAGTTTTTGCTGAGGCTGAGAGTCTGTGCTGAGGCTGGAGTCGGAGTTGAGCCAGGGAGTCTATGCTGAGTCTGCGTGTCCATGCTGAGGCTGGGATTACGTCACTGAGGCTGGGTGTCTGCGCTGACGCTGGGAGTCCGCACTGAGGCTGGGAGTCTGCACTGAGGCTGGGAGTCTGTCCTGATCCTGGGAGTCTGTGCTGAGGCTGGAGTCGGAGTTGAGCCAGGGAGTCTATGCTGAGTCTGCGTGTCCACGCTGAGGCTGGGATTACGTCACTGAGGCTGGGAGTCTGCGCTGACGCTGGGAGTCGGCACTGAGGCTGGGTGTCTGTGCTGAGGCTGGGAGTCTGTCCTGATCCTGGGAGTCTGTGCTCAGGCTGTGAGTCTCCGCTGAAGCTGGGATTCCACAATGAGTCTGGGAGTGTGTACTGAAGATTGGAGTGTGCACTGAGGCTGGGAGTGTGCTGAGGCTGGAGTCGGAGTTTAGCCAGGGAGTCTATGCTGAGTCTGCGTGTCCACGCTGAGGCTGGGATTACGTCACTGAGGCTGGGAGTCTGCGCTGAGGCTGGGAGTCCACACTGAGGCTGGAAGTCCGCAATGAGTCTGTGAGTCTGCACTGAGGCTGGGAGTCTGCACTGAGGCTGGGAGTCTGCACTGAGGCTGGGAGTCTGCACTGAGGCTGGGAGTCTGAGCTGAGGCTGGGAGTCTGCGCTGAGGCTGGGAGTCTGCGCTGAGGCTGGGAGTCTGTGCTGAGGCTGGGAGTCCGCACTGAGGCTGGGGCCTGCGCTGAGGCTGGGAGTCTGCACTGAGGGTGGGAGTCTGCACTGAGGGTGGGAGTCTGCACTGAGGCTGGGAGTCTGCACTGAGGCTGGGAGTCTGAGCTGAGGCTGGGAGTCTGAGCTGAGGCTGGGAGTCTGAGCTGAGGCTGGGAGTCTGAGCTGAGGCTGGGAGTCTGCATTGAGGCTGGGAGTCTGCACTGAGGCTGGGAGTCTGAGCTGAGGCTGGGAGTCTGCACTGAGGCTGGGAATCTGCGCTGAGGCTGGGAGTCCGCACTGAGGCTGGGAGTCTGCGCTGAGGCTGGGAGCCCGTGCTGAGTCTGTGAGTCCGTGCTGAGTCTGGGAATCTGTGCTGAGGCTGGGAGTCGGCACTGAGGCTGGGTGTCTGTGCTGAGGCTGGGAGTCTGCGCTGATGTTGGGAGTCTGTGCTGAGGCTGGAAGTCTGCGCTGAGGCTGGGAGTCCGCACTCACGGTGGGAGTCTGCGCTGATGCTGGGAATCCGTGCTGGGACTGGGAATCTGTACTGGGGCTGGGAGTCAGCACTGAGGCTGGGAGTCTGCGCTGAGGCTGGGAGTCCGAATTGAGTATGTGAGTCCACAATGAGGCTGGGAGTCTGCACTGAGGCTGGGAGTCTGTGCTGAAGCTGGGAGTCTGTGCTGAGGCTGGGCGTCCGCACTGAGGCTTGGAGTCCGCACTGGGGCTGGGAGTCTGTGCTGAGGCTGGAAGTCGGCATTGAGGCTGGTAGTCCGCACTGAGGCTGGGAGGTCTGTGCTGAGGCTGGGAGTCTGTGCTGAGGCTGGGAGTCCGCACTGAGGCTGGCAGTCCGCACTGAGGCTGGCAGTCCGCACTGAGGCTGGGAGACCGCATTGAGGCTGGGAGTCTACGCTGAGGCTGGGAGTCCGCACTGAGGCTGGGAGTCCGCACTGATGCTGGTAGTCCGTGCTGAGCCTAGGAGTCTGCGCTGAGGCTGGGAGTCCGCACTGAGGCTGGGAGTCTGCGCTGAGGCTGGGAGCCCGTGCTGAGTCTGTGAGTCCGTGCTGAGTCTGGGAATCTGTGCTGAGGCTGGGAGTCGGCACTGAGGCTGGGTGTCTGTGCTGAGGCTGGGAGTCTGCGCTGATGTTGGGAGTCTGTGCTGAGGCTGGAAGTCTGCGCTGAGGCTGGGAGTCCGCACTCACGGTGGGAGTCTGCGCTGATGCTGGGAATCCGTGCTGGGACTGGGAATCTGTACTGGGGCTGGGAGTCAGCACTGAGGCTGGGAGTCTGCGCTGAGGCTGGGAGTCCGAATTGAGTATGTGAGTCCACAATGAGGCTGGGAGTCTGCACTGAGGCTGGGAGTCTGTGCTGAAGCTGGGAGTCTGTGCTGAGGCTGGGCGTCCGCACTGAGGCTTGGAGTCCGCACTGGGGCTGGGAGTCTGTGCTGAGGCTGGAAGTCGGCATTGAGGCTGGTAGTCCGCACTGAGGCTGGGAGGTCTGTGCTGAGGCTGGGAGTCTGTGCTGAGGCTGGGAGTCCGCACTGAGGCTGGCAGTCCGCACTGAGGCTGGCAGTCCGCACTGAGGCTGGGAGACCGCATTGAGGCTGGGAGTCTACGCTGAGGCTGGGAGTCCGCACTGAGGCTGGGAGTCCGCACTGATGCTGGTAGTCCGTGCTGAGCCTAGGAGTCTGTGCTGAGGCTGGGAGTGTGCACTGAGGCTGCTAGTGTGCACTGAGGCTGTGCTGAGGCTGGGAGTCTGCGCAGAGGCTGGGAGTCCGCACTGAGGCTGGGAATACGTCGCTGAGGCTCGGAGTCTGCGCTGAGGCTGGGAGTCCGCACTGAGGCTGGGAGTCCACAATGAGACTGGGAGTCTGCACTGAGGCTAGGAGTCTGTGCTGATGCTGGTAGTCCGCACTGAGGCTGGGAGTCTGCGCTGAGGCTGGGAGTCTGCGCTGAGGCTGGGAGTCTGCGCTGAGGCTGGGAGTCTCTGCTGAGGCTGTGAGTTCACACTAAGGCTGGGAGTCCGCGCCGATGCTGGTAGTCCGTGCTGAGCCTAGGAGTCTGTGCTGTGGCTGGGAGTGTGCACTGAGGCTGGTAGTCCACACTGAGGCTTGAAGTCTGTGCTGAGGCTGGGAGTCTGCGCAGAAGTTGGGAGTCCGCACTGAGGCTGGGAGTCTGTGCTGAGGCTGGGAGACTGCACTGAGGCTGGGAGTCTGTCCTGAGGCTGGGAATCTGTCCTGAGGCTGGGAGTCTGTCCTGAGCCTGGGAGTCTGTGCTGAGGCTGGGCGTCCGCACTGAGGCTGGGAGTCCGCACTGAGGCTGGGAGTCTGTGCTGAGGCTGGAAGTCCGCATTGAGGCTGGGAGTCCGCATTGAGGCTGGTAGTCCGCGCTGAGGCTGGGATTCTGTGCTGAGGCTGGGAGTCTGTGCTGAGGCTGGGAGTCCGCACTGAGGCTGGGAGTCCGCACTGAGGCTGGGAGTCCGCACTGAGGCTGGGAGTCTGTGCTGAGGGTGGGAGTCCGCATTGATGGTGGGAGTCTGTGCTGAGGCTGGGAGACCGCACTGATGCTGGGAGTCTGCGCTGAGCCTGGGAGTCTGTGCTGAAGTTTGGGTCCGCGCTGAGGCTGGGAGTCCACACTGAGGCTGGGAGTCTGCGCAGATGCTGGAGGTTTGTGCTGAGCCTGGGAGTTTGTGCTGAGGCTGGGAGTCTGTGCTGAGGCTGGAGTCGGAGTTGAGCTAGGGAGTCTATGCTGAGTCTGCGTGTCCACGCTGAGGCTGGGATTATGTCACTGAGGCTGGGAGTCTGCGCTGAGGCTGAGAGTCCGCACTGAGGCTGGGAGTCCACAATGAGTCTGTGAGTCTGCACTGAGGCTGAGAGTCTGCACTGAGGCTGGGAGTCTGCACTGAGGCTGGGAGTCTGCACTGAGGCTGAGAGTCTGCACTGAGGCTGGGAGTCTGCACTGAGGCTGGGAGTCTGCGCTGAGGCTGGGAGTCTGTGCTGAGGCTGGGAGTCTGTGCTGAGGCTGGGAGTCCGCACTGAGGCTGGGAGTCCGCACTGAGGCTGGGAGTCCGCACTGAGGCTGGGAGTCTGTGCTGAAGGTGGGAGTCCGCATTGATGGTGTGAGTCTGTGCTGAGGCTGGGAGACCGCACTGATGCTGGGAGTCTGCGCTGAGGCTGGGAGTCTGTGCTGAAGTTTGGGTCCGCGCTGAGGCTGGGAGTCCACACTGAGGCTGGGAGTCTGCGCAGATGCTGGAGGTTTGTGCTGAGCGTGGGAGTTTGTGCTGAGGCTGGGAGTCTGTGCTGAGGCTGGAGTCGGAGTTGAGCTAGGGAGTCTATGCTGAGTCTGCGTGTCCACGCTGAGGCTGGGATTATGTCACTGAGGCTGGGAGTCTGCGCTGAGGCTGAGAGTCCGCACTGAGGCTGGGAGTCCACAATGAGTCTGTGAGTCTGCACTGAGGCTGAGAGTCTGCATGAGGCTGGGAGTCTGCACTGAGGCTGGGAGTCTGAGCTGAGGCTGGAAGTCTGCACTGAGGCTGGGAGTCTGAGCTGAGGCTGGGAGTCTGAGCTGAGGCTGGGAGTCTGAGCTGAGGCTGGAATTCTGCACTGAGGCTGGGAGTCTGAGCTGAGGCTGGGAGTCTGAGCTGAGGCTGGGAGTCTGAGCTGAGGCTGGGAGTCTGAGCTGAGGCTGGGAGTCTGCGCTGAGGCTGGGAGTCTGCGCTGAGGCTGGGAGTCTGTGTTGAGGCTGGGCGTCCGCACTGAGGCTGGGAGTCTGTGCTGAGGCTGGGAGTCTGCGCTGAGGCTGGGAGTCCACACTGAGGCTGGGCGTCCGTGCTGACGCTGGGAGTCTGTGCTGAATCGGGAGTCCGCACTGAGGCTGGGAGACCGCACTGATGCTGGGAGTCTGCGCTGAGGCTGGGAGTCTGTGCTGATGCTGGGAGTCTGCGCTGAGGCTGGGCGTCTGTGCTGAGGCTGGGAGTCTGTGCTGAGGCTGGGTGTCTGCACTGACGCTGGGAGTCTGCACTGAGGCTGGAAGTCAGTGCTGAGGCTGGGAGTCTGTGTTGAGGCTTTGAGACTGTGTTGATGCTTTGAGTCTGCACTGAGGCTGGGAGTCTGCACTGAGGGTGGGAGACCGCACTGAGGCTGGGAATCTGCGCTGAGGCTGGAGGTCTGCGCTGAGGCTGGGAGTCCACACTGAGGCTGGTATTCCGCGCTGATGCTGGGAGTCCGTGCTGAGGCTGGGAGTCTGTCTGAGGCTGGGAGTCTGCGCTGAGGCTGGGATTCTGCGCTGAGGCTGGGATTCTGCACTGACGCTGGGAGTCTGCACTGAGGCTGGAAGTCAGTGCTGAGGCTGGGAGTCTGAGCTTAGGCTGGGAGTCTGCGCTGAGGCTGGGAGTCTGTGATGATGCTGGGAGTCTGCGCTGAGGCTGGGAGTCTTTGCTGAAGCTTGATGTCCGTGCAGAGGCTGGGAGTCCACACTGAGGCTAGGAGTCTGCGCAGATGCTGGAGGTTTGTGCTGAGCCTGGGAGTTTGTGCTGAGGCTGGGAGTCTGTGCTGAGGCTGGGAGTCTGTGCTGAGGCTGGAGTCGGAGTTGAGCCAGGGAGTCTATGCTGAGTCTGCGTGTCCACGCTGAGGCTGGGATTACGTCACTGAGGCTGGGAGTCTGCGCTGAGGCTGAGAGTCCGCACTGATGCTGGGAGTCCACAATGAGTCTGGGACGCTGCACTGAGGCTGGGAGTCTGCACTGAGGCTGGGAGTCTGTACTGAGGCTGGAAGTCTGTACTGAGGCTGGGAGTCTGCGCTGAGGCTGGGAGTCTGAGCTGAGGCTGGGAGTCTGCGCTGAGGCTGGGAGTCTGCGCTGAGGCTGGGCGTCCGCACTGAGGCTGGGAGTCTGTGCTGAGGCTGGGAGTCTGCGCTGAGGCTGGGAGTCTGCGCTGAGGCTGGGAGTCCGTACTGAGGCTGGGAGTCCGCACTGAGGCTGGTAGTCTGCGCTGAGGCTGGGAATCCGTGCTGGGACTGGGAGTCCGTACTGGGGCTGGGAGTCAGCACTGAGGCTGGGAGTCTGTGCTGAGGCTGGGAGTCTGTGCTGAGGCTGGAGGGTCAGTGCTGAGGCTGGAAGTCAGTGCTGAGGCTGGGAGTCTGTGTTGAGGCTTTGCGTCTGTGTTGATGCTTTGAGTCTGCACTGAGGCTGGGACTCTGCACTGAGGGTGGGAGACCGCACTGATGCTGGGAATCTGTGCTGAGGCTGGGAGTCTGCGCTGAGACTGGGAGTCTGTGCTGAGGCTGGGAGTCCGCACTGAGGCTGGTAGTCCGCGCTGATGCTGGGTGTCCTTGCTGAGGCTGGGAGTCTATTGCTGAGGCTGGGAGTCCGCACTGAGGCTGGGAGACCGCACTGATGCTGGGAGTCTGCGCTGAGGCTGGGGGTCTGTGCTGATGCTGGTAATCTGCACTGAGGCTGGGAGTCTGAGCTGAGGCTGGGAGTCTGCACTGAGGCTGGGAGTCTGCACTGAGGCTGGGAGTCTGCACTGAGGCTGGGAGTCTGCACTGAGGCTGGGAGTCTGCACTGACGCTGGGAGTCTGCACTGAGGCTGGAAGTCAGTGTTGAGGCTTTGAGTCTGTGTTGATGCTTAGAGTCTGCACTGAGGCTGGAAGTCTGCGCTGAGGCTGGGAGTCTGCGCTGAGGCTGGGAGTCTGTGCTGATGCTGGGAGTCTGCGCTGAGGCTGGGAGTCTGCGCTGATGCTGGGAGTCTGCGCTGAGGCTTGATGTCCGTGCTGAGGCTGGGAGTCCACACTGAGGCTAGGAGTCTGCGCAGATGCTGGAGGTTTGTGCTGAGCCTGGGAGTTTGTGCTGAGCCTGGGAGTTTGTGCTGAGGCTGGGAGTCTGTGCTGAGGCTGGGAGTCTGTGCTGAGGCTGGGAGTCCGCGCTGAGGCTGGGAGTCCGCACTGAGGCTGGGAGTCCGCACTGAGGCTGGTAGTCTGCGCTGAGGCTGGGAATCCGTGCTGGGACTGGGACTCCGTACTGGGGCTGGGAGTCAGCACTGAGGCTGGGAGTCTGCGCTGAGGCTGGGAGTCTGCACTGTGGCTGGATGTCAGTGCTGAGGCTGGAAGTCAGTGCTGAGGCTGGGAGTCTGTGTTGAGGCTTTGAGTCTGTGTTGATGCTTTGAGTCTGCACTGAGGCTGGGAGTCTGCACTGAGGGTGGGAGACCGCACTGATGCTGGGAATCTGCGCTGAGGCTGGGAGTCTGTGCTGAGACTGGGAGTCTGAGCTGAGGCTGGGAGTCCGCACTGAGGCTGGGAGTCCACACTGAGGCTGGGCGTCCGTGCTGACGCTGGGAGTCTGTGCTGAATCGGGGAGTCCGCACTGAGGCTGGTAGTCCGCACTGAGGCTGGGATTCTGTGCTGAGGCTGGGATTCTGTGCTGAGGCTGGGAGTCTGTGCTGAGGCTGGGAGTCTGTGCTGAGGCTGGGAGTCCGCACTGAGGCTGGGAGTCCGCACTGAGGCTGGGAGTCCGCACTGAGGCTGGGAGTCTGTGCTGAAGGTGGGAGTCCGCATTGATGGTGGGAGTCTGTGCTGAGGCTGGGAGACCGCACTGATGCTGGGAGTCTGCGCTGAGGCTGGGAGTCTGTGCTGAAGTTTGGGTCCGCGCTGAGGCTGGGAGTCCACACTGAGGCTGGGAGTCTGCGCAGATGCTGGAGGTTTGTGCTGAGCGTGGGAGTTTGTGCTGAGGCTGGGAGTCTGTGCTGAGGCTGGAGTCGGAGTTGAGCTAGGGAGTCTATGCTGAGTCTGCGTGTCCACGCTGAGGCTGGGATTATGTCACTGAGGCTGGGAGTCTGCGCTGAGGCTGAGAGTCCGCACTGAGGCTGGGAGTCCACAATGAGTCTGTGAGTCTGCACTGAGGCTGAGAGTCTGCACTGAGGCTGGGAGTCTGCACTGAGGCTGGGAGTCTGCACTGAGGCTGGGAGTCTGCACTGAGGCTGGGAGTCTGAGCTGAGGCTGGGACTCTGCACTGAGGCTGGGACTCTGCGCTGAGGCTGGGAGTCTGTGCTGAGGCTGGGAGTCTGTGCTGAGGCTGGGAGTCTGAGCTGAGGCTGGGAGTCTGCGCTGAGGCTGGGAGTCTGCGCTGAGGCTGGGAGTCTGCGCTGAGGCTGGGAGTCCGCATTCACGGTGGGAGTCTGCGCTGATGCTGGGAATCCGTGCTGGGACTGGGAGTCCGTACTGGGGCTGGGAGTCAGCACTGAGGCTGGGAGTCTGCGCTAAGGCTGGGAGTCTGGACTGAGGCTGGGAGCCTGCGCTGAGGCTGGGAATCCGCACTGAGGCTGGGAGTCCGCACTGAGGCTGGGAGACCGCACTGAGGCTGGGAGTCTGCGCTGAGGCTGGGAGTCTGCGCTGAGGCTGGGAGTCCACACTGAGGTTGGGAGTTTTCGCAGATGCTGGAGTTATGTGCTGAGCCTGGGAGTTTTTGCTGAGGCTGAGAGTCTGTGCTGAGGCTGGAGTCGGAGTTGAGCCAGGGAGTCTATGCTGAGTCTGCGTGTCCACGCTGAGGCTGGGATTACGTCACTGAGGCTGGGTGTCTGCGCTGACGCTGGGAGTCCGCACTGAGGCTGGGAGTCTGCACTGAGGCTGGGAGTCTGTCCTGATCCTGGGAGTCTGTGCTGAGGCTGGAGTCGGAGTTGAGCCAGGGAGTCTATGCTGAGTCTACGTGTCCACGCTGAGGCTGGGATTACGTCACTGAGGCTAGGAGTCTGCGCTGACGCTGGGAGTCGGCACTGAGGCTGGGTGTCTGTGCTGAGGCTGGGAGTCTGTCCTGATCCTGGGAGTCTGTGCTGAGGCTGGGAGTCTGCACTGAGGCTGGGATTCTGTACTGAGGCTGGGAGTCAGTGCTCAGGCTGTGAGTCTCCGCTGAAGCTGGGATTCCACAATGAGTCTGGGAGTGTGTACTGATGATTGGAGTGTGCACTGAGGCTGGGAGTGTGCTGAGGCTGGAGTCAGAGTTTAGCCAGGGAGTCTATGCTGAGTCTGCGTGTCCACGCTGAGGCTGGGATTACGTCACTGAGGCTGGGAGTCTGCGCTGAGGCTGGGAGTCCACACTGAGGCTGGAAGTCCACAATGAGTCTGTGAGTCTGCACTGAGGCTGGGAGTCTGCACTGAGGCTGGGAGTCTGCACTGAGGCTGGGAGTCTGCACTGAGGCTGGGAGTCTGCACTGAGGCTGGGAGTCTGAACTGAGGCTGGGAGTCTGCGCTGAGGCTGGGAGTCTGCGCTGAGGCTGGGAGTCTGCGCTGAGGCTGGGAGTCCGCGCTGAGGCTGGGAGTCCGCACTGAGGCTGGGAGTCCGCACTGAGGCTGCGAGTGTGTGCTGAGGCTGCGAGTGTGTGCTGAGGCTGGGAGTCTGCACTGAGGCTGGGAGTCTGAGCTGAGGCTGGGAGTCTGAGCTGAGGCTGGGAGTCTGAGCTGAGGCTGGGAGTCTGAGCTGAGGCTGGGAGTCTGCACTGAGGCTGGGAGTCTGCACTGAGGCTGGGAGTCTGCACTGAGGCTGGGAGTCTGCACTGAGGCTGGGAGTCTGAGCTGAGGCTGGGAGTCTGCACTGAGGCTGGGAATCTGCGCTGAGGCTGGGAGTCCGCACTGAGGCTGGGAGTCTGCGCTGAGGCTGGGAGCCCGTGCTGAGTCTGTGAGTCCGTGCTGAGTCTGGGAATCTGTGCTGAGGCTGGGAGTCGGCACTGAGGCTGGGTGTCTGTGCTGAGGCTGGGAGTCTGCGCTGATGTTGGGAGTCTGTGCTGAGGCTGGAAGTCTGCGCTGAGGCTGGGAGTCCGCACTCACGGTGGGAGTCTGCGCTGATGCTGGGAATCCGTGCTGGGACTGGGAATCTGTACTGGGGCTGGGAGTCAGCACTGAGGCTGGGAGTCTGCGCTGAGGCTGGGAGTCCGAATTGAGTATGTGAGTCCACAATGAGGCTGGGAGTCTGCACTGAGGCTGGGAGTCTGTGCTGAAGCTGGGAGTCTGTGCTGAGGCTGGGCGTCCGCACTGAGGCTTGGAGTCTGCACTGGGGCTGGGAGTCTGTGCTGAGGCTGGAAGTCGGCATTGAGGCTGGTAGTCCGCACTGAGGCTGGGAGGTCTGTGCTGAGGCTGGGAGTCTGTGCTGAGGCTGGGAGTCCGCACTGAGGCTGGCAGTCCGCACTGAGGCTGGCAGTCCGCACTGAGGCTGGGAGACCGCATTGAGGCTGGTAGTCCGCACTGAGGCTGGGAGTCTGTGCTGAGGCTGGGAGTCTGTGCTGAGGCTGGGAGTCCGCACTGAGGCTGGGAGTCTGCACTGAGGCTGGGAGACCGCACTGAGGCTGGGAGACCGCACTGAGGCTGCGAATCTGTGCTGATGCTGGGAGTCTGTGCTGAGGCTGGGAGTCTGTGCTGAAGTTTGGTGTCCGCGCTGAGGCTGGGATTCCACAGTGAGGCTGGGAGTCTGCGCAGATGCTGGAGGTTTGTGCTGAGCCTGAGAGTCTGTGCTGAGGCTGGAGTCAGAGTTGAGCCAGGGAGTCTATGCTGAGTCTGCGTGTCCACACGGAGGCTGGGATTACGTCACTGAGGCTGGGAGTCTGCACTGAGGCTGGGAGTCCGCACTGAGGCTGGGTGTCCACAATGAGTCTGTGAGTCTGCACTGAGGCTGGAAGCCTGCACTGAGGCTGGGAGTCTGCACTGAGGCTGGGAGTCTGCACTGAGGCTGGGAGTCTCCGCTGAGGCTGGGAGTCTCCGCTGAGGCTGGGAGCCTGTGCTGAGGCTGGGAATCCGCACTGAGGCTGGGAGTCTGCGCTGAGGCTGGGAGTCTGCGCTGAGGCTGGGAATCCGCACTGAGGCTGGGAGTCTGCACTGAGGCTGGGAGTCTGAGCTGAGGCTGGGAGTCTGAGCTGAGGCTGGGAGTCCGCACTGAGGCTGGGAGTCCACAATGAGACTGGGAGTCTGCACTGAGGCTGGGAGTCTGTGCTGATGCTGGGAGTCCGCACTGAGGCTGGGAGTCTGTGCTGAGGCTGGGAGTCCGCATTGAGGCTGGAAGTCTGCGCTGAGGCTGGGAGTCTTTGCTGATGCTGGGAGTCCACACTGAGGCTGGGAGTCTGCGCAGATGCTGGAGGTTTGTGCTGAGCCTGGGAGTCTGAGTTGAGCCAGGGAGTCTATGCTGAGTCTGCGTGTCCACGCGGAGGCTGGGAGTACGTCACTGAGGCTGGGAGTCTGTGCTGAGGCTGGGAGTCCGCACTGAGGCTGGGAGTCCACAATGTGTCTGGAAGTCTGCACCGAGGCTGGGAGTCTGCACCGAGGCTGGGAGTCTGCACTGAGGCTGGATGTCAGTGCTGAGGCTGGAAGTCAGTGCTGAGGCTGGGAGTCTGTGTTGAGGCTTTGAGTCTGTGTTGAGGCTTTGAGTCTGCACTGAGGCTGGGAGTTTGCACTGAGGGTGGGTGACCGCACTGAGGCTGGGAGTCCGCACTGAGGCTCGGAGTCTACGCTGAGGCTGGGAGTCCGCACTGAGGCTGGGAGTCCACAATGAGTCTGGGAGTCTGCACTGAGGCTGGGAGTCTGCACTAAGGCTGGGAGTCTGCGCTGAGGCTGGGAGTCTGTGGTGAGGCTGGGAGTCTGTGGTGAGGCTGGGAGTCCGCACTGAGGCTGGAAGTCTGCACTGACGCTGGGAGTCTGCACTGAGGCTGGGAGTCTGCGCTGAGGCTGGGTGTCTGAGCTGAGGCTGGGAGTCTGAGCTGAGGCTGGGAGTCTGCGCTGAGGCTGGGAGTCTGTGCTGAGGCTGGGAGCCTGCGCTGAGGCTGGGAATCCGCACTGAGGCTGGGAGTCCGCACTGAGGCTGGGAGACCGCACTGAGGCTGGGAGTCCGCGCTGAGGCTGGGAGTCTGCGCTGAGGCTGGGAGTCCACACTGAGGTTGGGAGTTTTCGCAGATGCTGGAGTTATGTGCTGAGCCTGGGAGTTTTTGCTGAGGCTGAGAGTCTGTTCTGAGGCTGGAGTCGGAGTTGAGCCAGGGAGTCTATGCTGAGTCTGCGTGTCCACGCTGAGGCTGGGATTACGTCACTGAGGCTGGGTGTCTGCGCTGACGCTGGGAGTCCGCACTGAGGCTGGGAGTCTGCACTGAGGCTGGGAGTCTGTCCTGATCCTGGGAGTCTGTGCTGAGGCTGGAGTCGGAGTTGAGCCAGGGAGTCTATGCTGAGTCTGCGTGTCCACGCTGAGGCTGGGATTACGTCACTGAGGCTAGGAGTCTGCGCTGACGCTGGGAGTCGGCACTGAGGCTGGGTGTCTGTGCTGAGGCTGGGAGTCTGTCCTGATCCTGGGAGTCTGTGCTGAGGCTGGGAGTCTGCGCTGAGGCTGGGATTCTGTACTGAGGCTGGGAGTCAGTGCTCAGGCTGTGAGTCTCCGCTGAAGCTGGGATTCCACAATGAGTCTGGGAGTGTGTACTGATGATTGGAGTGTGCACTGAGGCTGGGAGTGTGCTGAGGCTGGAGTCGGAGTTTAGCCAGGGAGTCTATGCTGAGTCTGCGTGTCCACGCTGAGGCTGGGATTACGTCACTGAGGCTGGGAGTCTGCGCTGAGGCTGGGAGTCCACACTGAGGCTGGAAGTCCACAATGAGTCTGTGAGTCTGCACTGAGGCTGGGAGTCTGCACTGAGGCTGGGAGTCTGCACTGAGGCTGGGAGTCTGCACTGAGGCTGGGAGTCTGAGCTGAGGCTGGGAGTCTGCGCTGAGGCTGGGAGTCTGCGCTGAGGCTGGGAGTCTGTGCTGAGGCTGGGAGTCCGCACTGAGGCTGGGGCCTGCGCTGAGGCTGCGAGTGTGTGCTGAGGCTGGGAGTCTGCACTGAGGCTGGGAGTCTGCACTGAGGCTGGGAGTCTGAGCTGAGGCTGGGAGTCTGAGCTGAGGCTGGGAGTCTGAGCTGAGGCTGGGAGTCTGCACTGAGGCTGGGAGTCTGCACTGAGGCTGGGAGTCTGCACTGAGGCTGGGAGTCTGAGCTGAGGCTGGGAGTCTGCACTGAGGCTGGGAATCTGCGCTGAGGCTGGGAGTCCGCACTGAGGCTGGGAGTCCGCGCTGAGGCTGGGAGCCCGTGCTGAGTCTGTGAGTCCGTGCTGAGTCTGGGAATCTGTGCTGAGGCTGGGAGTCGGCACTGAGGCTGGGTGTCTGTGCTGAGGCTGGGAGTCTGCGCTGATGTTGGGAGTCTGTGCTGAGGCTGGAAGTCTGCGCTGAGGCTGGGAGTCCGCACTCACGGTGGGAGTCTGCGCTGATGCTGGGAATCCGTGCTGGGACTGGGAATCTGTACTGGGGCTGGGAGTCAGCACTGAGGCTGGGAGTCTGCGCTGAGGCTGGGAGTCCGAATTGAGTATGTGAGTCCACAATGAGGCTGGGAGTCTGCACTGAGGCTGGGAGTCTGTGCTGAAGCTGGGAGTCTGTGCTGAGGCTGGGCGTCCGCACTGAGGCTTGGAGTCCGCACTGGGGCTGGGAGTCTGTGCTGAGGCTGGAAGTCGGCATTGAGGCTGGTAGTCCGCACTGAGGCTGGGAGGTCTGTGCTGAGGCTGGGAGTCTGTGCTGAGGCTGGGAGTCTGTGCTGAGGCTGGGAGTCCGCACTGAGGCTGGCAGTCCGCACTGAGGCTGGCAGTCCGCACTGAGGCTGGGAGACCGCATTGAGGCTGGTAGTCCGCACTGAGGCTGGGCGTCTGTGCTGAGGCTGGGAGTCTGTGCTGAGTCTGGGAGTCCGCACTGAGGCTGGGAGACCGCACTGAGGCTGGGAGACCGCACTGAGGCTGGGAGACCGCACTGAGGCTGCGAATCTGTGCTGATGCTGGGAGTCTGTGCTGAGGCTGGGAGTCTGTGCTGAAGTTTGGTGTCCGCGCTGAGGCTGGGATTCCACAGTGAGGCTGGGAGTCTGCGCAGATGCTGGAGGTTTGTGCTGAGCCTGAGAGTCTGTGCTGAGGCTGGAGTCAGAGTTGAGCCAGGGAGTCTATGCTGAGTCTGCGTGTCCACACGGAGGCTGGGATTACGTCACTGAGGCTGGGAGTCTGCACTGAGGCTGGGAGTCCGCACTGAGGCTGGGTGTCCACAATGAGTCTGTGAGTCTGCACTGAGGCTGGAAGCCTGCACTGAGGCTGGGAGTCTGCACTGAGGCTGGGAGTCTGAGCTGAGGCTGGGAGTCTGCACTGAGGCTGGGAGTCTGCACTGAGGCTGGGAGTCTGAGCTGAGGCTGGGAGTCTCCGCTGAGGCTGGGAGCCTGTGCTGAGGCTGGGAATCCGCACTGAGGCTGGGAGTCTGCGCTGAGGCTGGGAGTCTGCGCTGAGGCTGGGAATCCGCACTGAGGCTGGGAGTCTGCACTAAGGCTGGGAGTCTGAGCTGAGGCTGGGAGTCCGCACTGAGGCTGGGAGTCCACAATGAGACTGGGAGTCTGCACTGAGGCTGGGAGTCTGTGCTGATGCTGGGAGTCCGCACTGAGGCTGGGAGTCTGTGCTGAGGCTGGGAGTCCGCATTGAGGCTGGAAGTCTGCGCTGAGGCTGGGAGTCTTTGCTGATGCTGGGAGTCCACACTGAGGCTGGGAGTCTGCGCAGATGCTGGAGGTTTGTGCTGAGCCTGGGAGTCTGAGTTGAGCCAGGGAGTCTATGCTGAGTCTGCGTGTCCACGCGGAGGCTGGGAGTACGTCACTGAGGCTGGGAGTCTGTGCTGAGGCTGGGAGTCCGCACTGAGGCTGGGAGTCCACAATGTGTCTGGAAGTCTGCACCGAGGCTGGGAGTCTGCACCGAGGCTGGGAGTCTGCACTGAGGCTGGATGTCAGTGCTGAGGCTGGAAGTCAGTGCTGAGGCTGGAAGTCAGTGCTGAGGCTGGGAGTCTGTGTTGAGGCTTTGAGTCTGCACTGAGGCTGGGAGTTTGCACTGAGGGTGGGTGACCGCACTGAGGCTGGGAGTCCGCACTGAGGCTCGGAGTCTACGCTGAGGCTGGGAGTCCGCACTGAGGCTGGGAGTCCACAATGAGTCTGGGAGTCTGCACTGAGGCTGGGAGTCTGCACTAAGGCTGGGAGTCTGCACTAAGGCTGGGAGTCTGCGCTGAGGCTGGGAGTCTGTGGTGAGGCTGGGAGTCCGCACTGAGGCTGGGAGTCTGCACTGACGCTGGGAGTCTGCACTGAGGCTGGGAGTGTGTTCTGAGGCTGGGCGTCCGCACTGAGGCTGGGAGTCCGCACTGAGGCTGGGAGTCTGTGCTGAGGCTGGAAGTCCGCATTGAGGCTGGGAGTCCGCATTGAGGCTGGTAGTCCGCACTGAGGCTGGGATTCTGTGCTGAGGCTGGGAGTCTGTGCTGAGGCTGGGAGTCCGCACTGAGGCTGGGAGTCCGCACTGAGGCTGGGAGTCCGCACTGAGGCTGGGAGTCTGTGCTGAGGGTGGGAGTCCGCATTGATGGTGGGAGTCTGTGCTGAGGCTGGGAGACCGCACTGATGCTGGGAGTCAGCGCTGAGCCTGGGAGTCTGTGCTGAAGTTTGGGTCCGCGCTGAGGCTGGGAGTCCACACTGAGGCTGGGAGTCTGCGCAGATGCTGGAGGTTTGTGCTGAGCCTGGGAGTTTGTGCTGAGGCTGGGAGTCTGTGCTGAGGCTGGAGTCGGAGTTGAGCTAGGGAGTCTATGCTGAGTCTGCGTGTCCACGCTGAGGCTGGGATTATGTCACTGAGGCTGGGAGTCTGCGCTGAGGCTGAGAGTCCGCACTGAGGCTGGGAGTCCACAATGAGTCTGTGAGTCTGCACTGAGGCTGAGAGTCTGCACTGAGGCTGGGAGTCTGCACTGAGGCTGGGAGTCTGCACTGAGGCTGAGAGTCTGCACTGAGGCTGGGAGTCTGCACTGAGGCTGGGAGTCTGAGCTGAGGCTGGGACTCTGCACTGAGGCTGGAAGTCTGCACTGAGGCTGGGAGTCTGTGCTGAGGCTGGGAGTCTGTGCTGAGGCTGGGAGTCTGTGCTGAGGCTGGGAGTCCGCACTGAGGCTGGGAGTCCGCACTGAGGCTGGGAGTCCGCACTGAGGCTGGGAGTCCGCACTGAGGCTGGGAGTCCGCACTGAGGGTGGGAGTCCGCATTGATGGTGGGAGTCTGTGCTGAGGCTGGGAGACCGCACTGATGCTGGGAGTCTGCGCTGAGGCTGGGAGTCTGTGCTGAAGTTTGGGTCCGCGCTGAGGCTGGGAGTCCACACTGAGGCTGGGAGTCTGCGCAGATGCTGGAGGTTTGTGCTGAGCCTGGGAGTTTGTGCTGAGGCTGGGAGTCTGTGCTGAGGCTGGAGTCGGAGTTGAGCTAGGGAGTCTATGCTGAGTCTGCGTGTCCACGCTGAGGCTGGGAATATGTCACTGAGGCTGGGAGTCTGCGCTGAGGCTGAGAGTCCGCACTGAGGCTGGGAGTCCACAATGAGTCTGTGAGTCTGCACTGAGGCTGAGAGTCTGCACTGAGGCTGGGAGTCTGCACTGAGGCTGGGAGTCTGAGCTGAGGCTGGAAGTCTGCACTGAGGCTGGGAGTCTGAGCTGAGGCTGGGAGTCTGAGCTGAGGCTGGGACTCTGCACTGAGGCTGGAAGTCTGCACTGAGGCTGGGAGTCTGAGCTGAGGCTGGGAGTCTGAGCTGAGGCTGGGAGTCTGAGCTGAGGCTGGGAGTCTGAGCTGAGGCTGGGAGTCTGAGCTGAGGCTGGGAGTCTGAGCTGAGGCTGGGAGTCTGCGCTGAGGCTGGGAGTCTGCGCTGAGGCTGGGAGTCCACACTGAGGCTGGGCGTCCGTGCTGACGCTGGGAGTCTGTGCTGAATCGGGAGTCCGCACTGAGGCTGGGAGACCGCACTGATGCTGGGAGTCTGCGCTGAGGCTGGGAGTCTGTGCTGATGCTGGGAGTCTGCACTGACGCTGGGAGTCTGCACTGAGGCTGGAAGTCAGTGCTGAGGCTGGGAGTCTGTGTTGAGGCTTTGAGACTGTGTTGATGCTTTGAGTCTGCACTGAGGCTGGGAGTCTGCACTGAGGGTGGGAGACCGCACTGAGGCTGGGAATCTGCGCTGAGGCTGGAGGTCTGCGCTGAGGCTGGGAGTCCACACTGAGGCTGGTATTCCGCGCTGATGCTGGGAGTCCGTGCTGAGGCTGGGAGTCTGTCTGAGGCTGGGAGTCTGCGCTGAGGCTGGGATTCTGCGCTGAGGCTGGGATTCTGCACTGATGCTGGGAGTCTGCACTGAGGCTGGAAGTCAGTGCTGAGGCTGGGAGTCTGCGCTTAGGCTGGGAGTCTGCGCTGAGGCTGGGAGTCTGTGATGATGCTGGGAGTCTGCGCTGAGGCTGGGAGTCTTTGCTGAAGCTTGATGTCCGTGCAGAGGCTGGGAGTCCACACTGAGACTAGGAGTCTGCGCAGATGCTGGAGGTTTGTGCTGAGCCTGGGAGTTTGTGCTGAGGCTGGGAGTCTGTGCTGAGGCTGGGAGTCCGCGCTGAGGCTGGGAGTCTGCACTGAGGGTGGGAGACCGCACTGATGCTGGGAATCTGCGCTGAGGCTGGGAGTCTGTGCTGAGACTGGGAGTCTGAGCTGAGGCTGGGAGTCCGCACTGAGGCTGGGAGTCCACACTGAGGCTGGGCGTCCGTGCTGACGCTGGGAGTCTGTGCTGAATCGGGGAGTCCGCACTGAGGCTGGTAGTCCGCACTGAGGCTGGGATTCTGTGCTGAGGCTGGGAGTCTGTGCTGAGGCTGGGAGTCTGTGCTGAGGCTGGGAGTCCGCACTGAGGCTGGGTGTCCGCACTGAGGCTGGGAGTCCGCACTGAGGCTGGGAGTCTGAGCTGAGGCTGGGAGTCTGAGCTGAGGCTGGGAGTCTGCGCTGAGGCTGGGAGTCTGTGTTGAGGCTGGGAGTCTGAGCTGAGGCTGGGACTCTGCACTGAGGCTGGGAGTCTGAGCTGAGGCTGGGATTCTGCGCTGAGGCTGGCAGTCCGCACTGAGGCTGGGATCCGCACTGAGGCTGGGAGTCCGCACTGAGGCTGGGAGTCCGCACTGAGGCTGGGAGTCCGCACTGAGGCTGGGAGTCCGCACTGAGGCTGGGAGTCCGCACTGAGGCTGGGAGTCTGTGCTGAGGGTGGGAGTCCGCATTGATGGTGGGAGTCTGTGCTGAGGCTGGGAGACCGCACTGATGCTGGGAGTCTGCGCTGAGGCTGGGAGTCTGTGCTGAAGTTTGGGTCCGCGCTGAGGCTGGGAGTCCACACTGAGGCTGGGAGTCTGCGCAGATGCTGGAGGTTTGTGCTGAGCCTGGGAGTTTGTGCTGAGGCTGGGAGTCTGTGCTGAGGCTGGAGTCGGAGTTGAGCTAGGGAGTCTATGCTGAGTCTGCGTGTCCACGCTGAGGCTGGGATTATGTCACTGAGGCTGGGAGTCTGCGCTGAGGCTGAGAGTCCGCACTGAGGCTGGGAGTCCACAATGAGTCTGTGAGTCTGCACTGAGGCTGAGAGTCTGCACTGAGGCTGGGAGTCTGCACTGAGGCTGGGAGTCTGAGCTGAGGCTGGGAGTCTGAGCTGAGGCTGGGACTCTGCACTGAGGCTGGAAGTCTGAGCTGAGGCTGGGAGTCTGAGCTGAGGCTGGGACTCTGCACTGAGGCTGGGAGTCTGAGCTGAGGCTGGGAGTCTGAGCTGAGGCTGGGAGTCTGCGCTGAGGCTGGGAGTCTGTGTTGAGGCTGGGAGTCTGCGCTGAGGCTGGCAGTCCGCACTGAGGCTGGGATCCGCACTGAGGCTGGGATCCGCACTGAGGCTGGGAGTCCGCACTGAGGCTGGTAGTCCGCGCTGAGGCTGGGAATCCGTGCTGGGACTGGGAGTCCGTACTGGGGCTGGGAGTCAGCACTGAGGCTGGGAGTCTGCGCTGAGGTTGGGAGTCTGCAGTGAGGCTGGAAGTCAGAGCTGAGGCTGGAAGTCAGTGCTGAGGCTGGGTGTCTGTGTTGAGGCTTTTAGTCTGTGTTGATGCTTTGAGTCTGCAATGAGGCTGGGAGTCTGCACTGAGGGTGGGAGACCGCACTGAGGCTGGGAGTCTGCGCTGAGGCTGGGAGTCTGCGCTGAGGCTGGGAGTCTGCGCTGAGGCTGGGAGTCTGCGCTGAGGCTGGGAGTCTGCGCTGAGGCTGGGAGTCTGCGCTGAGGCTGGGAGTCTGCGCTGAGGCTGGGCGTCCGTGCTGACGCTGGGAGTCTGTGCTGAATCGGGGAGTCCGCACTGAGGCTGGGAGTCTGTGCTGATGCTGGGAGTCTGCACTGAGGCTGGGAGTCTGCGCTGAGGCTGGGAGTCTGTGCTGAGGCTGGGTGTCTGCACTGACGCTGGGAGTCTGCACTGAGGCTGGAAGTCAGTGCTGAGGCTGGGAGTCTGTGTTGATGCTTTGAGACTGTGTTGATGCTTTGAGTCTGCACTGAGGCTGGGAGTCTGCACTGAGGGTGGGAGACCGCACTGAGGCTGGGAATCTGCGCTGAGGCTGGAGGTCTGCGCTGAGGCTGGGAGTCCACACTGAGGCTGGTATTCCGCGCTGATGCTGGGAGTCCGTGCTGAGGCTGGGAGTCTGTCTGAGGCTGGGAGTCTGCGCTGAGGCTGGGATTCTGCGCTGAGGCTGGGAGTCTGCACTGAGGCTGGGAGTCTGCACTGAGGCTGGAAGTCAGTGCTGAGGCTGGGAGTCTGCGCTGAGGCTGGGAGTCTGCGCTGAGGCTGGGAGTCTGTGCTGATGCTGGGAGTCTGCGCTGAGGCTGGGAGTCTTTGCTGAAGCTTGATGTCCGTGCAGAGGCTGGGAGTCCACACTGAGGCTAGGAGTCTGCGCAGATGCTGGAGGTTTGTGCTGAGCCTGGGAGTCTGTGCTGAGGCTGGGAGTCTGTGCTGAGGCTGGAGTCGGAGTTGAGCCAGGGAGTCTATGCTGAGTCTGCGTGTCCACGCTGAGGCTGGGATTACGTCACTGAGGCTGGGAGTCTGCGCTGAGGCTGAGAGTCCGCACTGATGCTGGGAGTCCACAATGAGTCTGGGACTCTGCACTGAGGCTGGGAGTCTGCACTGAGGCTGGGAGTCTGTACTGAGGCTGGGAGTCTGCGCTGAGGCTGGGAGTCTGCGCTGAGGCTGGGAGTCTGAGCTGAGGCTGGGAGTCTGCGCTGAGGCTGGGAGTCTGTGCTGAGGCTGGGCGTCCGCACTGAGGCTGGGAGTCTGTGCTGAGGCTGGGAGTCCGCACTGAGGCTGGGAGTCCGCACTGAGGCTGGTAGTCTGCGCTGAGGCTGGGAATCCGTGCTGGGACTGGGAGTCCGTACTGGGGCTGGGAGTCAGCACTGAGGCTGGGAGTCTGTGCTGAGGCTGGGAGTCTGCACTGAGGCTGGAAGTCAGTGCTGAGGCTGGAAGTCAGTGCTGAGGCTGGGAGTCTGTGTTGAGGCTTTGCGTCTGTGTTGATGCTTTGAGTCTGCACTGAGGCTGGGAGTCTGCACTGAGGGTGGGAGACCGCACTGATGCTGGGAATCTGCGCTGAGGCTGGGAGTCTGCGCTGAGGCTGGGAGTCTGTGCTGAGACTGGGAGTCCGCACTGAGGCTGGTAGTCCGCGCTGATGCTGGGTGTCCTTGCTGAGGCTGGGAGTCTAATGCTGAGGCTGGGAGTCCGCACTGAGGCTGGGAGACCGCACTGAGGCTGGGAGACCGCACTGATGCTGGGAGTCTGCGCTGAGGCTGGGGGTCTGTGCTGATGCTGGTAATCTGCACTGAGGCTGGGAGTCTGAGCTGAGGCTGGGAGTCTGCACTGAGGCTGGGAGTCTGTGCTGAGGCTGGGAGTCTGCGCTGAGGCTGGGAGTCTGCACTGACGCTGGGAGTCTGCACTGAGGCTGGAAGTCAGTGTTGAGGCTTTGAGTCTGTGTTGATGCTTAGAGTCTGCACTGAGGCTGGAAGTCTGCGCTGAGGCTGGGAGTCTGCGCTGATGCTGGGAGTCTGCGCTGAGGCTGGGAGTCTGTGCTGAAGTTTGGGTCCGCGCTGAGGCTGGGAGTCCACACTGAGGCTAGGAGTCTGCGCAGATGCTGGAGGTTTGTGCTGAGCCTGGGAGTTTGTGCTGAGGCTGGGAGTCTGTGCTGAGGCTGGGAGTCCGCGCTGAGGCTGGGAGTCCGCACTGAGGCTGGGAGTCCGCACTGAGGCTGGGAGTCCGCACTGAGGCTGGTAGTCTGCGCTGCGGCTGGGAATCAGTGCTGGGACTGGGACTCCGTACTGGGGCTGGGAGTCAGCACTGAGGCTGGGAGTCTGCGCTGAGGCTGGGAGTCTGCACTGAGGCTGGATGTCAGTGCTGAGGCTGGAAGTCAGTGCTGAGGCTGGGAGTCTGTGTTGAGGCTTTGAGTCTGTGTTGATGCTTTGAGTCTGCACTGAGGCTGGGAGTCTGCACTGAGGGTGGGAGACCGCACTGATGCTGGGAATCTGCGCTGAGGCTGGGAGTCTGAGCTGAGGCTGGGAGACCGCACTGAGGCTGGGAGTCCACACTGAGGCTGGGCGTCCGTGCTGACGCTGGGAGTCTGTGCTGAATCGGGGAGTCCGCACTGAGGCTGGTAGTCCGCACTGAGGCTGGGATTCTGTGCTGAGGCTGGGAGTCCGTGCTGAGGCTGGGAGTCCGCACTGAGGCTGGAAGTCCGCACTGAGGCTGGGAGTCCGCACTGAGGCTGGGAGTCCGCACTGAGTCTGGGAGTCCGCACTGAGGCTGGGAGTCTGTGCTGAAGGTGGGAGTCCGCATTGATGGTGGGAGTCTGTGCTGAGGCTGGGAGACCGCACTGATGCTGGGAGTCTGCGCTGAGGCTGGGAGTCTGTGCTGAAGTTTGGGTCCGTGCTGAGGCTGGGAGTCCACACTGAGGCTGGGAGTCTGCGCAGATGCTGGAGGTTTGTGCTGAGCCTGGGAGTTTGTGCTGAGGCTGGGAGTCTGTGCTGAGGCTGGAGTCGGAGTTGAGCTAGGGAGTCTATGCTGAGTCTGCGTGTCCACGCTGAGGCTGGGATTATGTCACTGAGGCTGGGAGTCTGCGCTGAGGCTGAGAGTCCGCACTGAGGCTGGGAGTCCACAATGAGTCTGTGAGTCTGCACTGAGGCTGGGAGTCTGCACTGAGGCTGGGAGTCTGAGCTGAGGCTGGGACTCTGCACTGAGGCTGGGACTCTGCACTGAGGCTGGGAGTCTGAGCTGAGGCTGGGAGTCTGTGCTGAGGCTGGGAGTCTGTGCTGAGGCTGGGAGTCTGAGCTGAGGCTGGGAGTCTGAGCTGAGGCTGGGAGTCTGAGCTGAGGCTGGGAGTCTGCGCTGAGGCTGGGAGTCCGCATTCACGGTGGGAGTCTGCGCTGATGCTGGGAATCCGTGCTGGGACTGGGAGTCCGTACTGGGGCTGGGAGTCAGCACTGAGGCTGGGAGTCTGCGCTAAGGCTGGGAGTCTGCGCTGAGGCTGGGAGCCTGCGCTGAGGCTGGGAATCCGCACTGAGGCTGGGAGTCCGCACTGAGGCTGGGAGACCGCACTGAGGCTGGGAGACCGCACTGAGGCTGGGAGTCTGCGCTGAGGCTGGGAGTCTGCGCTGAGGCTGGGAGTCTGCGCTGAGGCTGGGAGTCCACACTGAGGTTGGGAGTTTTCGCAGATGCTGGAGTTATGTGCTGAGCCTGGGAGTTTTTGCTGAGGCTGAGAGTCTGCACTGAGGCTGGGAGTCTGCACTGAGGCTGGGAGTCTGAGCTGAGGCTGGGACTCTGCACTGAGGCTGGGAGTCTGAGCTGAGGCTGGGAGTCTGTGCTGAGGCTGGGAGTCTGTGCTGAGGCTGGGAGTCTGAGCTGAGGCTGGGAGTCTGAGCTGAGGCTGGGAGTCTGTGCTGAGGCTGGGTGTCTGCACTGACGCTGGGAGTCTGCACTGAGGCTGGGATTCTGTACTGAGGCTGGGAGTCAGTGCTCAGGCTGTGAGTCTCCGCTGAAGCTGGGATTCCACAATGAGTCTGGGAGTGTGTACTGATGATTGGAGTGTGCACTGAGGCTGGGAGTGTGCTGAGGCTGGAGTCGGAGTTTAGCCAGGGAGTCTATGCTGAGTCTGCGTGTCCACGCTGAGGCTGGGATTACGTCACTGAGGCTGGGAGTCTGCGCTGAGGCTGGGAGTCCACACTGAGGCTGGAAGTCCACAATGAGTCTGTGAGTCTGCACTGAGGCTGGGAGTCTGCACTGAGGCTGGGAGTCTGCACTGAGGCTGGGAGTCCACACTGAGGCTGGGAGTCTGCGCAGATGCTGGAGGTTTGTGCTGAGCCTGGGAGTTTGTGCTGAGGCTGGGAGTCTGTGCTGAGGCTGGAGTCGGAGTTGAGCTAGGGAGTCTATGCTGAGTCTGCGTGTCCACGCTGAGGCTGGGATTATGTCACTGAGGCTGGGAGTCTGCGCTGAGGCTGAGAGTCCGCACTGAGGCTGGGAGTCCACAATGAGTCTGTGAGTCTGCACTGAGGCTGAGAGTCTGCACTGAGGCTGGGAGTCTGCACTGAGGCTGAGAGTCTGCACTGAGGCTGGGAGTCTGCACTGAGGCTGGGAGTCTGCACTGAGGCTGGGAGTCTGAGCTGAGGCTGGGACTCTGCACTGAGGCTGGAAGTCTGCACTGAGGCTGGGAGTCTGCGCTGAGGCTGGGAGTCTGTGCTGAGGCTGGGAGTCTGAGCTGAGGCTGGGAGTCTGAGCTGAGGCTGGGAGTCTGCGCTGAGGCTGGGAGTCTGAGCTGAGGCTGGGAGTCTGAGCTGAGGCTGGGAGTCTGTGTTGAGGCTGGGCGTCCGCACTGAGGCTGGGCGTCCGCACTGAGGCTGGGAGTCCGCACTGAGGCTGGGAGTTTGTGCTGAGGCTGGGAGTCTGCGCTGAGGCTGGCAGTCCGCACTGAGGCTGGCAGTCCGCACTGAGGCTGGGATCCGCACTGAGGCTGGGAGTCCGCACTGAGGCTGGTAGTCTGCGCTGAGGCTGGGAATCCGTGCTGGGACTGGGAGTCCGTACTGGGGCTGGGAGTCAGCACTGAGGCTGGGAGTCTGCGCTGAGGTTGGGAGTCTGCACTGAGGCTGGAAGTCAGAGCTGAGGCTGGAAGTCAGTGCTGAGGCTGGGTGTCTGTGTTGAGGCTTTGCGTCTGTGTTGATGCTTTGAGTCTGCACTGAGGCTGGGAGTCTGCGCTGAGGGTGGGAGACCGCACTGAGGCTGGGAATCTGCGCTGAGGCTGGGAGTCTGCGCTGAGGCTGGGAGTCTGCGCTGAGGCTGGGAGTCTGCGCTGAGGCTGGGAGTCTGCGCTGAGGCTGGGAGTCTGCGCTGAGGCTGGGAGTCTGCGCTGAGGCTGGGAGTCTGCGCTGAGGCTGGGAGTCTGTGCTGAGGCTGGGAGTCCACACTGAGGCTGGGCGTCCGTGCTGACGCTGGGAGTCTGTGCTGAATCGGGGAGACCGCACTGATGCTGGGAGTCTGCGCTGAGGCTGGGAGTCTGTGCTGATGCTGGGAGTCTGCACTGAGGCTGGGAGTCTGCACTGAGGCTGGAAGTCAGTGCTGAGGCTGGAAGTCAGTGCTGAGGCTGGGAGTCTGTGTTGAGGCTTTGAGTCTGTGTTGATGCTTTGAGTCTGCACTGAGGCTGGGAGTCTGCACTGAGGGTGGGAGACCGCACTGATGCTGGGAATCTGCGCTGAGGCTGGGAGTCTGTGCTGAGACTGGGAGTCTGAGCTGAGGCTGGGAGTCCGCACTGAGGCTGGGAGTCTGCGCTGAGGCTGGGAGTCTGTGCCGATGCTGGTAATCTGCACTGAGGCTGGGAGTCTGAGCTGAGGCTGGGAGTCTGCACTGAGGCTGGGAGTCTGTGCTGAGGCTGGGAGTCTGCACTGACGCTGGGAGTCTGCACTGACGCTGGGAGTCTGCACTGACGCTGGGAGTCTGCACTGAGGCTGGAAGTCAGTGTTGAGGATTTGAGTCTGTTGTGATGCTTTTAGTCTGCACTGAGGCTGGGAGTCTGTGCTGAGGCTGGGAGTCTGTGCTGAGGCTGGGAGTCCACACTGAGGCTGGTATTCCGCGCTGATGCTGGGAGTCCGTGCTGAGGCTGGGAGTTTGTCTGAGGTTGGGAGTCTGCGCTGAGGCTGGGAGTCTGCACTGAGGCTGGGATTCTGTGCTGAGGCTGGGAGTCTGTGCTGAGGCTGGGAGTCTGTGCTGAGGCTGGGAGTCCACACTGAGGCTGGTATTCCGCGCTGATGCTGGGAGTCCGTGCTGAGGCTGGGAGTTTGTCTGAGGTTGGGAGTCTGCGCTGAGGCTGGGAGTCTGCACTGAGGCTGGGAGTCTGCACTGAGGCTGGAAGTCAGTGCTGAGGCTGGGAGTCTGTGTTGAGGCTTTGAGTCTGTGTTGATGCTTTGAGTCTGCACTGAGGCTGGGAGTCTGCACTGAGGGTGGGAGACCGCACTGATGCTGGGAATCTGCGCTGAGGCTGGGAGTCTGTGCTGAGACTGGGAGTCTGAGCTGAGGCTGGGAGTCCGCACTGAGGCTGGGAGTCTGTGCCGATGCTGGTAATCTGCACTGAGGCTGGGAGTCTGAGCTGAGGCTGGGAGTCTGCACTGAGGCTGGGAGTCTGTGCTGAGGCTGGGAGTCTGCACTGACGCTGGGAGTCTGCACTGACGCTGGGAGTCTGCACTGAGGCTGGAAGTCAGTGTTGAGGATTTGAGTCTGTTGTGATGCTTTTAGTCTGCACTGAGGCTGGGAGTCTGTGCTGAGGCTGGGAGTCTGTGCTGAGGCTGGGAGTCCACACTGAGGCTGGTATTCCGCGCTGATGCTGGGAGTCCGTGCTGAGGCTGGGAGTTTGTCTGAGGTTGGGAGTCTGCGCTGAGGCTGGGAGTCTGCACTGAGGCTGGGAGTCTGCACTGAGGCTGGAAGTTAGTGCTGAGGCTGGGAGTCTGTGTTGAGGCTTTGAGTCTGTGTTGATGCTTTGAGTCTGCACTGAGGCTGGGAGTCTGCACTGAGGGTGGGAGACCGCACTGAGGCTGGGAATCTGCGTTGAGGCTGGAAGTCTGCGCTGAGGCTGGGAGTCTGCGCTGAGGCTGGGAGTCTGCGCTGAGGCTGGGAGTCTGTGCTGAGGCTGGGAGTCTGTGCTGAGGCTGGGAGTCCACACTGTGGCTGGTATTCCGCGCTGATGCTGGGAGTTCGTGCTGAGGCTGGGAGTCTGTGCTGAGGCTGGGAGTCCGCAGTGAGGCTTGGAGTCCGCACTGAGGCTGGAAGACTGTACTGATGCTGGGAGTCTGTGCTGAGGCTGGGAGTCTGTGCTGAAGCTTGATGTCCGCGCTGAGGCTGGGAGTCCACACTGAGGCTGGGAGTCTGCGCAGATGCTGGAGGTTTGTGCTGAGCCTGGGAGTTTGTGCTGAGGCTGGGAGTCTGTGCTGAGGCTGGGAGTCTGTGCTGAGGCTGGGAGTCTGTGCTGAGGCTGGGAGTCCACACTGAGGCTGGTATTCCGCGCTGATGCTGGGAGTCCGTGCTGAGCCTGGGAGTCTGTGCTGAGGCTGGTAGTCCGCACTGAGGCTGGGTGTCCGCGCTGAAGCTGCGAGTCTGTGCTGAGGCTGGAAGTCTGCGCTGAGGCTGGGAGTCTGCGCTGAGGCTGGGAGTCTGTGCTGAGGCTGGGAGTCTGTGCTGAGGCTGGGAGTCCACACTGAGGCTGGTATTCCGCGCTGATGCTGGGAGTCCGTGCTGAGGCTCGGAGTTTGTGCTGAGGCTGGGAGTCCGCAGTGAGGCTTGGAGTCCGCACTGAGGCTGGAAGACTGCACTGATGCTGGGAGTCTGTGCTGAGGCTGGGAGTCTGTGCTGAAGCTTGATGTCCGCGCTGAGGCTTGGAGTCCACACTGAGGCTGGGAGTCTGCGCAGATGCTGGAGGTTTTTGCTGAGCCTGGGAGTTTGTGCTGAGGCTGGGAGTCTGTGCTGAGGCTGGAGTCTGAGTTGAGCCAGGGAGTCTATGCTGAGTCTGCGTGTCCACGCGGAGGCTGGGATTACGTCACGGAGGCTGGGAGTCTGCGCTGATGCTGGGAGTCTGCGCTGAGGCTGGGAGTCCACAATGAGTCTGGGAGTCTGCACTGAGGCTGTGAGTCTGCACTGAGGCTGTGAGTCTGCACTGAGGCTGTGAGTCCGCACTGAGGCTGGGAGTCCACAATGAGTCTGGGAGTCTGCACAGAGGCTGGGAGTCCGCACTGATGCTGGGAGTCCGCACTGAGGGTGGGAGTCAGCACTGAGGCTGGGAGTCTGTGCTGAGGCTGGGAGTCTGCACTGAGGCTGGGAGTAATCGCTGAGGCTAGGAGTCTGTGCTGAGGCTGGGAGTATGTGCTGAGGTTGGGAGTCCGCACTGAGGCTGCGAGTCTGCACTGAGGCTGGGAATCCGTGCTGATGCTGGGTGTCCATGCAGAGGCTGGGAGTCTGTGCTGAGGCTGGGAGTTCGCACTGAGGCTGGGAGTCCATGCTGGGACTGGGAGTCCGCACTGAGGCTGGGAGTCTGTGCTGAGTCTGGGAGTCCGTGCTGAGGATGTGAGTCCGCACTGAGGCTGGGAGTGTGTGCTGAGGCTGGGAGTCTGTGCTGAGGGTGTGAGTCCGCACTGAGGCTGGGAGTGTGTGCTGAGGCTGGGAGTCTGCACTGAGGCTGGGAGTCCGCACTGAGGCTGGGAGTCTGCGCTGAGGCTGGGAGTCTGTACTGAGGCTATGAGTCTGTCCTGAGGCTGGAAGTTTGTGCTGAGGCTGGGTGTCTGCGCTGAGGCTTGGAGTCTGTGCTGAGGCTATGAGTCTGTCCTGAGGCTGCGAGTCTGTGCTGAGGATGGGAGTCCACACTGAGGCTGGGAGTCTGCACTGAGGCTGGGAGTCTGCAGTGAGGCTGGGAGTCTGCGCTGAGGCTGGGAGTCTGTGCTGAGGCTATGAGTCTGTGCTGAGGCTGGGAGTCTGTCCTGAGGCTGGGAGTCTGCACTGAGGCTGGGAGTCTGTGCTGAGTCTGGGAGTTTGTGCTGAGGATGTGAGTCCGCACTGAGGCTGGGAGTCTGCGCTGAGGCTGGCAGTCTGTGCTGAGTCTGGGAGTCCGCACTGGGGCTGGGTCTCTGTGCTGGGGCTGGGAGTACGTGCTTAGGCTGGGAGTCCGCACTGAGGCTGGGAGTCTGTGCTGAGGCTGGGAGTCCGCACTGAGGCTGGGAGTCTGCGCTGAGGCTGGGAGTCTGCGCTGAGGCTGAGAGTCTGTGCTGAGGCTGGGAGTCTGTGCTGGAGCTGAGAGTCTGTGGTGGGCCTGGGAGTATGTGCTGGGACTGGGAGTCTGTGCTGCTGCCGGGAGACCTCACTGAGTCTGGGACTCTGTCTGATGAGTCCTCCTCTGCTCCCATCTTGGGGATTTGATGTGAAGTTGACTGGAATACCTACATTCAGTGATGTTATTTGAAGGATAAACATGGCTAGGATTCTCTCTTTGCTTTTCTTTGAAATGGTTGCAGTGAATCTTTTGCATCTCTTGAATAAAGCAAATAGGACTGTTGTGATTGTAACGAGGTCAGCCAGATGGATCTCAGAGAATATGAGTTCCTCGATTGGAGCTGTTAACCTTGTCCAATCAGTGAGCCCTAGCTGACAGGTCAGGACAGGGGTGTCCATACAGCTGTAAATGTTAATTGTTTGTAAACTCAATTTTTTAATCAAATAAATAAAGAAAGAAAAAGAGCAGGAATGCCAGAGGTTCTGTTAACTCTGAGAGCTGGCTCTGAGTGAGCTGCAAAAGTGTCAAGGATTCTCCATTTTGTGTAAGGGAGGGGACAGACTCTGAGCTAGTTGCTCATATCCGATGTGTACTGATGCTGTTGGTTTCTGGGTTTTTGGGGGAACCTGATTCCTAAACTGGCTGAACCATATAGCCATTTTGTTAACTGGTATTCCTTTTTATTGGGTACTGATTTTTAAACTGCTTGATTTACACAGTCAATGTGTTTCGAGTGTAGTTCAGTTCTCATTCGGGAACTGTTGTTTCACTGGCTGGTTTTAGCCTGTGTGTTACTCTTTTCTCCTTTACTTTGAGAAAAGGACAATGTTGATTTTGTGGCAGGGCTCAGCTCTTACACTCTGGTTTTCTTTTTTCTTTGCATGTGTTTTCACTGTTTGTTGGTGTTTGGACTGAGCCCCTGTGAGAAAATGCACCTTTCCAGATGAGCTGTTCCTGTATGGGTAGGCCTGGCCCTTTGTGGGTGACTAGACCTCTGTAAAGACTGAACACTTGGGTCTGTGCTGGGAGGTGAGCATTCGCTGCATTCTGGAGTTCCGGAGTGGACTCTGCCTTCTGGAGTGGACCAAAGCCCTGTGAGTTAACTGTACCTTCACAATGTACTGTGTTCCTATGAGTGGGCCTGGTTCTCTATGAATGGGCCAGGCCTCTATGGAGACTGAACACCTGTGTGTGTGCTGTGAGGTGTGCATTTGCTGCCTGTTGGAGTGGTCTCTGCCTTCGGGCATGGACTCTGCCTTGGTATTGGGAACTGTATTGTGAGGATTTTGTGAATTAGAGACATAGAGTCATAGAGATGTACAGCATGGAAACAGACCCTTCGGTCCAACCCGTCCATGCCGACCAGATATCCCAACCCAATCTAGTCACACCTGCCAGTACCCGGCCCATGTTCCTCCAAACCCTTCTTATTCATATACCCATCCAAATGTCGCAATTGTACCAGCCTCCACCACTTCCTCCAGCAGCTCATTCCATACACGTACCACACTCTGCGTGAAAAGGTTGCCCCTTAGGTCTCTTTTATATCTTTCCCCTCTCACCCTAAACCTGTGCCCTCTAGTTCTGAACTCCCTGACCCCAGAGAAAAGACTTTGTCTATTTACCCTATCCATGCCCCCCATAATTTTGTAAACCTCTATAAGATCATCCCTCAGTCTCCGACGCTCCAGGGAAAACAGCCCCAGCCTGTTCAGCCTCTCCCTATAGCTCAAATCCTCCAACCCTGGCAACATCCTTGTAAATCTTTTCTGAACCCTTTCAAGTTTCACAACATCTTTCCGATAGGAAGGAGACCAGAATTGCATGCAATATTCCTACAGTGGCCTAACCAATGTCCTGTAGAGCCGCAACATGACCTCATGACTCCTGTACTCAATATCATGACCGACAAAGGAAATCATACCAAACGCCTTCTTCACTATCCTATCTACCTGCAACTCCACTTTCAAGGAACTATGAACCTGTACTCCAAGGTCTCTTTGTTCAGCAACACTCCCTAGGACCTTACCATTAAGTATATAAGTCATGCTAAGATTTGCTTTCCCAAAATGCAGCACCTCGCATTTATCTGAATTAAAGTACATCTGCCACTTCTCAGCCCATTTCCCATCTGGTCCAGATCCTGTTGTAATCTGAGGTAACCCTCTTCGCTGTCTACTACACCTCCAATTTTGGTGTCATCTGCAAACTTGCTAACTGTACCTCTTATGCTCGCAGCCAAATCATTTATGTAAATGTCAAAAAGTAGAGGACCCAGCACTGATCCTTGTGGCACTCGACTGGTCACAGGCCTTCTGTCTGAAAAACAACCCTCCACGACCACTCTCTGTCTTCTACCTTTGAGCCTGTTCTGTATCCAAATGGCTAGTTCCCTCTGTATTCCATGAGATCTAACCTTGCTAATCTCCCATGGAACCTTGTTGAACGCCTTACTGAAGTCCATACAGATCACATCTACTGTTCTGCCCTCAGCAATCCTCTTTGTTACTTGTTCAAAAAACTCAATCAACTTTGTGAGACATGATTTCCCATGCACAAAACCATGTTGACTATCCCTAATCAGTCCTTACCTTCCCAAATACATGTACATCCTGTCCCTCAGGATTCCCTCCAACAATTTGCCCACCACTGAGGTCAGGCTCAATGGTCTATAGTTCCCTGGCTTGTCTTTACCACCCTTCTTAAACAGTGGCACCACATTAGCCAACCTCCAGTCTTTTGGCACCTCACTTGTGACTATTGATGGTACAAATATCTCAGCAAGAGGCCCAGCAATCACTTCTCTAGCTTCCCACAGAGTTCTCAGGTACACCTGATCAGGTCCTGGGGATTTATCCACCTTTACCTGTTTCAAGACATCCAGCACTTCCTCCGGGTTTTGTAATTAATTGCGTTTGAGTGCAGGTCAGAGCGGGCTAGTCAGTTAGTGGCGCTGCCGGGAGCTGGAGGGTCAGGCCGGGGGGTTACTACGCAGGGAGGCTGGTGGGCTAGACAGCTGACACCGTGCCCGTAGGAAAGTTGGTCAGGGGAGGGGCAGCCAGTACATGAGCTGGCTGGGGGCTGGAGGGTCAATGACTGGCCTGAAGGAACGTGGGCTGGAAGGGGCCTGTCAGTACATGGGGCGGGTGGGACCAGGCAACTGATAGCATCCCCGCAGCAAAGCTTGTGTAGGGCAGGCTGGTCAGTATGCGGGCAACCTAAAGGAAGGCTAACTGGGGGAGGACCAATCAGCACGTGGGGGTGGGGTGAGGCTAGGAGCCGGACGGCCGATGGCCGGTCCATAGGAATGCTGGCCAGGAGAAAGAGTCAGTCAGTACCTGGGGCGGCCGAAGACCGGAGGGCCAACAACTGTCCTGTGGGACGGTCTGATCAGTAAGTGGTGCGGATGGGAGTCAGGTGTCTTTTTTACAGATATATTGGGTCTGCGTTCTATGCACTGTTTCTCACTTGATTGCACTGCCTTGCATGTGCAAATGCAACCACCTCACATCTTGAAGTGAGAATAGTTCTGACCAAGGAGATCTTCTGACAAGCATTTCCTGATCAGTATTAAATGATTGTAAAAGGTGTTTGCCATGTTTAAGCCCAATGAAGCAACTTGCCTTTGAATAGTTAAGGTTGTCTGATCGGGTTTTTTTAGTATTTAATTTGAAGTGTGATTATTGAATCCTGAAATTTGCTGTTCGGTGACCTGTGCGTTGAATGCAGTGAGCTGAATTTTCACAACATTTGTCGAAATATCCATTTGGGCAATTTCATGGAGGATTTCTCTCCTTGAGTCCTAGTGACATTTCACACACAATTTGATGTGACTGTCTGCATTAGGAATGCAGATGCCTGCACTTAGCAATGGCTGAAGTGCTGACCAGGCCAAGGCTTTATGGCACTCATGCCATGGGTGCCACAATTTAAATTCCAGGTGTGCGCCATATCAGATGTTGCCAGCTTGCTATGAAGCAGCCGCCTGGGTTAGTGGAGTTACCACTCTCTGGAGGAATGCACCCTCAAGAAGGTCAATGACTCAACCTGTCTCTGTCTCTGCACCCACCTCCCACTAAAGCTTATGGTCGACCACTCTCACTATTTCATGTGGCATCTTCCCTCAGTGAGTCATATGCACTCCATCCTCCACAGCCTGCTAACCCTTCCTGCCCTCCGTGCTTCTGACACACTTGGTCAGGACACATTGCCACCCCCTTCCTATCTGAGGACGGGCTAGACCCCTGACCGACTATCGACCCCTTGACTGAACTAAGCATGGTCCCTTTAGATTTTCAGACACGGCCATTTGGTTGAAGCATAAGCAAGTATCTGCCATGTAAGATTCTGGGACATACTGTTGGTATGACACTGATGTAGTACTGTGCCATACAGCAACGTGCATGTCCATGAATGATCATTGTTGTTGTTTTCTATTAGAACTAAAAGACAAGGTCTGGCAGAGTTGCGAGCATTCAAGATGACACCAAATGTGTGAGTGCTGAGAAAGCAAGTACTGGCTCTAAGACGTACCCAGTTCTGATACACGAGATAGATGCATCAGTCAGTCTGGCTGTAGCGTTGCAATGCAAAGTGTTACTGAAATCCAGAGTGCAATATTGAAGTACTGAACTGTATTATACATTAAGATGAGCCGCGATGAGGCTGATGTTTTGTCGATGCCAGCTTCCATGGACATGGAGAGCAGGCAGCTGCTGCTCTTGGAGGATGCCCTGAGATGCTGAGGAATGCTGGCTAAGGTGGCTACCCCGAGAAGCTGCAGCTTCCACTCTTGATTCTCAAGTTGGTGCTGACTAGTTCCTCTTCATTTCCTGAGAAAAAGGCAAACTGTGTACAAGTGATGTGTGATTGAGTAATAATGTGATGCTGATGGATCCAAACAGATGTCTTGCCTCTTATGCTATTGAAACTGAGATGGAAAGTGCAATGCTGTCATTGTATTTTTTTCAAATATCCCACTGTTGGTCACATCGTTGACAGGCTGAGAAAATTCCACACATTGACCTTGACATTTTTGGGGCCTCCTCCACCGTCACCAGCATAGCAGAGCAACACCCCAGTTTGCTGTAGCTCCATGCTGGAGACTCTATCCCCAATTCCTGTGGATGATCTGCTGAGGACGAATCGATGAGTGTACACTCATCACTGTTACTAAGGCATTACTTGATCTACCTTTTTCAGGTAGGGATGATACTTGGTGCTCCTCATGAGGCTCAAACATGCTAAAGAAAATAAAAAGATTTGCAGCCCCAATTACAGCTACTTCGATTGCATGGAAAGCCATTCATCCTCTTGCCCCTTACAATTTTAATATAAGGGTGGAGTTTTCAGAAGACCATTTTGTCCTGTTGCCTGAATGTTCAGGTTATTGTGCTGTTATTATTTGTTGTACTATCTTTAACAAGGGATCACTACATCACTACCACTGCAGGACTAGGATTAATAGAGACACCCAGTTTGATACTCTGTATATATGTTTTGTATTTACTTCCTGTTCTGCTGCAGTGTCCATAGAAAACGTGTTTGAAAAATTTAAGGATGTTATTCCTGAATCTTCACATCCGTTATTTTGAATATGATCTGAATGTGACAATCGCCCAGGACTGAGTTTATAAGTTCACATAAATACGTTTATATAATTAAAAATATTATTCAACTACTATAACAATTTAACATAATAAATGATAGAATATCACTATATTTAATTCAAAAGTACACAGTCTCTCAATTATCATTAGGCCTTGCAATACACTGGTCCAGTTTTATTCAGGATCAAGAAATTTGACTAATAGCAGAAACTTGCAAAATCTGGTGGGCCGATGTGAATGAATGTCCAAAGATCTGGGCGTCAGGCCTGCTTTAAATTACGCCTTAGACCTCATCCGCACAAAGTTGGAAAGCCATATCCAAATCAGACCCATGGCACACTTGAGATTTAGAAATTTCCCATTTGGCTGCTAAAGCAGCACAGGTGGAGTTTTAGCTGCGAGAAGTCAGACTGACCATCTGTTTCCCTGATACTTGTTTGTCACCCCAATAATGGGCCCGATAAAGTGCACCATATTCTCCGATATCTTTACCATGTGCTCACACTTTTGGTGATAGTCATTCTGAAAGGATGCGACTTATTAGTGACTGAAAGTCCCAAATGTTGAAGTTTCTACACTCACCATTTGCAGTGACAGTCATGATTTTGATGAAAAGACGGTGAAAATACTGGATTGATTGAAAATTGCATGCCATAATCATTCTTTGAGTGCTTAAGGAATCGTTAAGATGCCACAACATTGGCAGATATTTTCCTAATCAATCCATTCAGAGATGATATTACACATCTCTGGAGCAGGGAACCTTGAACACAGGTCTCCCGACTCCTAGGTAGTGTCAATCATTGGACTACAAGAGCTCTTGCCAACAGTGATGGTAAATACATATGTTCTCATCATTCTGTCCAGAGATAGTATGACAAAAGCTCTGGGACAGTCAGGACTTAAACAAAGAACCTTCTGCTTCAGAGTTACGGATACTATCACTGTGCCACAAAAACCCATACTCAGTGCTGGTATTAAACATGTGAAAATAGAAAACAGGTGCTGTTTTACAAGACTGGTCTATCGCATTTTACTGTTCATGATACCATCAAGTTACACAGATGACTACTAAACTATGAAGAGCATGATATATCTGGTGATTGCACAACCTCAACAATGCAGGAAGGGATTTGCAATAAAGATCATCTTATCTCCATTAACCGTCACCATCAATTATTTATAGTCTGCAAATGATCGTTTTCTTTCTCTTTGATACTTTCCTGAAGACAGAGACCAGCATTGTGGTTCCCCACCACTGAGTACTCTCCCCGACAGTCTCGCCCAGCAAATGTTATTAATGTATTGTGTGGAATATGATCTAAGTCCCCTCACAGTCAGAAAAGAACCAGCAGAACATGCTGGAGGTTAAAGGTTTAGCAGTAACTTTAAATCAGTACAAGGACTTATTTTTGGCAGAGACATTAATGGAGCATTGGATCCATAAGTTGTGTGAGTGCATTGGAATTAATTTACAGCATTGAATATTGCAGTTAGTTGGTTAAGGTGGCTGGTCAGCCGAGCTAAATTCTCTTGTAGAATCAGTTTTGCCACGTGAGAAATAAAAAAAGACCCAGTTGAACAATTGTGATAGCACTAGAATTGCTGGTGTTATGACAGACTTTAATAGGAGTAATGTCACTGTGATCTATGCTTGTTAGCATACCTTCCTTTTATGAGGCTAATTTTTGGCAACAAGCAATAAATGACCAATGGTAAAAACTATGCAATAATTACAGTTGTGGAACATTTTATAGCTCTCAGTAGATAGTTTAATTGCTTTTGAAACCTACAAATTAAAGTTATTAGAAATTATTTGCTTTGATGTCATTGTGCTGAAACTAGTGCTCAAGAATTTGTTACAGGGGAGAATCTTATGTGCTTTGGCTAAGTGTCAGTTTTGTTGGATTTCATGGAAGATATTTTCCCATGAGGCTCAGTGAGAACACTCATCTGTGTTTTACCCAACACACTCCATTCACAACCTACACCATCCCTATGACACCCCATCATCAAATTCTAGCTTCATCCTGCTACCTGCTGGAAGGACTCACCATTCACTGGATGTTTGCCTGAAAGACTGGCATCCCTGGCATCCATGCCATTCTGAAGCTGCCTTGCTTGTTGAAGAAAGCTCGTTCTGAAGATGTTGGAGAAGGGGAAACTGGAGCTGTGATTCACCGACAGTGACCTGGAGGTCCTAGCGGGCGGGATAGTCCAAAGGAGTGCTGGCCTTTCTTCAGATGACCGGGGAGGACCAAGAGCTTGGCCAAAGGTTGCTGCCTGGGTCACTGTTGTATCTACAGTCTACAGAAATAACCAACAGTGTCACAAGCTCCACTGACTTAAGATTTTTTTAAATGTATTTTGTTCACTCACAGGACGTGGGCCTCACTGGCTGGTCAGCATTTATTGGCTGTCCCTAGTTGCCCTTGAGAAGGTGATGGTGAGCTACTTTCTTGATCCACTGTAGTCTACCTGCTATGGGTTGACCCAAAATGCCATTAGGGAGAGAATTCCAGGATTTTGACCCCAGTGACTGTGAAGAAACAGCAAAATATTTCCAAGTCGGATGGTGCGTGGTTTGGAGGGCTACATGCAGGTGGTGGTGTTTCCATGTATCAGTCCATAAGAGGGTGAAAATAGACACGAAAGGTTGGGGAATGCCTGACATCACCCAGTATGAAGATAAAATTGTGTCTTTCACAGGTGAAGACTGGGACTGCTCCTCCATGTCCTGCCAATAGAGTAAGTACCACTCTTCACTCCACTGCAATTTTCAAATTAATCCTTTAGCGGTGTTCTTCATTGCACACTACTTCAAACTATTGGCCACCGTGCCTTCTGTCTCTTGTGTCTTGCAAGTGTCAGTGGGCTGGTCAAGGCTTTGGCAGAGAAAATGGCCTGCTCCACCAGAAGGCACCTCCTCAACCTCTGTGGACGAGGATTCAGAGGCCTCAGAGGAAGAGCCCTCAAGGATCCCCAACAAAATCCTCATCAGCTTGGATATTGACAATCATTGGGAATGTCAAGTTTAGAATGTTTGGGAGCATGAGCTGGTAGAACCTCACAGTGACAGTTCCACAGCTGGTGGGGGATGAGACAGCTTAGACTGCTGGCAATCAGAGAACTACCCGGAGCCCAGGCACCTGCTCAGACCCAGGCTGGGTAGGGCTCAGAGTTGTCAGTTGTTAGGGATTTTATCCACATACACGGTGAGGAATAGGAGTGGCAGACAGGTATGTGGGAAACAATGACCCTCATCACCCAAAGGCTGAAAGAGTATACCTACACTCTGGGCACTCAGCTGCCTCAGGCATGTGACTGCCTCCCTGGCTGCCTGAACAAACAGGCTGCCTGAAAGGCCAGGCCCCACACCCTTAGAATCTGCTGGCTCCATACAAATCGTGCACTCCATCACTCAAGCCATTGGCTCTCAGCACTGAAGGCATGGCGACAGGGAATGGGGAGGCTTGGTGATCATCTCACTTGCTGCTTCCTCACGGGGAGACAGGGTAATGCCAGGAGGTAACAAGCCAGAGGCAGAGCTACATCCAGGCATTGCTGAACACTCAGGTCACTCCAGAGGAGGCAGCTCCTCCGTCTTTACCTCCATCTTCATCTCGGCCTGCCCCTCTCTGATGCTTTGACATTGAAGGGTGCAGTTGCCTCTGGTAAGAAGACCCTCAGCATGTCTGCACCATTGGGGCACAAATGTCGTATTCATATGGGATATAGATTAGATTAGATACCCCACAGTATGGAAATTGGCCCTTTGGCCCAACAAGTCCACAGAGACCCTCTGAAGAGCAACCCATCCAGACCCATTCCCCCACCTTATATTTAGCCCCATCTTAACTACCCTATGAGTAATTCAGCATGGCCAATTCACCTGACCTGCACAACTTTGGATTGTGGGAGTGAACTGGAGCACCCAGAGGAAACCCACGTAGAGAATGTGCAAACTCCACACAGATAGTCGCCTGAGGCAGGAATTGAACCCGGGTCCCTGGCGCTGTGAGGCAGTAGTGCTAACCACTGAGCCACCGTACCGCCCTGACGGATTTACAACAGATCAATGTCTCTGTTGAGAGTCGGCTGCGGCATCCGGGTGCAAGATGAGAAAGGTTCTGCTAGCACGATTATCCCCCCTCTCTGCCATCTTAAAACATCCCTATTCTTTCCCTAGCCTCTGTCTGTAGAAGTGTTGACATTTGATGAGATGGCCAGCAATATCTGGGGCAGCGAGTTGCACATTGTAGTGCACAGGGAGCCCATGCATTAGTATGGCCAGGGCTTTGGGAGCCTGCAGGTCTGTCTTCTGTACACTGCATGGGTCTGTGTTTGATGCTCTTTCCCTTTTAAAGACATTACATCGTTGGGTCCTACAGCCACCATTCCCCAACTCCCCTCACCCCCTGCCCAAACAGGTCAAGTCACTTTGCCCCATCCACTTGAGAAGTGGCTGCACCCATTTGCTTTCCCAATACGTAGTTTCAACTCCCAGCACAATTGATGGTAGCAATGAGTGCAGCTCAGGCAGTGGTCTTCAGCCTTCACCAATCTTTCCTCCCTCTCCCAGCCCCTGCCATATAGGATAACCATCCCAGGTATGGTCATACACTGCTCCCTGATGAAGCCAGGTTTCCTCTAACCATGAATGACTCCTTTCTTGCATTGTCCCATTCCCATCCATCTTTTAGAATATCTCTCCCTCACATCTACAGTTACCTCACCATTGTCTTTCCTCTTTCCCTGAATCTCCAGACTCCATTCACCACAAATAGGTTCATGAGTCTGCTTCCTGCAGTGGTGACACCCTATCCTCAATCCTTGCTCCCCAAACCCCTGTTTCCCATCAGTTTCTTCGGATGGAGCCGATGGATTGACCATGGCCTACTCCCTTGAGCAAGCTATGAGACAGCCCTGAACAAGAAGTGTCCACATGCCTACCTGAAGTCTGTTTGCCCACATTCCCCCAAATGACCACTATGGAGTCATAGGACTGGCCGTGACCCATTCCCTGGACTGAAAAGGCATGGACTCTCCGACTGAGAACACCCTGACTAGGCACTTGACTGTGGTCAATCCCCTGGAGCTGCCCCTAACTGAATGTTCTGGGACCCCCTGACTGATGGGTGATGTAGCACAGTGCTGTACAACAAGCTGCTTAGTTGTGTGACTGCGCGAATAGGCATGGCATAGCATGGAACATAGAACATTGCAGCGCAGTACAGGCCCTTTGGCCCTCGATGTTGTGCCAACCTGTAAAACTGATCTGAAGCCCAACTACCTACATTATTCCATTATCATCCATATATTTATTCAATGACCATTTAAATGCACTTAAAGTTGGCGAGTCTACTACTATTGCAGGCAGAGCATTCCACATCCTTACTACACTCTGAGTAAAGAACCTACCTCTGAGCTTGACACGGCAAGGCAGAGATGTGTGAGCATGCAGATGTATAGGATGGGCTGAAGGACTAACGTTGTTGATGATATTCAACAGCTGCATGACCTTGAATGAGTCCTGAGAACATTCCTTTTATGTGCCGAAGATGGTACCAGTAGTTTGTTTTTGTTCTGTAGTTGTTTCTGTACTGTCTGTTTTGAAACTGTATCAGAGAGAGAGAGCTTCATCCTGAGAGAGGGACTTCATCTTGAACTGGTATCGTGAACGGTGCTGAGAACCGGCACGGTGCTGAGTGGGCGGCACGGTGGCCCAGTGGTTAGCACTGTTGCCTCGCAGCGCCAGAGACCCGGGTTCAATTCCCGCCTCAGGCGACTGACTGTGTGGAGTTTGCACGTTCTCCCCGTGTCTGCGTGGGTTTCCTCCGGGTGCTCCGGTTTCCTCCCACAGTCCAAAGATGTGCAGGGCCAGGTGAATTGGCCATACTAAATTGCCCGTAGTGTTAGGTAAGGGGTAAATGTAGGGGTATGGGTGGGTTCGCTTCGGCGGGTCGGTGTGGACATGTTGGGCCGAAGGGCCTGTTTCCACACTGTAATGTAATCTAATCTAATCTAATCTAAACGTAACTAAACCTCGAGACCAGGCATCAATTGAGGGGTCCCCAACAGGCAGAAGGGTGTGAAACTCGTTGCTTTTTCTCCTTTTCTTTTCCATTTACTACCCTCAGTATTATCATTATTATGACTTGATTAACATCCACATTTAGGCATATTGTTGTTATCGCGTCTTCTCTTAACTATGTTTAACTGAATCTGAAGAGAACCGCTTGGAAACTCCCTGTGATCCAAGACAGCAGGTAAACAATAAGTGAGCAAGGACATAGAGAGCATGTGAGTAGCTCTGCAAAGCAGCCTGATCTAATGCATGAGCTGGTTGTCTGCCTCTGCCTGCAAAGTGTGCTTGCAGCAGCATTTCAATATTAATGGCCATGGCACCCTGCATTGTACTTCCTCAGCATTCTGCGAGTGAATTGGATAGGTTTATGAACATCCTGAGGGGTTGGTAATTTTGGGATGCCAATATCTGTGGATGTGGAGTGCATGCGGCCAATTCCCATGGATTGTAACCTGACAAAATGTTGCGTCGTGTCCAACACAGAGGCTCCTAGCTGAAGTCATCAGGTGTCCGCTCTGATATCCATATGGAGAATTTAGGATATCTCGTCAGCATGGATGAGTGGGACCAAGGGTTTGTTTCCATGCTACATATCTATGAATCGTCAGAATCTAGACTGTTCACGCTGGGAGGTATACAAAGATGCATATGAATGAGGTGAGATATGTCATTCACAAATACATTAAGGACAAAAGGGTAACTAGGGAGAGAATAGGGCCCCTTAAGGATCAGCAAGGCGGCCTTTGTGTGGAGCCGCAGAAAATGGGTAAGATACTAAATTACGTATTACAGAGGAGGAAGTGCTGGATGCCTTGAAACACATAAAAGTGGATAAATCCCAGGACCTGATCAGGTGTACCCGAGAACTCTGTGGGAAGCTAGAGAAATGATTGCTGGGCCTCTTGCTGAGATATTTGTGTCATCAATAGTTGCAGGTGAGGTGCAGAAAGACTGGAGGTTGGCAAATGTGGTGCCACTGTTTAAGAAGGGTGATAAGGACAAGCCAGGGAACTATAGACCAGTGAGCCTGACGTTGGTGGTGGGCAAGTTGTTGGAGGGAATCCTGAGAGACAGGATGTACATGTATTTGGAAAGGCAAGGGCTGATTAGGGATAGTCAACATCTTTGTGTGTGGGAAATCATGTCTCACAAACTTGATTGAGTTTTTTGAAGAAATAACAAAGAGGATTGATGAGGGCAGAGCAGTAGATGTGATCTATATGGACTTCAGTAAGGCGTTCGACAAGGTTCCCCATGGGAGACTGATTAGCAAGGTTAGATCTCATGGAATACAGGGAGCTCTAGCCATTTAGATACAGAACAGGCTCAAAGGTAGAAGACAGAGGGTAGTGGTGGAGGGTTGTTTTTCAGACTGGAAGCCTGTGACCAGTGGAGTGTTATAAGGATCAGTGCTGGGTCCACTACTTTTCATCATTTATATAAATGATTTGGATGTGAACATAAGAGGTACAGTTAATAAGTTTGCAGATGACATCAAAATTGGAGATGTAGCGAACAGCAAAGAAGGTTACCTCAGATTACAATGGGACCTTGATCAGATAGGCCAATCGGCTGAGAAGTGGCAGATGGAGTTTAAAATTCAGATAAATGTGAGGTGCTGCATTTTGTGAAGGCAAATCTTAACAGAACTTATACACTTAATGGTAAGGTCCCAGGGAGTGTTGCTGAACAAAGAGACCTTGGAGTGCAGGTTCATAGCTCCTTGAAAGTGGAGTCACAGGTAGATAGGATAGTGAAGAAGGCATTTGGTATGCTTTCCTTTATTGGTCAGAGGATTGAGTACAGGAGTTGGGATGGTAGTGTTGCGACTATACAGGACATTGTTTAGGCCACTGTTGGAATATTGCGTGCAGTTCTGGTCTCATTCCTATCGGAAAGATGTTGTGAAACTTGAAAGAGTTCAGAAAAGATTTACAAGGATGTTGCCAGGATTGGATTTGGAGATGCCGGTGTTTGACTGGGGTGTACAAAGTTAAAAATCACACAACACCAGGTTATAGTCCAACAGGTTTAATTGGAAGCACACTAGCTTTCAGAGCGACGCTCCTTCATCAGGTTATTGTGTCACAATCACCTGATGAAGGAGCGTCGCTCTGAAAGCTAGTGTGCTTCCAATTAAACCTGTTGGACTATAACCTGGTGTTGTGTGATTTTTAACTTTGTAGCCAGGATTGGAGGCATTGAGCTGTAGGGAGAGGCTGAACAGACTGGGGCTGTTTTCCCTGGAGTGTTGGAGGCTGAGGGGTGACCTTATAGAGGTTTACAAAATTATGAGGGGCCACTTTGGGATAAATAGGCAAAGTCTTTTCCCTGAGATTGGGGAGTCCAGAACTAGAGGGCATAGTTTTAGGGTGAGGGGGGAAAGATAAAAGGGACCTAAGGGGCAACTTTTTCACACAGAGGGTGGAACGTGTATGGAATGAGCTGCCAGAGGATGTGGTGGAGGCTGGTACAATTGCAACATTTAAAAGACATCTGGACGGATATATGAATAGGAAGGGTTTGGAGGGATATGGGCCGGGTACTGGCAGGTGGGACTAGATTGGGTTGGGATATCTGGTCAGCATGGACAGGTTGGACCGAAGGGTCTGTTTCCATGCTGTACATCTCTATGACTCTGTGACAAGCAACAGATCCTTCAATAAGCAACCCACTGCTGCCTAGCAATAAGTTCACCTTGATGTCCAGAATTTACTTAAAATATGCAGTGAGCTGCTCCAAATGTCAAGATAGACCTAAGTGGCCTTTTTGTGTGATTCCGCTACATTTCTTGCCATTATCCCCTTTGTTCAAACTGTTATGAAGCTTCAAATTGCAACCTTTTGCTTTCTCTCTCTACTGAATGAATTCTTTCTTATTGCTCTGAATTACTTTCCGTTGTTCATACAACTTACAGAGACAGTCTCTTATGCATTGTGTTTTGCCCTCTGTGAACTCAAGACTTATTGCATTTTCTTTTACATGATTCTTCCCCTCAAGTTTCATCAAAGTTGTGGTTCTCTTCATAATTTACATTTTTTCCCCAATGTTTTCTAATTTACTGGTTTCTAAACCTTAATCCTGTGGTCACCTTACCACTAATTCTGGTTTTAAACCATTTCTAATTTTGCTCGTGTCCTACATATCCTTTATTCCTTCACAAAGCCAAATTCTTTCTTTATTTGCTTGAGTACATTCATTGCAATTTTATGAATTACAAAGTACTGAATACATTTCAGATGTTGTCAGCGTTGTTACTTATTCCACTATTTTAAATCAAACAGCCTTTCTCTTTAATCCTTTCACGACAATCATGAAGCACTTAAATCTCAGCCCCACATAAATAAACCTTTGAAACTCCCGTAAATGTCATGTAATCGATTCATAAATCAAGATGCTGTCTCATTTCAGTAGACCATTTACTACTTATTTTGTTAGATTTGTCTTGAGGCTGTTTCAACAGTAAATATTCTTTTTTGTAGGTACAATCCTATGGTATGCAAACAGAAGCCCACTCAATGAACTAAAGTTAATGAGTTAGTATTAATATGACATTTACATTGTGACCAGTGTGTAAAATTGTGAGCCTGGAACTAGCAGTTAATGCGATGACTTAGGTTAGTAGCAATTGTTTGGTTAGGGGTAATGATTATTTAGTATAGCCAACGCCTTTGTTTCCTTTCACACTGGAATACTTGTCATTTCCTGAACAAATGCCTGAAGGGCATTTTAATGAGCTGTGTACTTTCTGTCCAGACTGCACATAACAATCATTTGGCATGCAAACCTACTCAACATTGTTTTCTTTGCATACTACCTCAGTTGTGTGCTATTTGGGGTATTCGTTAAAGGTCAGCCAGTTTTGCTCATGTTGTGATCTCTAACCCCAATACTTTCTATTGACTGAGTATATCTGGGCAAAGGTTCATGCCCAAGGGAACTACTTTCAGTGCTAGAAACATGGCTAGGTCATTCAGCCATTCAAAAGAGTTTGATCATTCAGTTGGGCCATGGTTACTCTGTATTTTAATTTTCCTGTCTTAGTTTCTCAATTGTTAACATCCATGTCCAATAAAATTGATCAATCTCAATTTTGAACTTTTCTATCGATTGAACCTCAGAACCCCAGTGAATTAGAATTAGATTTTCCTTTATTGTCATGTGTACTTAAGTACAGACATACGGGAGTGAAAAGTTTTACAATGTCACCTCTTCTGATACCATCTTATGTACGAGTACCGACATACAATTCTAATTGTAATCGTAATTCTAGCTGTAATTGTAATTGTAATTCTAATTCTAATTCTAGTTCATCTATAGCAGCGACACTGGAGATGCTTGTACCCAACAAGACAATCAGATGAACAGATAGGGAAATCTAACACTATGGACTACAGTGTGGGCAAAAGTTAGGCTGGATTTCAGCCTGGTTCCTTGCTTCACAGAGCATGGCTGACCTCCTCAGCTCTCCAGCAGTCCTGAAGGAGGGTTACACTGAAATGTCAGCTTTTGCACCTCCTGCTGCTGCCTGGCCTGCTATGTTCTTCCAGCCTCCTGTCTGTCTATTTTAGCCTTGTAAGCAAGCATTCCATGAACTGTTTTTCTTTTGGTATGAGTGGGCAGGAATGAATTTGCTTAAATTTTTTTTTACAAATTATTAGGAACGTTTGGGAGATATATACTTTCAGGCAGGTACTTGACACAACAAACTTGACTGTAGACTTAAGCCGGAAGTGTCCTTTAGATCTGCCATGCCTTTGAGTTTCAATCCTGACTTGTTGTGTTACATTGGGACTGTAATGGACAAGATCGAGTCTATCCTTGGCTTGCTGCATCAGTTGTTTTTGTGTTTTTGTGTCTATCCTTGGCTTTGTGTCACAAAGGCAATTTCAGTTGCTTTCAGGACATTGTGCTTTTCTCTTCCTTCTCCCCTCATTCATCTTCTCCAGTGGTGCATCATTGAATGGTGTGATCTGAGTGAACATTCAATGTAGTCACAGCGATCCCATTACTGCTATGAGGTTGTGCCTGTATAAAAAGAATTTTGAAGCCATCCAGATGATCATTGGTGGATAAATCGATTCAAATCAAATGACCCCGAGCTTCCGGTTGCCTGTCACTTCAACACCCCCCCGCCTTGTTCCCTGGTCAACATCTCTGTCTCAGGTTTGCTGCAGTGCTGTAGTGAAGCTCAGCGCAAGTTGGAAGAATGGCATCTCATTTTCCACTTGGGACCCTGCAGCCTCCAGGACTCAATAATGAATTCAATTATCTGAGAGCCTGAACACCTCCTTCCATCTCCTTTACCTCAGGTCCTGTCATCACATAGGCCGCTTTCAGCACAGCCATTTTCACCCACTAATGGTTCCTATTGTCGGCTTTTCTGTCTCCCTAGCTCACCATTTGTCTGTTTTTCTGTACCTCTGGGCTCCATGTCCACCTATCATTTACTCCTTTTCCGATCCTCTTGACTCTCGCAACCTTTTCATATCTACGAAAACAGAAGTTGCTAGAAAAGCTCAGCAGGTCTAGCAGCATCTGTGAAAAGAAATCAAAGTTAACATTTTAGGTCCGGTGACCCTTCCTCAGAACCCATGGCTACTACTAGTTCTGAAGTAGAGCCACTAGACCTGAAATGTTAACTTTGATTTCTTTGCACAGCTGCTGCTAGACTTCACAGATGCTGGTAGAGCTGCTGAGTGTCTCCAGCAGTTTCTAGTTTATTTCAGATTTGCAGCATCCACAGTCATTTGTTTTATTACATTGTAATAAACACAGGGCAGGCCATGACCATTGGATCTCAACAATTGTCTATTACTAAAGGATTACTGAAAGCAAATTATATTGACAGTGATTTCAGTTCAAAACTAAGTTTAAAAAAAATCACCCGTACCAACTTAGTGCTCATATTTTTTCAATCTTTTGTTGTTTTCTACAATGTTGAACAGCAGTCTTGGCTGAGATGCAGGCAGTGTGCCCATTGTGTAGTCTGCTGCCAGGGATGACCCTGGTGTCCATCCTTGGGAGAGGAGGACCTTAAAGGCTCCATCCTCCTGGAGTTGGAGGGGGACAGCAGGTCACTGGTGCAGATAACCCCTCAGCCAGGCCTGCTGGAGCTGTTAGGATCAGTGATGGAGGGGATGAGGAGATGCTCCTCACAATGCCATCTCCTTGCCTCCCTGAGTGCAAGAGGCTGCTGGAGGGAGATTCAAGGACTTTAACCGCCTCTCACCCTTATTCACGCTCCGTGCTAGAGAGGTGAAATGCAGACCACAGCACATCTCGAATGGACACTCAATCTGGCTCACCATGGTCATTGTTTTCTGTTCCATTGGTGAAGGCAGGTTCTCAAAGGTCTGTGACATGCCAGGTTTTTTATGGCAGGGCAAGGACTCCTCTATTCCCTGTACAAAGCTGTTCTTAATCCATGAGCAGAAGCCCCTAGCCACTGCTAAACATTTGGTAGCTCCTGCTAGCCATCCCTAGAGACTACACCTCTACACCTCCATCCGCCATGACCAGGGCCTCCAAGCCCTCCGTTTTTTCCTCTCCAGACGTCCCCAACAGTACCCTTCCACCGACACTCTCATTCGTTTGGCCGAACTGGTCCTCACCCTTAACAATTTCTCCTTTGAATCCTCCCACTGCCTCCAGACCAAAGGGGCAGCCATGGGCACACGTATGGGCCCCAGCTATGCCTGTCTCTTTGTTGGCTACGTAGAGCAGTTGATCTTCCGTAATTACACCGGCACCACTCCCCACCTCTTCCTCCGCTACATTGATGACTGCATTGGTGCCACTTCATGCTCCCATGAGGAGGTTGAGCGATTCATCAACTTCACCAACACATTCCACCCTGACCTTAAATTTACCTGGACCATCTCTGACACCTCCCTCCCCTTCCTGGATCTCTCTATCTTCATTAATGATGACCGACTTGACACTGACATTTTTTACAAACCCACCGACTCCCACAGCTACCTGGATTACACCTCTTCCCAACCTACCTCTTGCAAAAATGCCATCTCGTATTCCCAATTCCTCTGCCTCCGCCGGATCTGTTCCCAGCAGGACCAGTTCCACCAAATGGCCTCCTTCTTTAGAGACCAAGATTTCCCTTCCCACGTGGTTAAAGATGCCCTCCAACGCATCTCGCCTACATCCCGCACCTCCGCCCTCAGACCCCACCCCTCCAACCGTAACAAGGACAGAACGCCCCTGGTGCTCACCTTCCACCCTACCAACCTTCGCATAAACCAAATCATCCGCCGACATTTCCGCCACCTCCAAACAGACCCCACCACCAGGAATATATTTCCCTCCCCACCCCTTTCCACTTTCCGCAAAGACCGTTCCCTCCGTGACTACCTCGTCAGGTCCATGCCCCCCTACAACCCACCGTCCCATCCTGGCACCTTCCCCTGCCACCACAGGAATTGCAAAACCTGCACCCACACCTCCTCCCTCACCTCTATCCAAGGCCCTAAAGGAGCCTTCCACATCCATCAAAGGTTTACTTGCACATCCACTAATATCATTTATTGTATCCGTTGCTCCCGATGCGGTCTCCTCAACATTGGGGAGACTGGGCGCCTCCTAGCAGAGCGCTTCAGGGAACATCTCCAGGACACCCGTACCAATCAACCACACCGCCCCGTGGCCCAACATTTCAACTCCCCCTCCCACTCTGCCGATGACATGGAGGTCCTGGGCCTCCTTCACCGCCGCTCCCTCACCACCAGACGCCTGGAGGAAGAAGGCCTCATCTTCCGCCTCGGAACACTTCAACCCCAGGGCATCAATGTGGACTTCAACAGCTTCCTCATTTCCCCTTCCCCCACCTCACCCTAGTTCCAAACTTCCAGCTCAGCACTGTCCCCTTGACTTGTCCGGACTTGTCCTACCTGCCTATCTCCTTTCCCACCTATCCACTCCACCCTCTCCTCCCTGACCTATCACCTTCATCCACTCCCCCACTCACCCATTGTACTCTATGCTACTTTCTCCCCACCCCCACTCTCCTCTAGCTCATCTCTCCATGCTTCAGGCTCACTGCCTTTATTCCTGATGAAGGGCTTTTGCCTGAAACGTCGATTTCGAAGCTCCTTGGATGCTGCCTGAACTGCTGTGCTCTTCCAGCACCACTAATCCATCCCTAGAGACTAGTCAACAGTTTGGGTCCCAGCAGGGGACTGAGTACCAGCAATCCTTCAATCATCTGTGGGAATGGCTGTTGTATTCACGCTTAGTTTTTCAGGAGTGTTTGTGGTGTGTACTCATCAGACTGAATCTATGTGTTACCTCCCTGTGGATGGTGTGGGTATCACTGTACAGGTAGAGGTGGATGATGAGATAGAAGAAGGTGCAGCCTCTGGGGCAATGTCTGTTTCATCTCCAGATGTGTCGTCTTCTGACTTCTGTGGCCTGGTCCTTGGATGGTGATGATGTGAAGTGGAGAATAAGAATAATCATCACAATTGGAGTGTTTTGCATTTCATCACACCCATTCTGAATGTTCACTTGCCATCACCTTGCCCCTTGCTACCCAGCCTCACATCTGCCACTAATTGCGCACACCCCTCTCAATTTCTATTGCCTCCTTGGCTACGATGAGATCTGGAATCCCCTTTCCTCCTGTGTGCCTCTCCTCGTTGATATAATGAGTCTGCCTTTCTTTTGTGACAAAATTCAGACTTACTAACATGTCAAGTGATACCTAACTCCCTCATCTGCACGGAACCCTATCATACTTATATCAGCTTGTTGTTCAAATGTTGCATTCCCAGGCAGTCAATTCGAAAACACCCAGCAGCTTTTGCTTTAGTTACTGTGTTGCATGCAGAGTGATCCTACATTCACTTTTCTAGTATAACTGCCCAATCACATGTGAACATCACTGATGCCTCTAATACAGCATAGCACTTGGAGATTGCAGATTGGAGAATATTTTTGTCCCACTGAACCAAGGTTTAGAGGGTGACCTCATGATGAATCACCTCCTCTGCCAACCTTGTGCAGTCTGCCTTGACAAGGGCCTTCTGATGCCATCTTCAATGAGCCTTTCACTTTTCCCTGATCGCCCTGGGGAGGATGTGCAGAGTGGCATCGCTGAACCTTGGGGCTTGTCTGCTGCACCAGGCAGACATTTCGACCAAGGCGAGGCTACATTCAACTGGAGCTAGAGCTGGAGCTGGAGGTTCCTGGCAGTGATGCACAGCCTCCCCCTTTAAATAGAAGGCCTGTTCATTGATCACTCTGCATCGTGGGTTTCATCAGTGAAAGGGTTCCATTGCCGCTTGCTCATACCTGTTTTGAATGTTAATTGAAACCATGTGAGAAAAGGCAATAACAGAGCAAGTACAAAATGGCTCACACATTACCAGTTATAATATTGGCAATGGCATGCTATGTTGACAAACCTCCAGTTGATGGATGGAATCTTACATGAACTGTCCATATTGGCCACATATGTCCATTGTCGAAAGTACATCAGGTTCAGCACCCCTTTAGATTTAATTGGAGTTTGATTCATAGAATTTTACCCATGTAGGGGAGACATTAATAACATTCTGGCATATTTCCTGATAGTGGAGAGTATTTGTAAAAGAAGAGCTTTATATTAGCCCACAATGTCACTCTACTGAATGGATACAGGAGTCACCATGTTGAGAATCACATTACGGTAACATTTTAGGTATTTATAAACCAAAGAAATACCTAAATAATCACATGGGCCAAGTAACTTTAAGTCATGTGCTAGTGGCCTGTCAAAAGATAGCAGCTGTTAACTCAGGCCTACCATTGCACGAAGTTAATTGGCATCTATTTGATGTTTGAGGTATGTATGTGTTGTTTGTGGTGTCCTTTTACCTAACCCACCGCTCAATTCCAACTCTCCCCACTCACTTGGCGGTTCTGAACTCTGTTAGTTCATGTGGGGAGTGCAGTAGAGTCACCATGGATGCCTCAGATGTACAGGTGAGGGCAAACAATACGAGAACATACAACAGTGATTCAATGGTTAGTGGGACAGACAGCTATTTCCTCAACCACAGACTGGAATCCAGGGATGGTGTGTTAGCTCCATGGTGTCAGGCTCAAGGATGTCACTGAGATATTGCAGAGGACCCTGATGGGAGATAATGAAAAGTTAGCTGTTGTGGCTCACATCAGAATCAGTGACACAGGTAGTGAAGTTTAGTAATCAGAAGTTGGAAACTTAGTTAGAAAATTGGCAAGCTGTGCCTCAAAAATTATAAATCTCTGGATTACTCCAGTGCCATGAGCAAGCAAGTACAGGATTGGGAGGATAAAACAGATTGATGTGTAGTTTGAAAGAAGGGAATCTGCAATATTCTTGGAATATTTGGACCACCTCTGGGGAAGGTCAGATTTATATAGTGTCTGGATGGTCTGCACCTGAACAAAGACTGAATTCCTTGCGGATCGTTTTGCTAATGCTATTGGGGAGGCTTTGAAGAAACTTGGTAGAAATGTGGGAACAAGGAGAAAATGTCAGCGAGGGGCATCGGTGTGCACAGAATTCTAGGAACTATATTAGCACTAGAGAACAGCATATTAATAAGTGAGGCCTAGTAAGGAAGTAAGTAACAAAGGTCTAAATCAAGTGTATTGTGCATGTATGTGAATGTATGGAATGGAGTAAATAAGATCGGTGAATTACAGATACAGTCTGCTGGCTAGAATTGCGACATTGTGGCTACTTGAGTTAAGAAAGGATAGACCTGAGTTTTAAATATTCCTGGACAGAAGATGTTCTGGGACGACTGGCAAGGAGGGGTGATGGTATTGCTGAACGAAAGTACTGTATTACCGGAGAAAGAGGCCGTCACCAGAAAGGTCAAGGATAGAATCAGTTTGACTTCAACAAAGGAATAGTAAAGGTGCAAACACACTTTTCAGTGTCATCTACAGATTACCAATCTGTGAGAAGGATGAAGGGGAAAAATAGGAGGGAAATTGTGGAGAGATACATAAGTTCTAGAGTGGTCATGGAGTTAGTACTTTAATTATTCAAATATATATTGCAATAATAATAACACAAGGGACAGAGAGAGATGAATTGCCGGAATGTGTTCAAGAAAATTTTCCAGAGCAGTTTGTATCTAGTCAAAGGGAAACTTTGCACTACTTGATATGGTTCTCAATAAAGAGGTGAGGCAAACTGATCAGGTGTTAATGGAGGAACATTTTGAGAGCAATGATCACTTTATCATGCTGTTTAAGATAGTTATGGAAAAGAATAATGAAAAATCCAGAGTAATTGGGTGAAAGCCACTTCAGTGAGTATGAATGAATCTGACTGAATAAACTGGTGCTAAATAGCCAGGCATCAAAAGGAAAAAGTAGGACAAACAAATCCAGTGGGATGACAATAGAGGAAGAGAGTATCAAAAAGGAACAAAAATATAATTGAGAAGCAGGCCAAATATAGACGGTTGGGAGGGTTGGATTAAAAAAAAGCCAATTAGGGAATCAAAGACAGAGTATGAAAACAGACCAGCGGCTCACATAAAAGGGAATTCTAAAATCCTCCATAGGCACATACGGTGTACGAGGGTGGTCAAAGGAGGAGTAGGACTGATTAAGGACTAAAGAGGGATCTCACACATGAAGGCAGAGGGAATGGAGTATTAAATGAATATTTTGCATCTATCTTTATCAGTGAGGAGGATGCTCACCAGGCTGTCGTTAAAAAGGAGGGAATTGATTTGATGGGGAGGGAGTAGTTATAATTGATAAGGTGGAAATATTAGATAGGTTACTTGTAATGGTAAAAATAAGGCTTTTCAGCTGGAGGAAAGTTTTGTAGTGGAGTTCCAGGAAGTATTGATGAGTTCCTTGCTTTTCCTGATAAAGTAATGGTCTATGGACCAGGGTGAGCTGGAATACTGTGTTGAATTTTGGGCACTACACTTTAGAGAAGATGTGATGATATTAGAGAGAGTGCAGAAGTGGTTTACAAGGTTGCTTCCAGGGATGAGGAATTTCAGTTGTGAAGTAAGATTGGACAAGCTGGGACTGATTTCCTTGAAGAGAAGACTGAAAGAAAGCAGACCTGATCGAAGAGTTCAAAGTTATGAGAGGTCTGAATAGAGTAATGAGGGAGAAATTGTGTCCACTTGTAAAGGGGTTGATAAGAGACAGCATAAGTGTAAAGAAATTGGTGAAGAATCAATAGTGATATGAGGAAAATCTTTTTCACAACAATAAGTGATTAGGGAATGCACTGTCTGAGAAGGCAGGTTCAATCAAGGCATGTTATAATTAGATGGTGATTTGAAAAGGAACAATATACCTAGTTAATGGGAGAAGGCAAAAGAATGGCATTAAGTGAGGTGTTCATTTGGAGAGCGAGTGCAGGCATAAGGGATAAATGAATTCCTTAATGCTCCAACAGTTATGTCATTCTGTTAAAATTATGAATGAAAATTAGACTTTTGCACAGCGCCAGTGAAATCCTGACTTCATTGTTGTTCTCATCAATTCTCACAAGCTACATCACCGAAATTCTCTCACTCAGGAGCTTGATTTCTATTTTCCTTGAGACCACTTAGGAGTCAAAATTCTGGAACTCACTTTTTAACAGCATTCCACTTCAAGGTCTGTGAGGGTTCAATAATATGGCTCACCTTCACCCTCTCAAGCGCAACTCAGAATACAAAACAATTGTCATCATTACCAGTCACACAAGAATGAAAGCAAAAATATATTCATTCTTCCAAAACATGAGTGAACATTTGAATAAATACCTTATTAGTGTGTCAGTGAGGAATCAATTATGTCAGTCAGTCAGATTTCTGTGTTCAATGAACCATTTGCTTAATTTATTTTTGAGCATGAGTTCAGATTTAGTCTTTCTGGCTATTATTCAGTCCCACACAGCTGCATAACCCTGAAGGACGTACAGCTGTTGGTGGTTTGGCAGCACAATGATCAAGTTGTTCACTTCAATTATGTGGTCTTCAGTCGGTCAGACTTCCAGCGATGCTCGATTTCCCAGTTTGCCAGTCAGTTACAAGTTGAACTTTGTCACTCCATCACCAGGTTACTGCACTGGATACATCACAGCAGTGGAGTGCATTGTCTTAGGAGAGGCAAATGTGATACCTCAGTTAAAAATGAGAAGAGCGATAAATCAAGCACCAGTAGGCCAAACAACCAATCACATTTAGTCAGAGGACATATAGTCTAATAAATGGCAGTCAGCATTAGCTTATCAAAGCTAAATCATATTTGACTAACTTGATTAAGGCACTTGATGAAATAAGGGAATAGGTTGTTGAGGGTAGTGAGATCAGTACTTAACGTATGGATTTTCAAATGGTGCTTAAAAGAAACTACGTATTAGTTTTTTAGCATAGACTTATAGAATGATACAGTATGGAAACAGGCCTTTTGGATCAACTCTTCTATGCTGACCAGATTTCCTAAACTGAACTAGTCCCATTTGCCTGTATTTGGCCCATATCCCTTTAAACCTTTCCTTTTAATGTACCTGTCCAAATGTCTTTTAAATGTAACTGTACCTGCACCTACAACTTCCTCTGTCAGTTCATTCCACATATGCACCATCCTTTGAGTGAAAATGTTGCTCCTCAGATCTTTTGAAAATCTTTCCCCTGTCACCTTAAATCTATGCCTTCTAACTTTGGACTCCCCTACCCTGGGGAAACGACCTTGGCTAATCACCTTATCTCTACGCCACTCATGATTTTATAAACCTGTGTAAAGTCACCCCTCAGCTTTCCATGCTCCAGCGAGAAAAGTCCCAATCTATCAACTCCTTATCACTCAACCCTCCAGTCCCAGTAACATCCTTGTAAATCTTCTCTGGAGCTTTTCTAGCTTAATACCATCTTTCTTCTTGCAGGGTGACCAGAACTGTACACAATACTCCAAAAGCAGCCTCACCAATATCCTGCACAGCTGCAATATGATATCCCAACTTCTATACTCAATGCTCTGACCAATGAAAAGTGTCAAACGTCTTCTTCACCACCCAGTCATGCCACTTTCAAGAAACAATGTACCTGCACCTTGCAATTATCTAAATTAAACTCCATCTGCCACTCCTCGGCCCATTGGCCCAGCTGTTCAATCTTCTTCACTGTCTTGAATTGAAGTCCATGAGATGAAAGGGTCAGTGGCATTCTAGATAGAAAATTGATGGAAGGACAGAAAGCAGAAAGTAGGGGTTACTTAGAATCATAGAGATGTACAGCACCAAAACAGACCCTTTGGTCCAACTTGTCCATACCGACCAGATATCCTAAATTAATCTAATCCCATTTGCCAGCACTTGGCTCATATCTCTCTAAATTCTTCCTATTCATACACCCATCCAATTGCCTTTTAAATGTTGTAATTGTACCAGCCTCTACCACTTCCTTTGGCAGCTCATTCCATACTTATTGCTTTTAAGATAAGAGGGAAGGTATTTAGTGGTAGTCCGCTGTGGAGGAATATGAGGACTACTGCTCTCTTTTAAACAACAGTGGACTCTGGTACACATATCAACAAAGTACAGATGGCACAAAACTTGGAAACTTTCGAAACTATAAAGAGAATAAGAATAAACATTAAGAACACATAGACAGGGCAGGAAATGTGCAAACAAAAGATAGATACAATTTAATACAGAGATCTGTGAAGTGATACCATTTAAAAGGAAGATTGAAATGGGGCAATCGAAAATCAAGGGCAGAATTTTAAAGGGAATGCATGACCACAAGGGCTGGGATTAAGATTAGATTACTCACAGTGTGGAAACAGGCCCTTCGGCCCAACATGTCCACACCACACCACCGAAGCTCAACCCACCCATACCCGTAACCTAACACTACAGGCAATTTAGCATGGCCAATTCACCTAACCTACACATCTTTGGACTGTGGGAGGAAACCCACACAGACACGGGGAGAACGTGCAAACTCCACACAGTCAGTCACCTGAGGTGGGAATTGAACCCGGGTCTCTAGCGCTGTGAGGCAGCAGTGCTAACCACTGTGCCACCGTGCCACCCTGATTAAGCAGATACAAAGCTTTGAAGGCCAGTTAGAAGGTAGTTAGAAAGCTATGTTATCCTTGGCTTTATTAAGTGGGAAATAGTGTATAAAAGTAGGACTTTATGCTAATCCCTTATAAAACATTGATTTAGCCTCAGCTGTGTTCAAATAGGTACCACATTCAGGAAGGATATCAAGGCTGAGGGATGGGGGAGTTTAGCTGTGTAGAGACGGTATGACACTTGGGTTATTCTCAAGAGCTGAGAAAATTAAGAAGGGATTTCATGATGTGTTTATGATTGTGAATGGCTTTGATGCAGTAAACAGAGAAAAACGGTTTCCCATAGCAGCGGCTTATGAAGCCTTCCTTGTCAGTACCTTACAAACATGCATTCTACCATGTAGAGGAACAGGAGCAGGAGACATTTGGGATCACCGACACCTGCAAGTTTCTCTCCAAAGCCACACACCACCCTAAATTGTAACACTATTGCTGTTCCTTCAGTGTTGTTGAGTCTAATTCCTGGAACTACCTTCCACCTACACCGTGCACACTTAAAAGGTTTTGGAAGATGGATCATTACCATCTTCATAAGGTATTAAGGATTAGGCAATAAATGCTGGCCTTGCCAGTCACAGTTTGTGAAAGAATGAAAAAAAAACCCACAGTAACAAAAGAATACAGACTTAAGGTAACTGAAAAAAAAATGGGGGACATGAGGAAATATTGTTTAACTCGGTGAGTTGTGGTTTAGAATGCACTGCCTGCAAGATTAATGGAAGCAGATTCAATAGCAACATTTTTTAAAAAAGAACTTTGATATATACATGGAGATGAAAATATTGAGGAAAGATGTGGCAAATGGGATTCATTGACTAGCTCAAACAAAGAGTACAGTTAGGAATACTGGGCTGAATGGTCTTTTTCTGTGCTGTGTCATTCTATAATTCAAACTTACCAACACCATCTGACCTTAAAGTGTAGGTAGCTTAATTTAGTAAGGGTACTGAGTGACACTGATAAATTAACAGTAAAAAGGCGCAAAGTTTATCTTCTTACTTTTTCTCATTATTGCTTCAACTGGGGTGTGAGTGCTGTATTTAGAAATGAAAGAACCTTTTGAAGACTAGAAATAAAAAGATCAACAAACAAATTATACCGCAGTGTTATATTCATGGAAGGAAGACTGCAAGAGAAAAAGCAGCTCACAATGTTTCCATAATATTTTCCAGCTCTGTTTTAAAGAACCACTCCCTTTGCTGCTGATGAGGGAGAACAGCTGGAAACAGCTGCTGGTCACATACAGTGTAATGATGTCATGCTAAAGTGATGTGAAGATGTTTGTGGTGGAAATTTTGTGCTTCGATGCAAATTGCTTTTCCTGAAACTACAATATCTGGCAAACACAGGAATAAAACAGTTCCCCAAACAGTTTTGAAGTTGTGGAAAATCCTGCCAGTCAACAGAAGTCATGCAGGGTGATAATTCTGAATAAAAGCCTGTGGTGGGGAAAGGGGGGGGTGGGGAGGCGTTGGGGGCATTCTGGTGTTTTGGGGCGTTGGGGGCAATTGGTGCAATTTCCAGCAGGGTTTTGAGTGGGTAGTACATTTGATTTCACAGCCTCAGTGTTGAATTTAATCTTCCTACAAGCTGGAGGATTAAGTCTATAAAAATTGTAGTAATCATGCACCACGTGAACAATACATCAATCTTGCCCATGTGGAATAGGCATTCATGCTCATGCAGATCCTTGTCAGTCTGGAAGTTAATATTAATTGGAATGCTGTGATAACCATTTACGGCAGTCAGACAGCTCACTGCCAAATTGATTAGCTTTAATGCACCCATCATTTGATTTGGCGGAGGAGGATATGTCGAGCAGTGAAGCATTCAGACGCCAATATTTCACCCACTATATGGACAGATCTAGCTGCTATCTAAGGATCCATGTCTCCAGATGCTCAGGTCTAGAAAGGGTTAGAGACAAATTCCAGATGCTGGAATCCAAAATAGATAGGCAGTAGGCTGGAAGAACAGGCAGCAAAAGTGTGAAAGAGCTGCAGAAATTCTGAGCATAAAGACAACGCGACCATCTTTATTTATTTATCTCTCTGCAGGCTAGCACAGGAGATGGCAGCTATAATATTAGTGCCATAGTCTGACATTCAACAGGGCTGTCACATTCCCTCATGAAACAGCATCAGTAAAATGAGGGCTGCCCAGTTAGCTAGATTGTTTGGTTTCATAAAGTGACAATCCAAGATCAAAACCAGATCAGAACATGGAAGCCTTTTCCTGACTCCATTCCCTAGGCTTTGATTATTCAGAATGTCTTTGTGGTACGGGTTGATACAGGTCACAAAATTAAAAATAACAGCCAATTTCTCCTTGTCTTTAAAAAAATACTCCTTTTCACGTACAATAAAAGTGTCAGTCGTCAATGTCCTTAAACATTCTTTGGTTAGCCCTGAGATTGAGTATTGCTGAGAAAAAACATAGTATTATGATTATGGGATCACCTCTGTGCCCATCTCTCACTTTTTGTTGAGTTCAACGAGAGGTGTGTCTTTTGATGGATGACATGTAATCTCCTACCCCTCTGTCTTTCCATTATGTAGATGATATGTTTGCTATATTTAAATCTGCAGCTGCACGTATGAATTTCCTTACACTTCTTAATGGGCTCCATCCTGCACTCAAACTCACCTTTGAAGTGCAGCAGTCAAATTGGTTCCATTTCCTTGATTTGCTTGTTGAGACATCAGCTGGGCTTTTCTACTGCTGCCTACTGAAAATCTACCTTCACTGGTCAATAAACCTAGTGGGCTTCCTACAGTTCCACAGACAACAAGAATGATTTATTGGCAACTAGAGTCCGGGCTTACGGCTGAAATGTGGCATGTCACAGCCATCCTGCACGAAGTGGTCACCTGCATCAGATCATTTCTCATGAATACATCTAATGCTGACACTTGCAGTCCTGAAAAGTGTCCAGCCCACCTCAGATTGCCCTGGAAGGTATCTCAGAGTATTTGAGCAACAAGTGAAACTGGCTGCCGTAACAAGACAAGAGATATTCACAGCCAATAGGCTACCTGCCATCAAGTCAAAAAGATGTGCCCTGAGGAAGGGTCACTGAACCCAAAATGTTAACTCTGATTTCTTTCCACATCTGCTGAATTTTTCTAGCAATTTCTGTTTTTATTTCTGATATCCAGCATTCCGCAGTTCTTTCAGGTTTTTTTTCCAACAAGAGGTTCTGCCTATCACACTCTGGTATATAAATTTCATTTACTGCAATGTGATGTTAGCTAAATAGGCCATATAGCCAAAAGATTAGTGGATGATATCTAATGTAATGTCTCTTCAGCTGTTTGCTGACAGAAGCCAACAAGCTCACCCTTGTAAATCTCAAAAGACAGTGTCCAATATTAGATGCAATTCCATGACTGGACATCATTTCTTAAATAACATTGAATTTTTGAAGAATTACACTGACAGCCAATTTATTATGATAACCAGTAAGGCTCACAATGTTGTGCACTTGCACATATTGAAAGCTACACATATTAATACACAAGGCTCCGTTCTATGCAGACAGAAAGAACATATACATACACATTGAGTCTGCTTCAGCTTAACAAATATAGTGATAGCCTTTATCTGGTTCACTCCTCACAGGAATGCCTTGACCAATCAGAATCAACTTATCTGGTTTAAATTTAAACAAAGCTTGACAGTTAACTGCCAGCCATCATCTAAAAGTTGCGTTCTCTATGGCAATACCTCCTCTATTTATCAGCATTCACTTCACATAAAGTATAAAATGTTGTTCCCTTTGCATTGGTAATCTTTCAAAGGTCTTGATGAATGAGTAGCAAAAAATAAATTTCTTTTCAGTAATAGCCTTTAAAATATTATTAACTGAACTTCAAGCATTTGAAACCTCTTACTCTTATGTAACTGATCATTGCGAAATCAACAACAGAGATCCAGACCTGTCAGTAAAGCAGTCCATCAGGTATTTAAAAGAATAATGGATACCTGGGTTCTCAACCAAGATGTATAATGGGGCAAATTAAGGGGATGTAGGGGTGGACAGAGGCATCAGGTGACACAGATGGAGCATGAAATGTTCATAAAGGGTGAGAGGGTAAAGCCTGGAGGACTATTCTGTTTCTATTGTAACTGGGATGTAGTCCCATCGGCTTGAAGCAAACAGTTTCTCATATGGCTCCTGCTACCCTACTGGAGGGTGAAAAAAACCAGGCCAGACTCTGAGCGTTAAGATGTACTTATAGAATTATCAATACAATCAGAGACTTGTGTATAGGCATTTACACACACATTGTACATTTTTGAGATATAATTAAATAAATGTGGTGTAGCAAGACAAAATCTTACTCATGTATCAATTCATTTTATTCAGTTGGTGTGTATCAATTGGCAGCTCATTTGTGTTCACATGCATGAAGATGAATGATGTGCAAATATGTCCATGTAAATAAAAGCTTGCCATTGTGTAAAGGTGCGGTTCCGATGTTCTAATTTTCACCTCCAGGATTCTAAAACTCTAACAAAAGGGAATATTTGCACAGTGGATATCCCAAATATTCATAAATGCTGTGCTGACAGTGTGCCTGTTCCAGTGAAAATAACCCAAGAGCTGCACATGCTTCCTTTCAGTCTGCAGCGTCGAGAACCATCACTTCTCTGGGTGTGTTCCTTGCATATCAGGACTTGTTACTTTTCATTCAGGCAATGGGAATCACGCAGTGCCAACCCTTCAACACCATAAATGTATTTGGTTATTGTATTTCCCATGATTCAGTTCATAACTATGATCTCAAAATAATGCATAACTGAAATGTGAACTAAAATAAGTTCATAAGACACAAAGTAGTTTTGAGAAGTGTGGATTTCCCTAGTATCTCATTAAAAATAAGAGCTGGTGAGAGTGACCAGCTGCAAGAGCACATTTAACTACCAACACAAACACCTTGCAAATTTGGAAAGTTTTCAGTCTGCATTTGGTGCCTAAAGAAAATTAATTAAATTTCTCACCCACTAAATTGCTTTAGTTAAAGTTGCTGAATAGTCCATATTAAATGTCGCCACGTCACTGTAAGAATGCAATGTATATGGGCTCATCCCAGACAAGATACTTAGACAAACATCCAGGCCACTCCTCTTTCACACAATGTGCTGAGCATTAAAATTCCTGTTGCGTGAATTATGATACCATTCAGACAACTCCCTGCCCTCTTAGTTGTAAATTAGAAAAAGCATTTAAAAATAAAAGATTAAAACAAATATCTAATTTTGGTTTTGGCCAGAAGTGTAAAATGAATAATATGGTATCAAATGTCCAATGCATATCTTGCTCAAATCTAAAAAATCCAGAGAGGAATACATTTGATAATGCCAAACAAAATAATTGCATTTGTTCAAAATTAAATGTAGATCTGTGTCTAATGAAAAGAACTTTATATAGTTCTTTCAGTAATGAAATATTCAGGACTCCATATTGACACAATGAGATTATGGTTATTGAGCTGTCTCAGAAAAACTTAAACCACATCTGGCAATCTTTTAAAATAAGTGTCAAGCCAGCAACTGGGATTAAGGTTGACTTAGATCATTCCAAATGAATTCACAATGAATTCTAATAAAAGAAACATCATTTTCAGTCAAAGGCAGGGGGGATTTGAGGACGAATAGACATTGCTAATGTAACAGAAGGAAACAAAATCCGGATCAGGAAGACCATTAGAATGCATTAATAGTGACAAACTGTGATCTGATTGACACCAAGTTATTACACTTAAAAAAATTAAATCCTAATTAATCTGTGACTGCACTTGCCTAACATGACACAGAGTGACAATTGTATTGTTACCTGGTCATCCTTGACAGATCGTGTAAAATCTCCATACTCCAAATCCATAGACGTGAGTCAGTATTTATTAGGAGCAGCTCTTTGAAGTCCTGTGATTTCTAATTACCATTTGCCTTTTGGTTGTTTGCAGAGGGGAGGATAATACCGTGCCTTTAATATATAAAGCACTGTGCTTTATTCCTGAAATCATTCAAGGCTGAGAGAGATAGATTCTTGATCAATAGGGGAATCAAGAGTTATGGAGAGAACACAGGAAAGTGGACGTGAGGAGTATCAGATCAGCCGTGATCCTATTGAATGAAGGAACAGGCTTGAGGGGCCAAATGGCCAACTCCTGTTCCTAGTTCTTCTGGTCGAATGGTCTTTATATAGGCAAAGCAAATCAGATGGAATATGTGGTGAGATTGGAATGTTACAACATTCTCAACATTAAGAAAAAAGGACTGATTATTCTTTTAAAGTTTTAACCATGAGATAAGAATTTCATGAGTAAGCAGTGAAGGGCTATTTGTATTAACATCTCAATATTGCATAACTACACCTCAGTGATATATAGTTTGTCATTTTCCCATGGAGTTGCGGGAAACTAGATTGGGTTGGAATATCTGGTCAGCATGGACAGGTTGGACCGAAGGGTCTGTTTCCATGCTGTACATCTCTATGACTCTATTTCTGACTTTCTTATAATGCAATTCACCACTCTATTATTACACTTTGGAACCCAGCGACGCTTTTTATTGCATTACGGATGATAGGCTGTTTTGCACACAGGGACAGGCGCCCATCTCATGTATCAGAGCAGGGTGTGTGGCCCATCCTATTCTAATAGGATGGACATTGGCGTGTCCAAGGATCCACTGGAGACCTGTGTGGGATCTCTCAATTTACAAATGTATCAAGGCTGCTAGTGAAGGAATTTGTGCCAGGTCACACCACTTAATCTTATTTCCTGTGATAGTGTCAGTGCTGCAGCTTGGGCAATAAGCTTTGGCAACATTGCTGGCTTCCCCCAAGTGAAGGGCACTACCAATTGTACACATTGCATTGAGAGCACCAAGCCATAATGTGACTGACTTCATTAACAGATTAGTATTCCATTTGGACAATGTACAAGTCATTGGTGAACATTGGTATTGCATCTTAGAGGTTTGTGCCAGATATCCTGGAAGCTGCCATGATGAATGTGTTCTTCTATTTCCAATGAAGTGTTACTTAGGCCACCTTTTTAAACCATAAATGCTTTTCATTTTGTTTCCTTCTCAATACATGTGCTCTGAACGGCTATTCTTGCCTGCTAGGCAGCACAAACTTTGAAGGAAGTACAGTACTTCTGCTGCTGGCAAGTGCATTATAACACAAGTGTGGTGTTATAGAAAGGTGGTGCATATAAATATACAATGAGGTGAGAAGCAGACAACTACATAAGAACACGCTAGAGCTCACTGAGAAAAAAAAATCCATTAAACTCCCTAAAACTGACATTTAGTTAAATTGTGGTAAAATTCAGCTTGAACAAATTTATTACAATATCAGATGAGTTGGATTTAAGCCATAGATTTAAGATGATCAGCATAAAAAAATTCTCATTCAGCCCAGTGAGTCTTCACTGACCCTCTAAAGAGCATCCTACTCTACCCCTGTAACCTTACATTTCCCATGGCTAAATCACCTAGCCTGCATATCCCTAAACATGTTGGACAATTTAGCACGACCAATTCACCTAACCTGCACACCTTTGGACTGTGCGAGGAAACCCACGCAGACAAGGGGAGAACATGCAAACTCCACACAATCTGTCACCCAAGGCTGGAATTGAACTCAAGTCTGTGGTGCTGTGAGGGAGCAGTGCTGAGCTCTGAGCACTATGCCACCCAAGTGATACGGGGGAATTTTGTTTTCACACAGCAAATTTTAGTGGTCTGGAATACCTTGTCTGAAAGATGCAAACAGACCGAATGGTAATTATCAAAATGGGCTTGAATAAAAAGGTGAAGGGGAAAATCTTCAGATGGGAATGATGGGTTAGCTCTTGCACAGAACAAGCATAAGACAGATGTATTAACTTTCTGATGAAGGGCTTCTGCCCGAAATGTCGACTCTCCTTATACTCGGATGCTGCCTAACTGGCTGTGCTTTTCCAGCACCACACTCTTTGACTCTGATTCCCAGATTCTGCAGTTGTTACTTTCTCCGAGATGGAGTGCGGGTTCATAGCTCCTCGAAAGTGGAGTCGCAGGTAGATAGATTAGTGAAGAAGGCGTTTGGTATGCTTTCCTTTATTGGTCAGAGTGTTGAGTACAGGAGTTGGGAGGTCATGTTGCAGCTGTATAGGACATTGGTTAGGCCACTGTTGAAATATTGCGTACAATTCTGGTCTCCTTCCTATCGGAAAGATATTGTGAAACTTGAAAGGGTTCAGAAAAGATTTACAAGGATGTTGTCAGGTTTGGAGGATTTGAGCTATAGGAAGAGGTTGAATAGGCTGGGGCTGTTTTCCCTCGACCGTCAGAGGCTGAGGGGTGACCTTATAGAGGTTTATAAAATCATGAGGGGCATGGATAAGATAAATAGACAAAGTCTTTTCCCTGGGGTTGGGGAGTTCATAACTAGAGGGCATAGGTTTAGGGTGAGACGGGAAAGTTATAAAAGAGACCGAAGGGGCAACTTTTCACTTAGAGGGTGGTACATGTATGAAATGAGCTGCCAGAGGAAGTGGTGGAGGCTGGTACAATTGCAACATTTAAAAGGCATCTGGATGGGTATATGAATAGGAAAGGTTTAGAGGGATATGGGCTGTGTGCTGGCAAGTGGGACTAAATTGGGTTGGGATATCTGGTTGGCATGGATGAGTCGGACCGAAGGATTTGTTTCCATGCTGTACATCTCTAAGACTCTATGGTTCTATGTATTAAATAGTCTCCTCTTGTATTGTGTGAATCTGTTTTATGTAATGTATCCCTGGGCACTAAACTTTCTAATCCACTATAACTTGACAACTTATTTGGATCCACTAATTATTTCACATTTATGATAAACTCTAATCACTACTTACTAAGCATATGCATATTGGCAGATTAATTCCTGGGAAAGTGAAATAATCTAATGAAGGGAGATTGAGAATACTGGATCTGTATTCTTCACAGTTTCAAAAAAATAAGAGTGGACCTCATTGAAATTTATAAAATTCTTACAGATGTGACAGGGCAGCCTTCGATAGAATGGTTTACCCCGACTGGTGAATTGAGCTTCAGCAATATTATCTCAGAATAACGGTTGGGCAATTGAAGACTTAGATGAGGAGGATTTTTTTCTCTCAGGGAGTGGTGAATCTGAGGAATTCTCCATCCCAGTTATCTGTGGAAGTTCAATCACTGAGGATATTCAAGACAGAAATTGATATTTAGTGATGAAGATGGATTGAGTAAGTTGAGACTGTTCTCCTTGGAGGGAAAAATGCTCAGAGGCGATCTGATCAAGGATTTCAAAATTATGAATAGGCTGGATAAAGTAGATAGGGTGAAACTGTTCCCACTCATAAATGAAAAGGATCAAGACAGCATTTAAATTTTATCTGCAAAAGAAGTAAAGGTGGAGTGTGGAAAAACCTTTTCACTCAGTGAGTAGTTAGGGTGTGGAATAAACTGTCTGGAAGTTGGGTGGAGGTCTGTTCAATTGAGGCTTACAAGAGGGAAATGTATGATAATTTAGATAAAAATAAGATGCAAGATTTTGCGGGAAACTGGCACTAGGTAATGATGCTCATTTAGAGAGCTGGTACAGGTACAATGTGCTTCCTTATGCATCGACTCACTTCTGCAATAGATTTCAGCACATGTCATCAAGAGCATGGAATGCGAAAGTGGCATTGATTGCTTAGCTATGATCTAACTGAATGGCAGAGTAGGCTTGATGGACTGAATGTTGTTTGGATGCTCCACTTCTGTTGCCATGTTTATATTACACCAATGCAATGTGTTTTTTCCAGACAGCTAAGTGTAACTGTACATCTTAAGAATCAGATACCAATCTAACTCCAAAACATTTTGTGCTGCTTCTTTAGCAGTTAATCTCATGTTTTTGAAGTTAACACAATATGGAGTATAACCTCTGGGTGGAATTAAGCCAAGTTTTAAACAGAGGTTCCCAGGACATTTTATGAGTTTGATCTGAGTTTCTGTAATGCTTTAAACATGTAGGTGGTCCTTCCAGCACTGCTACAACATGTGTGCCTGGATTTTCTGTGTCATTCAGCAAGAGATTGGTGGAACCCCCACAGAAGTAATGTTAATGTCCAATATGTCAATTTCCCTGGGTGTTCCATTGATTTCTTGCCAAAGCCATTGCAAATCAGGAGAATCCAGTATAAATTCAAGTCCTTCATATCTGCTAAGGAAGAACAGAGTTCAGTATACATATGGATGTAGGTCTGTCCTGGTCATCAGAGTATAATTTGGAGAGTAATTATGCAATTAAGTACTTAGAGTCATTGAGTCATGGGGCACTGAAACAGACCCTTTGGTCCAACTCGCCCATGTCGATCAGATATCTTATATAAATCTAAATCCATTTGGCTGTATTTGACCCATATCCCTCTAAACCTTTCCTATTCACATACCCATCCAGATGCCTGCTAAATGTAATCGTACCAGCCTCTGCCACGTCCTTTGGCAGCTCATTCCATCACCCTTTGCTTAAACAAGTTTCCACTTAAGGCCCTTTTATATTTTTCCCCTGTCATCTTAAACCTATGCCCTCTTACCTGATCTGGTCCTGGGGATTCATACACCCTGGGGAAAAGACTTTGTCTGTTTATCCTATCCATGCCCCTCATGATTATATAAAGCTCTATAAGGTCACCCCTCAGCCTCTGACGCTCCAGGGAAAACAGCCCCAGCCTGTTCAGCCTCTCCCTATAGCTCAAATCCTCCAACCCTGGCATCATCCTTGTAAATATTTTCCAAACCCTTTCAAGTTTCACAACATCCTTCCCATAGCTGGGAGACCAGAATCACATGCAATACTCCAAAAGTGGCCAAACTAATGTCCTGTACAGCCACAACATGACTGCCCAACTCCTATCCTCAATACACTGACCAATAAAGACAAGCAAACCAGGTGCCTTGTATACTATCCAACTGCCTGCGACTCTACTTTCAAGGAACTATGAACCTGCACTCTAATGTCCATTTGTTCAGCAACACTCCCCAGACCTTACCATTAAGTGTATAATTCCTGATCTGATTTGCTTTTCCAAAATGCAATAAATTCCATCTGCCACTCCTCAGCCAATTGGCCCATCTGACCAAGATCATGTTGTTTACTGAAGTAACCTTCTTGCTGACCACTACACCTCCAATTCTGGTGTCATCTACAAACTTACTGACTATATTTACAATCTTACTGACTATACGTCCTATGTTCATATGCAAATCATTTATATAAATGATAAAAAGCAGTGGACCCAGCACCAATCCTTGTGGCATACCACTGGTCACAAGCCTCTGTCTTCTATCTTCGAGCCAATTCTGTATCTAAATAGTTAGTTCTCCCTGTATTCTGTGTGATCTAACCTTGCTAACCAGTCTACCATGGTGAACTGTGTTGAATGCCTTTCCTCCAACAATTTGAGGACCACCAATGTCAGGCTCACTGGTCTATAGTTCCCTGGCTTTTCCTTACCACCTTTCTTAAATAATGGCACTACGTTAGTCAACCTCCAGTCTTCAAGCACCTTGCCTATGGCTATTGGTGATACAAATATCTCAGCAAGGATCCCAGCAATCTGTTCCCTAGCTTCCCACAGAGTTCTTGGGTATACCTGATCAGGTACAGGGGATTTATTCACCTTTCTGTGTTTTAAGATGAACAGCACCTCCTTCTCTCTTATATGGGCATTTTACAGGATGCTGCTATTTATTACTCCACATTCTATATCTTCCACGTCCTTCTCCATAGTAAACACTGATGCAAAATATTCATTTAGTATCTCCCCCACCTCGTGCAGTTGCACACGTAGGCAGCCTTGCTGATCGTTAAGGGGCCCTAATTTTTCCTTAGTCAGCTTTTTGTCTTTAATGTATTTGTAGCATCTCTTTGGATTGTCCTTAACCCTATTTGCCAAACTATTTAATGTCACCTTTTTGACCTCCTGATTTCTCTCTTAAGTATACTCCTACTGCCTTTGTGCTGTTCTAGCGAATCACTCGATTTCTTAGTCATACAGCATTCCCTATACCTACCAGCCTTGCCTTTCACCCTAACAGGAACATACTGTCGATGGATTCTTGTTAGCTCATTTCTGAAGGCTTCCCATTTTCCAGCCATTCTCTTACCTGTGAACATCTGCCCCCAATCAGCTTTGGAAAATCTCATCTAATACCGTCAAAATTGGCCTTTCTCCAATTTAGTACTTTAACTTTTAGGTCCTGTCTATCTACTTTTGAGTTAAGTTTATTGTGCAGCTACCACTCTCAGGTTAATTTCTGTTGTATAAATTTGAGCTATTTTTTAGTTGATCAATTTACAAATTTGAGTTAATATTTTTGTTGATTTTATACTGTGAATGCTGAAAGCAAAATAATTAGATTTTCTCTCTAATATCTCCTCAGTGTTTCCTACATCACTTTGGTTCCATTAGGAACTTTCTTGCCGTTAATATAAATGGTGATTTTGTTTTGAGGCGAGTGAAGGTTGGCAAAATGCATGGATAGCAAAGTCCAAGCTTGAGTAAAAAAATACACCAGTTAGTTACAAGCTGATCTTGATTTTGCCCTCAGCCAAAAGTTGATTCTTCACATGGAACATTTCAAGTCGGCATCAGTAGACTGTTCGAAGGAGTGGAAGTTGGACTTGATTTGGTATGGACACTCATTGTTCAAACTTGGTGATTTAAGGCAGTGGCATAGCCCTTTGAAGTAGAAATGTTAAGCTATCCCCAAATGAGAAGTCTCCCCATGGGAGGCATTTTCTCTACTGTTATAAGGCAAAAGGAATGTAAGAAAGATGAAAAAATATGGTGAGAATTAAATTATCCAAATTTTGACAAACAAAAAAAACTTTTCCTGACTTTCCTCACAACTTTTAAATGGTGACTTTGGAACCTCACCATTGCATGACTTTGACCTATTTCCATGCATTTGCTGCTCCTTAAAGCCCCATCTCAGCTTGTTTCTACACCACCTCCAGTTTCCTCTCCTTCACCAAGGATCTAGATGGTGCCGTTTCCAGACATACAAATCAGGCAACTGCTTCTTCACAACAATATCCCTGTATACTCTATGGATACCATTCTCCTCGACCCTTTGTCCACACAAGTCAGCAAATCACCAGCCTCACTACACCATCATTGCCTGTTCTCGATTCGGCCCAATTGCGCTTCAACTCTTCCACACCTTACTTTGTGGCTCAGAGACATCTATGCTGTTATCATGTAACTTTGTGCACTGGGACACACATTTACCTTATATGCCTGCAAAGTATGCATCTTATGGTTATTAACTTGCTTTCTTAACACACATGTACTGACTTCAAGACTGACTTTAAGATTAGATTAGATTACAGTGTGGAAACAGGCCCTTCGGCCCAATAAGTCCACACCGACCCGCCGAAGTGCAACCCACCCATACCCCTACATTTACCCCTTACCTAACACTACGGGCAATTTAGCATGGCCAATTCATCTGACCTGCACATCTTTGGACTGTAGGAGGAAACCGGAGCACCCGGAGGAAACCCACGCAGACATGGGGAGAACGTGCAAACTCCACACAGTCAGTTGCCTGAGGCGGGAATTGAACCCGGGTTTCTGGTGCTGTGAGGCAGCAGTGCTAACCACTGTGCCACCGTGCCACCCAACGTTTGGGCAGTTGGTCTCTCTATGGGTCACGTCGCTTCTTTAGAGCACAGGATCTTCAACAGCTAATTAGAGGCTGCCAACTTTTGCAACCTATCTTTCTTTTTGAATTCGAATTCGAATTAAAATCTCTACAGTGTAGAAACAGGCCCTTCAGCCCAACAAGTCCATGCCGACCCTCCGAAGAGTAACCCACCCTGATTCATTCCCCTACCTTATATTTACCCCTGACTAAAAACCTATACTATGAACAATTTAGCATGGCTAATTCACCTAACCTGCACATTGCTGAACTGCGGGAGGAAACTGGACCATCTAGAGGAAGCCCACGCAGACACAGAGAGAATGTGTAAAATCCACACAGTCGCTCAAAGCTGGAATTGAACCTGGGTCCTTGGTGCTGTGAGGCAGCAGTGCTAATCACTAAGCCACCGTGCCACCCCAATTTAAGACAAAAGAAAACCCTTGTAGCTTATGATGTAGTGGAGCACCGAGCGATCAATCTATTGGACAGATAGAGGGTACACATGTTGCTGTGTGACATCAAACCACGTTAACATCACACCTGCAGCATTTGTCACAGGTTAATGTGATAAAAATGCTGCATGTACTTCAAGCAAATGACCTTGTAGGAAAGTCAAAAAGGAGCAGTCCTTAGTAGGGAGTAAAAGGATGCCAGTAAGTGGGTACCAGGTGTTCAGCCAAGGGGCTCGCCCTATTCCAGTGCACAGCATTGGCTACAGTCAGTCAGCCTCTTCATTCTACCAGAGTCCAGGGATCTGCTTGAGCTCTGGTTAGTCCTGCACTCAAATGAAAGAAAACCAGGGATTACAGGAGATCAATTGAGGTTTTGTTGACACATCAGTCTAAGGGGTTGTACAGTTAATCCTGCAATGAAACAAAAGGAAGGATTGAGCATAATGGAAGTGGATGGAAGAGCAGCTTTTGGTATCCCTAGTAAAAGAGTAAGGCAGGTCAGTAGTTTGGGAGGATGGGGTGGTTGAGAGTGGACGTGATGCACGCAAAGGTGGGAATTGCAAACCATGAGCCCTGTTGAGAGGCAGACATAGTGTCAGATTTAGAATGAGTGGTGGTCCTATTGGTGTGATGTAGGGGAGAGATAAGGTGGTGGAACTTGCCTTTATAGCTTTCAAAAAAATCATTGACCTTCCGTGTGCACTAGTGAGTATCTTGATTCATCTGGGACACAGGACAGTCTCCTCTCCAACAAACCCTCCACCAACATCTTCAGGTTCATGTCAGTTAAGCTGGGAAGAGGCTTTCCTTTTCTCTGGGCCATGTGTTGAATGTTGAGACTCAAGCACTGGCAGCGTGAGGATGGGTTTGTGGCTTGCAGCGTGTGAAGTGATGCACAGCTGGGTTATAAATATGGGCACCAGGGCATGAGAGCGGGAATGTCTTGACAGTCCCATTCCCCTGAGAAAGGTGTGCAAGACCTGGTTGTATAACTGATGAAGTGGAGAGGGCAAGAATGCGTGAGAAATGACACTGCAAGCCAAATTGGACCAGGAGTCATGAATCTCACTTGACAAAGCATTTTAATTTAAAATGGTAAAATTTAGTCCTTTATGTGGGCTGTTAAGTCAAACAATTAGGACACTTGAAGCCCACAGATAGAATACCTACAATATGGAAACAGGCCATTTGGTCCAACAAGTCTATACTGACTGTCTGAAGAGTAACCCACCCAGACCCATTCCGCTACATTTCCCTTGACTAATGCACCTAAACTACACATCCCTGAACACCATAGGCAATTTAGCACGACCAATTCACCTAACCTGCATCTCTTTGGATTGTGGATGGAAACCAGAGCACCCAGAGAAAACCCACGCAGACAGTTGCTGGAATTTAACCCGGGTCCCTGGCACTGTGAGGCAGCCGTGCTAACCACTGAGCCACTGTGTCACCCCCACAGTGGATACTATACGTTGCAGCTCCTTATGAGAAATAAATTTTGAAACCTCAGTGCCATTGTTAACTACATGAAATGAATTTTAATTCCAAATCCCCAAACATGAAAGATTTTGGTTAAATACTTCTCACAAGTTTTTGATAATACTTTTAGAATTGTGTACATTGAAATTCTCCTGACAGAATTATTTATCAAGTGAGAAGTAGTGACATTAACCAGCTTCAGTATTTTTTAAATGTATCTTGGTAAAAACAGGAAACATTATCTTTGGCTGATGTTTTAAGAAAGAGTAATTCATTTCCGTGAAGATTGGAAGTTTTGTTTAAAAGTATAGATGGGGGAGAATCAGAAAAATAGAAGATGTTACACTGTGGAGAGTTGTTTCCATTTTAGTAACAATACTATGAGTCACATTGGAACACTGTTTTCTCCTGTGATAAAGAGTAAAGACATGTGAGGGAAGAAAAATGTACTACAAGGTAGAAAAAAATCCCTTGCATTTTCTGTTATTCTTGCTCCTGTAATGTGTGCTTGTGTATAGCATAAACTGTGGGGTTTAAATATATGCATTTTTAATATCAAGCATTCTAAATTTAGGTTTCTGCATTGTGAATTAATACCCTGTGGGTTTGTTTTGTGTGTCTGAAGACAATAATTAACTTGTAAGTATTTATGAAGCTATGGTGATTTCTTCTTCAAAACGGTTCTTGAGCCTGGCTTTGGAGTGAATGGGTTTTGTGCACCACTGATGGAGTTTGTCGATTGTTTTGAGACCCATCAAGGTAAATAATGGTGCCTCAAGGTGCTGGAGAGTTCTCGAGTCCAGAATTTGAAGCTACAAATGTCTTAAACCTATTGAGGTGTTAAATACAGGGCATTTGACATAAGTCTTGTACGAGTAGTGTTTTAGATCCATACAAAATCTATTTTTTTCTTTTAATTTATAAAGGAGTGCTTTGGGATGACTGAGATTATATTTTTAATGTGTGTTTAAAAGTCTCTGAATTTGCATTTTTAGTTAATGGATTGGCTTATTCTATTTTATATTCATTTATTTTGTTGACAAAGCTGTGTTTTATCATTAGAGCAAAACACGCAGCATTTATGTGCTTTTTTTTTTGTTTCCTTTCCTCTGTTTCCAGGAAATGGTGGGTGGAAAGTGTACACTTCTCCAAAAGAAGATGTCGATGGGAGCACAGAAGCAGAAGGACCTCAGGTTTCAAGTGCATAATTCTCTGAAGCAGCCAGGCAAATTGAAACAGTGGCTAAGAGGCCTACAGGATCTTTGGATTTATACATAGAATATAGAACCAAGGGAGTGATTCTATACCTGTTACAATCCTTGGCAAATTCATATTTGGAATACTTAGTTCAGTTCTGGGCACTTTATTTAATGAAGGATATTAAAGCCCTGGAAAGAGTGCAAAGGAGATTTACTAGAAAGATACCAGGAACAAGGGAATTAGATACAAGGAAAGGTGAGAGAAATTGGGCTTATTCATCTTGGAGCAGAGACAATGAAGAGGTGGCCTTACCGATGTGTTCAAAATTATGAACAATTTGGACAGGGTAAAGAAGGGTATTCTGTTTCCGCCACTTGGTATGTCAGTAACTAGGGGTCACAATTTCAAGATTGTCAGCAAGGGAGTGAGGAGTGAGGTGAGGAGGAACTTCTAAACTCAGAGGGTTGTTAGGATTTGGAATGCGCTGGTATGACTTACATCAATTGAAAACTTGTTAATTTAGTTTATTGTTAGTTAAATGTCCAAATTGTGTGGTAGGGATTTGAAGTAAATCCTTCAGAATATCAATCAGACATCAGAATTAGTATTATAGTAACATTCCCACTCAACTACCATCCCCATTTAATTTTTAGAAGCATATTGGAATCTAATTCATAGTTTACATCAACAAATTTCATAAGATTTAAACAGAAACCGACTGTACATGTATTACCGATTAACTCATTTTTGAACTGCACTAACACTCCTGTGTAATAGACATATCATGTATAAGACACAGTCAAGGAACTTGTTTGGAACATCCCCTTTTGCAACCAGGCCAGTAATCTCCACTCTGAGCCACACCATCTGGACAAGATATAACCTATGATGACAGTATTGTGAATATAAATATGTGTTGAGGAGTCCAGCATGAACCTGAAGTTTATTCAAATAGAACTCTGATCCAAGCTCAAAATGCAGACATGCTTGGGAGGTCAGGACTTTGTGGAACGAAGAGACATAACAGCATTGTCTAGGAAAACCGAATGATAAGCACTTTGACCAGGTTCAAAAGCTAGTTTTATAAATATAGATCACAATGTGTGGGCCTTCTGGATTACTAAGATTTCTTTCCCCTGCTTCACACACTGCATCCCATCTCCACTGCCTCCCCCCTCCCCCAAACCACCCACTGCTATGGGTGATTAGACTAATTTACTGGATAGTTTACTTTAGTGCAAGAGAACACTGACCTTTCCATATGGTTGTGCTTTTTCTTTTTCTAGTCCTTTATGTCCCCTCCCTTCAGCCCATAATCCAACCTCACTTTGAGACCGATTAACTAGTTTTGATAAATAAATCAGAATTCACTCTACATCATGAGCACTTCCTTCGAACACGGCCATGGTTCCTATTCCTTCTTTTGTCAGCTGTCTGAGGTTGCTTGCTTCTGACATAATTCGGCAGAGGTAAGAATCCTGTCTCCAAGTCACCCTTTATTTACACACGGAGAGTCCTTGACACTGAACCAGCTCTGAGTGAACAGAACCCCTAACTCTCCTGTTTATATCTGTCAGCTAGGGCTCCTTGATTCACCAGGATTAATAGCCCTAATCAGGCAACTCATATGCTGTTAGGTCCTGCTGGCTGATCTCGCCACAATCTCTACAGCTTTTGTGCAAAAGAAGATGCAGATTTGAGTGAATATATGCAAAACCATAAACTGAACGCTAACATATGAAGTTCAAGAATATGCAAATGCTCACAGATATTTAGGATTCACTGAAATATTGTGTCTTGCTTAGAGGATGGGAATTGGATGTTTAACACTTCTTCCAACCCTCCTTCATATAAACATATCCTCTTCCCATCCCAATCAATCTCTTCACTTCAAAACTCTGCTCCTAACACAAAGCTCAGTCTCTTAGCAAATTAGTTTGCATGGTTCACAGCACTCTGATTAAATTTCTCTCTTAAAAGTCGAGTTGTTATTTATTCTGCCTCATTTGATAGAGATGTAGATGTGCCAGTATTGGACTGGGGTGGACAAAGTTAAAAATTACACAACACCAGGTTATGGTCCAACAGATTTATTTGGAAGCACTGGCTTTCAGAACACAGCTAGTGGTTATCTGATGAATGAGCAGCGCTCTGAAAGCTAGTGCTTCCAAATAAACCTGTTGGACTATAACCTGGTGTTGTGTGATTTTTAACATTTAATAAAGTTATCTCTTGTCCAGCCACATCTCATAAATACATCTTTCCTTGCCTAAAAACTTTGTGGTTCTACAAACTGGCAAGTCTTTATTACTGTCTGGAGTGCTCAAGGAACGTCGTTGTTCTCTCTGTAATGTCAAGGCCTTTCCTTCTGACTGTCAGCCAATGATCTGCAAAAATATCACCTATCTTTTCTCAGCTAATTCACATAAAAGTTGAATACCTTTCTCTGGCGTGGTTGGGTGAAAGTTCTGTGTGTTACTTAATATCCGATAAATATTCCTGATTTTCTTTATATTTTGTGACATAAAGTGTTAGAACCTGTAGTGAATCATTCATTGGTCAATTATGTTGAATCACAATCTACACTTAAATCCTTCTTTTCAATTCTGGAGCATTTTCTGATTATATTGTTAACATACTCTTTTTGCTGCTGTTATTGATATTTATATGTATCCCTTTAGCACTTTGAGGCCCTTCTGGACTAGTGCTGCCAGGCATTTTAGTCTTACCAACAGTGCTGTTGGGACAGGCATTTCAGGATTTTGACCAGTATCAGTGATGGAATTGAAAGTCAGGATGGTGAATGTTTTGGCGGAGAATTCGCGGGTAATTGTGTTCCCATGCATTTCCTGCCCTTGTCCTTTCAGGTGGTAGAGGTTGGGGTGATTGAAATGTGCTGTCAGAGGAGCCTTGGTCAGCAACACATTTTCAGCTCTGATCTCCAGCATCTGCAGTCCTCACTTTCTCCTAGGTTTCTGCAGTGCAAGTTATAAATAGTACACAATGCTACATTGTGCCCTCGTGTTGGAGGGTGTGAATGTTTAAGTTCGTGGATGCATGCTGATCAACCAAGCTGCTTTGGCCTGGATGATGTCGAATATCTTGAATGTTTTTGGAGCTGCATTCATCAAGGCAACTGGGGAGTATTCCATCACACTCCTGGCTTGTGCTTCGTAGGTGGTGGGAGAAAGTGAGGACTGCAGAGACAGAGTCAAAAAGTGTGGTGCTGGAGAAACACAGCAGGTCAGGCAGGGAGAGTTGGTATTTCGGTCATAAGCTCTTCATCAGGTGCACAGATGGTGGACAGACTTTGAGGAATCTGGAGCTCAGTTACATTCCTCAGCGTTCTGAACTGTTTCTATAGCTACACTATTTATATAAGGGAGGCAAGGTCCTTGAGGTATTATTGCTGGACTTTAATCCAGAGACCCAAGTAATGTTCTGGGGTCCCGGGTTTGAATCTCATCATTGTAGTTGGTGGAATTTGAATTCAATAAAAATCTGGAATTAGGAATCCAATGATGATCATAAAGCCATTGTTGATTGTTGGAAAAAACCTGTTTGGTTCAGTAATGTCCTTGAGGGAAGGCAAATGCCATCTTTACCTGGTCTGTTCTACATGTGACCCCAGACCCACAGCAATTATCCTCTGGGCAATTAGAAATGGGCAATAGTTCGGGCGAAGTTTACAACACAGAATCAGATAAGTTAATCGTTGTTTTAAGTGTGTCCAATAGAAAGGCTGCAGTAGTGAGTAGAGTGGGTTCTTTCTTGATTATGTGTTTTTGGAGATATGTCACTTGATTAAACTTAAAATATAAGCCATAACTATTAATTTAACCTGGGGCAGTATTTTGTAGAGGAATAAGACGGTGTTATTTTCTGAGTCTGTAGATTGTGAAGGAGCAAAAATGGCCTTTAGTACAGTGATATGTACTTCTTGTCAGATGTGGGAGTTTAAAGAGATCAAAGTTTGTGCGAAGATTTGTAGCTCGGGTGCTCGTTGTTGTGGTTCTGTTTGCCGAGCTGGAAGTTTTTGTTGCAAACGTTTCGTCCCCTGGCTAGGCGACATCATCAGTGCTTGGGATCCTCCTGCGAAGCGCTTCTTTGATGTTTCCTCCAGTGTTTATAGTGGTCTGTCCCTGCCGCTTCTGGTTGTCAGTTTCAGCTGTCCGCTGTAGTGGTTGGTATATTGGGTCCAGGTCGATGTGTTGGTATATTGGGTCCAGGCCACACACACAGACCAAGTCCTAAATTATGAAAGTAACCACCCCAACACACACAAACGAAGCTGCATCAGGACACTATTCAAAAGGGCCACAACACACTGCAGTACACCAGAACTGCAAAAAGAAGAAGAGGAACACCTATACAATGTATTCGCCAAAAACGGATACCCGCGCAACTTCATCAACAGATGCCTAAGAGAAAGACCACGGAACGAGGACATACCACAACCAAAAGGACTAGCCACACTACCATAAATCAGGAGCATCTCAGAACTGACAGCCAGACTACTGCGACCCCTAGGACTCATAACAGCACACAAACCAACAGCCACGCTCAGACAACAACTCACCAGAACGAAGGACCTGATACCCAACATGAGCAAAACTAATGTAGTGTACAAAATACCATGCAAGGACTGCACAAAACACTATATAGGACAAACAGGAAGACAGCTAACAATCCGCATACGTGAACATCAACTAGCCACGAAACGACACGACCAGCTATCCTTAGTAGCCACACACGCAGACAACAAGCAACGTGAATTCGACTGGGACAACACTACTATCATAGGGCAAGCCAGACAGAGAACAGCCAGGGAATTCCTAGAGGCATGGCATTCATTCACAAACTCCATCAACAAACACATCGACCTGGACCTAATATACCAACCACTACAGTGGACAGCTGAAACTGACAACCGGAAGCGGTAGGGACAGACCACTATAAACACCGGAGGAAACATCAAAGAAGCGCTTCGCAGGAGGCTCCCAAGCACTGATGATGTCGCCTAGCCAGGGGATGAAACGTTTGCAACAAAAACTTCCAGCTCGGCGAACAGAACCACAACAGTTTAAAGAGAGTTTAAGGGTTACTGTGGATTATATTTGCCATAAATGCTGTTGGATGCGAATCTTATCATATCGAATGGATTGGTTGGAGAGACAGTGAGAAGTAATGAGGAATTTGCAACAGCAACAGAATGTGATGGATGGCAGTTATAGGAGGGTGGACAGGGTAGTCTCAGATACAGTCACATAGATGAGTTATCTCCAGGAAAGGTAAGAGAGGTAGGCACCTAGGGCAGGAGTCTTTTGTGGATATACCCATTTCAAACAGGTATGCTGTTTTGGAAAATGTAGGGGGTGATGGATTCTCAGGGGAATGTAGCACAAACAGCCAAGTTTCTGGTATTGAGACTGGCTTTAGTGCAACAAGGGGTACGTTGGCTTCCAAGAGATCAGTTGTGTTAGGGGACTCTCTAATCTGAGGTACAGACAGATGTTTCTGTGGCCAGCAGTGAACAAGTAGAATGGTGTGTTGCTTCCCTGGTGCCAGGATCCAGGATGTCTCAGAGAGGGTGCAGAATGTTCTCACGGGGGAGAGGGGCCAGCAAGAGGTCATTGTCCACATTGAAACCAACAATATAGGAAGGGAAAAGGTTGAGATTCTGAAGGGAGATTACAAAGAATTAGGCACAAATTTAAAAAGGAGGTCCTCAAGGGTAGTAATACCTGGATTACTCCCGGTGCTACGAGCTAGTGAGGGCAGGAATAGGAGGATAGAGCAGATGAATGCATGGCTGAGGAGCTGGTGTATGGGAGAAGGATTCACATTTATAGATTATTGGAATCTCTTTGCGGTAGAAGTGACATGTACAAGAAGGACGGATTGTACCTAAATTGGAAGGGGACTAATATACTGGCAGGGAAATTTGCTAGAGCTGCTCAGGAGGATTTAAACTAGTATGATGGGGGATGGGACCCAGGGAGATAGTGAGGAAAGATATCAATCTGAGACTGGTACAGTTGAGAACAGAAGTGAGTCAAACAGTCAGGGCAGGCAGGGACAAGGTAGGACTAATAAATTAAACTGCATTTATTTCAATGCAAGGGCCCTAACAGGGAAGGCAGATGAACTCAGGGCATGGTTAGGAAGATGGGATTGGGATATCATAGCAATTACAGAACATAGTTCAGGGATAGGCAGGACTGGCAGCCTAATATTCCAGGATACAAATGCTACAGGAAGGATAGAAAGGGAGGCTAGAGAGGAGGGGGAGTGGCATTTTTGACAAAGGATAGCATTACAGCTGTGCTGAGGGAGGATATTCCCGGAAATACATCCAGGGAAGTTACTTGGGTGGAACTGAGAAATAAGAAAGGGATGATCACCTTATTGGGATTATATTATAGACCCCCCCAATAGTCAGAGGGAAATTGAGACACAAACTTGTAAGGAGATCTCAGCTATCTGTAAGAATAATAGGGTGGTTATGGTAGGGGATTTTAACTTTCCAAATATAGACTGGGACTGCCATAATGTTAAAGATTTAGATGGAGAGGAATTTCTTAAGTGTGTACAAGACAATTTTCTGATTCAGTATGTGGATGTACCTAATAGAGAAGGTGCAAAACTTGATCTACTCTTGGGAAATAAGGCAGGGCAGGTGACTGAGTTGTCAGTGGGGGAGCACTTTAGGGCCGGCGACCATAATTCTATTCGTTTTAAAATCGTGATGGAAAAGGATAGACCAGATCTAAAAGTTGAAGTTCTAAATTGGAGAAATGCCAATTTTGACGGTATTAGGCAAGAACTTTCAAAAGCTGACTGGAGGCAGATGTTCACAGGTAAAGGGACGGCTGGAAAATGGGAAGCCTTCAGAAATGTGATAACAAGAATCCAGAGAATGTATGTTCCTGTCAGGGTGAAAGGGAAGGCTGGTAGGTATAGGGAATGCTGGATGACTAAAGAAATTGAGGGTTTGGTTAGGAAAAAGAAGGAAGCATATGTCAGGTATAGACAGGATAGATCGAGTGAATCCTTAGAAGAGTATAAAGGAAGTAGGAGTATACTTAAGAGGGAAATCAGGAGGGCAAAAAAGGGACATGAGATAGCTTTGGCAAATAGAATTAAGGAGAATCCAAAGAGGTTTTACAAATACACGAAAGACAAAAGGGTAACTAGGGAGAGAATAGGGCCCCTCAAAGATCAGCAAGGCCGCCTTTGTGTGGAGCGACAGAAAATGGGGGCGATACTAAACAAGTATTTTGCATCAGTATTTACTGTGGAAAAGGAAATGGAAGATATAGACTGTAGGGAAATAGATGGTGACATCTTGCATAATATCCAGATTACAGAGGAGGAAGTGCTGGATGTCTTGAAATGGGTAAAAGTGGATAAATCCCCAGGACCTGATCAGGTGTACCCGAGAACTCTGTGGGAAGCTAGAGAAGTGATTGCTGGGCCTCTTGCTGAGATATTTGTATCATCAATAGTCACAGGTGAGGTGCCGGAAGAAACGTGGTGCCACTGTTTAAGAAGGGCGGTAAAGACAAGCCAGGGAACTATAGACTGGTGAGCCTGACCTCAGTGATGGGCAAGTTGTTGGAGAGAATCCCGAGGGACAGGATGTACATGTAGTTGGAAACGCAAGGACTGATTAGGGATAGTCAACATGGCTTTTTGCGTGGGAAATCATGTCTCACAAATTTGATAGAGTTTTTTGAAGAAATAACAAAGAGGAATGATGAGGGCAGAATGGTAGATGTGATCTACATGGACTTCAATAAGGCGTTCGACAATGTTCCCCATGGGGGACTGATTAGCAAGGATAGATCTCATGGAATACAGAGGGAACTAGCCATTTGGATACAGAACTGGCTCAAAGGTAGAAGACAGAGGGTGGTGGTGGAGGGTTGTTTTTCAGACTAGAGGCCTGTGACCAGTGGAGTGCCACAAGGATCGGTGCTGGGTCCTCTACTTTTTGTCATTTACATAAATGATTTGGATGTGAGCATAAGAGGTACAGTTAGTAAGTTTGCAGATGACACCAAAATTGGAGGTGTAGTGGACAGCAAAGAGGGTTACCTCAGATTACAACAGGATTTTGACCAGATGGGCCAATGGACTGAGAAGTGGCAGATGGAGTTTAATTCAGATAAATGCGAGGTGCTGCATTTTGGGAAAGCAAATCTTAGCAGGACTTATACACTTAATGGTAAGGTCCCAGGGAGTGTTGCTGAACAAAGAGACCTTGGAGTGCAGGTTCATAGATCCTTGAAAGTGTAGTCACAGGTAGATAGGATAGTGAAGAAGGCATTTGGTATGCTTTCGTTTATTGGTCAGAGTATTGAGAACAGGAGTTGGGAAGTCATGTTGCAGCTGTACAGGTTAGACCACTGTTGGAATATTGCGTGCAATTCTGATCTTCTTCCTATCGAAAAGATGTTGTGAAACGTGAAAGGGTTCAGAAAAGATTTACAAGGATGTTGCCAGGGTTGGAGGATTTGAGCTATAGGGAGAGGCTGAACAGGCTGGGACTGTTTTCCCTGGAGTGTCGGAGGCTGAGGTTTACAAAATTATGAGGGGTATGGATAGGGTAAATAGGCAAAGTCTTTTCCCTGGGGTGGGGGAGTCCAGAACTAGAGGACATAGGTTTAGGGTGAGAAGGGAAAGATTTAAAAGAGACCTAAGGGGCAACTTTTTCACACAGAGGATGGTACGGGTATGGAATGAGCTGCCAGAGGAAGTGGTGGAGGCTGGTACAATTGCAACATTTAAGAGGCATTTGGATGGGTATATGTTTAGGAAGGGTTTGGAGGGATATAGGCTGGCTACTGGCAGGTGGGGCTAGATTGGGTTGGGATATCTGGTTGGCATGGATGGGTTGGACCGAAGAGTCTGTTTCCATGCTGTACATCTCTATGACTCTAAATGCTGACCTAGCAAATGGTGCCTTCTTCATGTGAATTAATAATTTTAAAAAAGTTGTTTCATTCTTGTCTCTGATCAATGGGTAAACTCCAAAATGTTTCATATCAGGGATTCAATGATGGCAATGTCATTAAATGTTAAGGGGTGACAAATTCTCTTGTTGGACATTGTGAATAGTTGATATTTGTGTGTCAGACATATTATTTGTCACTTTTTAGCCCAGACCTGAATGTCATTCAAATTTGTTGCTAATGGACACATCTTGACTGACCTAGTAAGGCCATTGATCTTCTCCCTGTGTTACCTTGCTATGCATGGAGTTGTGAGAGAGACAATGACAGTGAAGGTGCCTTCTCCTATTCCCCACAAACAGTTTTTTTAAGAGTCACTACTGACAATTGGTTCGTATCTTCCTCTAGTAACATTTCTCTGGCTCTCAAAGTGAATTTGACCACTCTTGGATCCTTCTGTTTCTTTGAGACACACTTTTGCTATTTTAAAAGCAATGGTTACCTGCAGTAGTTCAATAATTTCCCATCGTCTAACAGGTGAAGTCCAATGGACCATCATACTTTCATGAGGCCAATCCCATAACCACTACTTTATTGTAAGTGAATTATCATCCTGTCTCATATTCAATGTCATTGCATTATGATACTTGTTTGACAGCGTGAACATATTGTCAAGGTCAATAATAACATTATTATAGGAAAAGGTGAATCCTTGCTCAAGCAGCATTCCATTTTAATTGATTGTTTATTATTTCCACATACACTTTCACACGTTTAAGTGCACAGATGCTGCAACATGTCAAGCCAATTTCTACATTCCTCACTAATTTATAATAATTAGTACCTCACTCCACCTTCTTGGTGTTGAAATGACACTTTTTCAATTTTATGCAATGATAGATTATTCCACGTAAACACAATGAAAGACAAAATCAAGTAAGTGGAGTCGCAGGCAGATATTGTGGGTGGAATTTAATGAGTCTTGCAAGAGTGGGAAATTTTGGGAGGCAGGGGATTTAACTAGGCGATCGCTGAAATTGCTGTTTTCTGACAATGGGTTGAGATGGGGTGATTAAGTCAATGACATTGTGGTAATGGCTCGGGCCTCACATATGCATTTACTGTCCTTGTCCTTTGAGGTGGTAGACATATTTGCATTCATGAATATTCATTACCTTGTATTTTCACAAATTAATTCCTAATTTGGAGATTAAGTCAGCAACGCATGGGGAACTTGTGGCACCAGTTTCACAGTTGTTTAATAGAGTCGTGTACTGTCAGGTTTGTGTGTTTCAATCTGACGTGATTGATTGCTTTGGTGAAAATCTCTAGCACAGGGGGACATCAGCAACTTGGATGAAGGACCAACAGGGGCATGGACAATTTCGGGGTGTAGGGACTTGGATCAGGGGGATCTCTCAGGGCCAGAGGTTTTTGAGGATGAGAAGCAAGTGGGGTTGGCCTGTGGAGGGGAGCAAAAGGGCTTCATAGAACGGGACTGGGCGGCATCTGAGTGTGGACATATGCATCTTTTGTTATGGTTGGAGGGATCAGGAAATGCAAAACGTTATGCCTAAGAGTACGTTTCTGTTGTGTCCAATGTCCTGTTCTGGATGTCTAAGTAAAACAAACACAGAGGAGACAGAGGTACAAGGCTGTGTACAGTCAGAGGTAGGAATAATGGAGGGTCACAGAAGGAAAGTCAAGGGATTGTAATGTTGCAGGAGAAAGTGAGGACTGCAGATGCTGGAGATCAGAGTCAAGAGTGTGGTGCTGGAAAGGTACAGCTGGTCAGGCAGCATCTGAAGAGTTCCAGTTTCAACGTAACGGAGGAAGACCGACTTGACACCGACATTGTTTACAAACTCACCGACTCCCACAGCTACCTAGATTACACCTCTTCCCACCCTACCTCCAGCAAAAATGCCATCCCATATTCCCAATTCCTCCGTCTCTGCCGTATCTGCTCCCAGGAGGACCAGTTCCACCACAGAACACACCAGATGGCCTCCTTCTTTAGAGACCACAATTTCCCTTCCCACGTGGTTAAAGATGCCCTCCAATGCATCTCGTCCACATCCCGCACCGCCACCCTCAGACCCTACCCCTCCAACCGTAACAAGGACAGAATGCCCCTGGTGCTTACCTTCCACCCTACCAACCTTTGTATAAACCAAATCATCCGACGACATTTCCGCCACCTCCAAACAGACACCACCACCAGGGATATATTTCTCTCCCCACCCCTTTCCGCTTTCCGCAAAGACCGTTCCCTCCGTGACTACCTGGTCAGGTCCACGCCACCCTACAACCCACCGTCCCATCCTGGCACCTTCCCCTGCCACCGCAGGAATTGCAAAACCTGCACCCACACCTCCTCCCTCACCTCTATCCAAGGCCACAAAGGAGCCTTCCACATCCAAAGTTTCAGCTGCACATCCACCAATATCATTTATTGTATGTGTTGCTTCCGATGCAGTCTCCTCTACACTGGGGAGACTGGACGCCTCCTAGCAGAGCGCTTTAGTGAACATCTCTGGGACACCCGCACCAATCAACCACACCGTCCTGTGGCCCAACATTTCAATTCCCCCTCCCACTCATCCGAGGACATGGAGGTCCTGGGCCTCCTTCACCGCCACTCCCTCACCATCCGACGTCTGGAGGAAGGACACCTCATCTTCTGCCTCGGAACACTTCAACCCCAGGGCATCAATGTGGACTTCATCAGTTTCTTCATTTCCCCTTCCCCCACCTCACCCTAGTTCCAAACTTCCAGCTCAGCACTGTCCCCATGACTTGTCTTACCTGCCTATCCTCCTTTCCACCTATCCACTCCACCCTCCTCTCTGACCTATCACCTTCATCCCACATCCATTCACCCATTGTACTCTTTGCTACCTTCTCCCACCCTCCTCCCTGACCTATCACCTTCATCCCCACCTCCACTCACCTATTGTACTCTATGCTTCTTTCTCCCCACCCGCACCTTCCTCTCATATATCTCTCCACCCTTCAGGCACTCTGCCCCATTCCTGATGAAGGGCTTATGCCCAAAACGCGATTCTCCTGCTCCTCACAATGCTGCCTGACCTGCTGTGCTTTTCCAGCACCACACTCTCGATTGTAAAGTTGCATCAAGGATTGATGGTGGGAGGGTCCAGGAGCTGAGAATAGAGTCCATGGTGAGGGTGATAGGGTTAAAGGGGAGAGATAGCACACTCACTGTCAGTGTCACGGGGCCCAACAGTGATGACAAGTTATTGGCGACTGACAGAGGGAAAGCAATCAGTGATGTTTGGAGGCTGAAAAGTGATGGGCTCAATCTTGAATGTGATAGATGGAGGATTGGCAGCGGCGGGTTCCAAATGGTGGGTGTTCTGGATCTGTTGTGGGCCAGTGGTCCAAATGCATGATCAGCTGGCATGAATCCAGGTCCAAGTGAGAGGAGGCTGGGTGGAAGGATTGTGGAAGGAATATAGGGTGCGTCTCATGAGTGGATTTGAAAATCTCATTGCTCAGCAGCTATATGGATGAAAGACATGATCACAGCACTGCTCACCTAATTGCCTGCATCTTCACACAGTTACCTTGGCGGGTTTGCCATGCTAACCTAATATTCTTGAAATGTCAGGAGAGGGTGAGAAGATGTAACAAAGGAGGCTGTTGCTGGCTAACAAGAGAAGCTGTAAAGCCAGCAGGAGGCAGCACCAGAACAGCAGATTGGTCAGCAAGCAGACATTTAGGGAAGACTTCAGAGAAGACAGGTTCTTTCACGTGTTTAAGATGAGAACTAACTACCTACAAATATCAAGGAGACAGTTGAGGCCGTGCTGTGAAGCACTCACCAGACTATGGTCCTGCAGTAAGACCTGGAGCCCCTGGGATTTGGTGAGAAACCCATTCCAGTGGCCTCCAAGGTGTCTACGGCATTCAATTTTCCACTGGTGATTGTTTGCAGGACTGCACGGGTGAGGTGTTGGGCATTTCACAGTCTGCTGCACACAGGTACAGAAAGTGGACCATTACCTTCCTCTGGGAGATAGTGAGGACTGGAGAGCCATAGTCGATAAAGTGTGGTGCTGGAAAAGGCACAGCAGGTCAGGCAGCATGCGTAGATCAAGACAGTCAACATTTCGGGCATAACCCTTCATCAGGAGCATGTGAATAAGTGCAATGACTCCACAGCTGAGGGCAGACAAACAGCAAAGCCTTTGCACTTTGAAGCCATTATTCATTTCGCTGGAGTGTACAGGATCATTGCTTGCACTCTTGTTGCTATTCTTCCTGGTAACAATCACCCCTGAAAAATTGAATGCCATAGACACCTTGGTGCCACTGAAGTGGGCTTCTCACTAAATTTCAGAGGCTCCATTTCGTGCTGCAGGACCATAGTCTGGTGAGTGCTTCACAGCACAGCCTCACAATGTGACTCACAATGATTTTCACCCAATGAAGGTGCAACCACAGGAGAAGGATCATGCAGATCTTTGCTCATTTCCCAGTGAACAATCTCAACACATATATCTGATCCCGCTCCTTGTTCACAGATAGTTCTGAGGGCCCATCCGACAAAGAAAGCTGCCTCAGCCACATAATCACACACATCTCGCGACCACCACCAACTATTTAATTTGAATTGCAAATGCATGTGGAGTCCCCTTACATTCATCCGCGGGCAACATGCCTTTTACTAAATTCCACCCTGTGTGTCAGCAAATATTTATTGTTGATAACTATTTTGCATGCGACGTCTTACTGGAACATGAACTGCTTTGTTTTAAATTACAGGTGCCAATGGAAGTCTAAACTAGAATATTATCGGAGGAGAATAGTAAAAGAAACACTAAACAACTGAAGCAAGGTCATGGAAATGAATTTGATTGTTTAGTTAAGACATTAGTGTCTGTGCAGGAATGAGCTAAATATGGCAGAAGGGAAAAATCTTTAATATACAAAATTGTTAATATCTGGAATCGACTGCCCAGAAGGGTGGTGGCAGCAGATCCAATAATGGGATTGCATAAATTCTGGACTTGGAAACTTTAGTAGGGCTATGGGGCAAGAGTAAGGGAGTGGGACTAATTGAATAGTTAGAAATCCAGCACAGTTATGGTGGGCCAAATGGGATTCTTTTCTGTTATATCATTTTATGATAAGCTGAAGTGGGAATCTGACTGCTCTCTTCCATGTAACAGCCCACTGAGACTAATGGTTATGGCAAAATTGCTGCTATATATTACTTGGCACAGATCAAGGATTCTGAATTAGGTCTTTATGTTTTGCATGACAGAGTCTTGCACTGGTGTGACTTTTAATGTATTTAATTAACAAATCCACTCCCTTAATTTCATTAATTCAGCTTTTTCTCATTCTGTCTTTATGTGTGGCTCCATTGTATTCCTTCAGAGACAAGCCAAGGTGTGGGCGGCTGGGAATATAAAGTTTCAGACTACACAGGCCACCCACATACCTAATGATTATGTGACAGAGTAGAAGTTAATAGTTTTCAAATCACTGTTAATGAATGGGTTTTGATTTAGCAATGTCAGACTTTCAAATCTGACCATTTCTCTGTTAAAGTTAGAGAACTTTATTGTCAAAGTTTTAAAACCATATTAGGAGGCAACCAATTTGCTGATAATTGCACTGAAAAATTGAAGTAGGAAGCATTGCTTCTAATTTTTGCCAGTCTTTAGTTTTCTTATTGAAATGACAACTCAAAAAGAGATTCATTGAATATTTCCAAAATATAAAAAAGGGACTTTCTTTCATCACCAGCCTTACTCACTGGGCATGTCAGAAGTTGCCTTTGTATTGAGATACAAGTTCATAAGAAATACTGAGTTGCTTTATTCCTCTGTACTTCCATTTTGCAGGATTATATAATGAACACATTTTTTCGTTCAATTCCCCATGCTCCTCAAGAAATTGATGTACAGGAATCTTTCCATGTAGCGATCATTCTAAACACTACTTTGGGACGTTAACAAATGAAAAATACTTTATCAAACCTTCTCCAAATCTGAGAAATGGCTCAAGCCGAAACAGAAACTCAAAGCCTTTTGAGGCTTGAGGTTATCTATGAGATATGATGTGGAGGTGCCAGTGTTGGACTAGGGTGGACAAACTTAAAACTCACACAACACCAGGCTACAGCCCAACAGGTTTATTGGGAAATACTAGCTTTCAGAACACTGCTCCTTCATCAGATAACAACAGTGTGGGGTTGTTCAATATATCATTTTAATTGCATGGTACTGTGATCTTTTGCTAAAGATTCTGTGTCTTCTGACCCTGCTCTGCTAGTTACCTGATGAAGAAGGAGCAATGTTCTTCCAAATAAACCTGTTGGACTATAATCTGGTGCTGTGTGATTTTTAACATTATCTATGAGATAGTTTTAGTTAAAGTTGTAGATTCTTCAAATTTAGAAATGTTCCAAGATGCCAAAGAAACAAATAAAGCTTATAGTGCAAATTCATGATTGAAGACTCACGTTAAATGTACAATTGACTATCACTGCTTTTCATTTCACATTTCATTGTCAATTACATGCAAAACCCCTTTCAAACATGTGATGGGTGGCCACTTTGCATAATAGATTGCAACACCAGCTGACCCACTGACATGTTAAGGATTAACTTAATAACATTCCTGAACTATCAGTGATGTGTTCAATTCAGGGGACCACATTTTACCAGGTGTATTGAGGTCATATAGCACATGGTGCCAAAGGTGAAGGATTTCAGCTACGTGAGAAAATGGAGAAGCCAACATTGTTGGTAGAAGAGACTAAGTTTAATATAGAGATGTTCAAAACCAGGAAGTTTTCAGGGATAGGGAGAAATTGTTTCCACTAGCTAGTGGGTCATTAATTGGAGCACATTCCATTACTTGCTCAAGGGTAGTTGGAGATGGGCAATGAATGCTGGTCTTCCGTTGTTGGAAAACCTGGTGTTAGTCTCTTTGGACCATAGGAAATAGAGAGGAGACAAAAGATGTCACATATTATGACAGGCTTAGATAAAGTAGACAAAAAAAAAGTTCTTCCCATCAGCTGACTGCACAAAAAATATTGACGGGCATTTGAGGGCAATACATTTCAGGATCACTGGAACCAAGCATGAGAGAGTGACTGAATGGATCATTCCTCAGAGAATCAGTATTGACCCAATGGGCCAAATGGCTCCTTTCTGTATCATGACAATCCTATGAAATAGTGCCACGGGGTGTTTTTCACTCATGCAGTATGATAAACAGGGTTTCATTTTAATGTTGCACTGATAAGTACAAAAAGACAGCAAAAAGGAAGTTACCAGTTTTGCTTTTCCATTTAGACAATGTGATTCTTAGATTGTACATCCGTATCCCAGTTTAATCGTTCTAGTATTAATTGTTTGATATTCGAGCGTAGTCAGTACTTTGTCTCTCATTCATCCCAAATTTCTTCCTTTCTGCATTTTCCCTATATAAGTTCATCAAACAATCCCCTATTCACATTCTTTCCCAAGACAGATACTTTGAAATTCCTAAACCTCTATTGAAAATCTTCTGCAATACAAGATACTGTAATAGGTGAAACCCCAAGTGTTGCAGGTATGATTCAGAGACTGAACAGTGAATAAAATAATTTGTTAGTTGAAACTCAAACGTGGACTGTAAAAATGTGTATAATTACAGTATGCTTCAGGTTCTGACCTTTAATTGTTTTACAAGTAATCCCTGGGGGCAGCGGGGTGTGGGGGAGGTGGTGAAATCTAATACTACACTTCAAACAAACTTGGCAGAACCTGCTTGCAAACTGCAAAAATCCAACCATATAACATTTTGACCCAATCTACTCAGTCAGCAGCAAGGATATCAACTGAAGCCGTTGGAGTCTATCGTAACATATACATGTCAGGCATTGCTCCTCTTTCCATTCTCTGAGGATCACAAAAATGATTCAATATTTCCCTTTGGCAGGCCTCCTCTTTTCCATTACTCATGAAACTCATCAGAATGTGCACATTGCAAGTTATGTCTGACCAAAACTGGCAATTTTGGTTTTACATACACACACATAAAAAATTGGGTGGCACGGTGCCTCGCAGCACCAGGGACCCAGGTTTGATTCCACCCTCAGGTGACTGTCTGTGTGGAATTTGCACATTCTCCCCGTGTCTGCGTGGGTTTCCTCAGGGTGCTCTGGTTTCCTCCCACAGTCCAAAGACCAGCAGCTCAGATGAATTGGCCATGCTAAACTGCCCCTAGTGTTAGATGTACTAGTCAGGGCTAAATGTAGGGTAGGGGTATGGGTCTGAGTGGATTACTTTTTGGAGGGTCGGTGTGGACTTGTTGGGCCAAATGGCCTATTTCCATGCTGTAGAGAATATATAAAGTGGCTCTTGACTTCCATAATTAAAGATGAAAGTGAGGACTGGACATAAGAGTCGAGAGTGTGATGCTGGAAAAGCACAGCAGGCTTTTGATCGAAATGTCGACTCTCCTGCTCCCGGATGCTGTCTGGCCTGCTGTGCTTTTCCAGCATCACACTCTCGACATCCATAATAAAGGTGTTATCCAACTGAAATGGGTGAGCAGTTTGGACAATTGACAGCCAGCCTTTTCATTTGGCGGGGGGCGTGTCACCAGTGTTAATGATTGTGTAAGGCCACAACTTCATTATAAGTCATCATTTGCCCATTAGAAGAAGGTAATCAAACTCGTAAGCAAAGTAAAAATGCTGGAACAACTCAGCAAGTTATGGCAATACCTGTGGAGAGAGAAACCGCTATTCAGGCTGTTGACCTTTTCAATCAGAATTGGGAAATGATCGAGGTATGATAGGTTTTGATCAAGGGCTAGGAAGGACAAAACATTCTGCAATAGCGTGAAAAACTGGAGTAATTAGATGACAAGGGAGATCGTCCTCCGAGGTCAAAGAGAACAGCAATGGGGAAAGAAAAATACTTAAAAAAACTGGGGTGGCAAGGTGACTCAGTGGTTAGCACTGCTGCCTCACTGCGCCAGGGACCCGGGTTTGATTCCAGCAGTCTGTGTGGAGTTTGCACATTCTCCTGTGTCTGTGTGGGTTTCCTCCCACATTCCAAAAGATGTGCAGCTCAGGTGAACTGGCCATACTAAATTGCCCATAATGTTAGGTGCATCAGTCAGGGGTAAATGTAAGGAAATGATTCTGGGTTGGTGTGGTCTTGTTGGGCTGAAGGGCCTGTATCCACGCTGTGGCGAATCTAATCTTATAGCAGGTGTGCTGCTGACTGCAAAAAACAACTGAAATGGGCATCAAAATTATGTTCCCAAGTTGTTCAACTCAACTTTGAGCTTCAAAGGTTGTAAAATGCCAAATTGTAAGACGAGATGCTGTTCTTCAAGATTACTCTGAACTTCATCGGAATGGTGCATTAAACAAAGGACAAAAATGTCTGTGTGAGAAGAATGTGGAGAATTAAAATGTTAAGTGGGTTTGAATGGTGATGCAGTGGACTGCTGGGCGCACAGCTGAATAAATGCATATATGAATGTACACAATTGTGTAACGTTATATACCTTTCCTAATCTGGTTAGGTCATTACACTAAACCTAGGAGTGTGGCAAAATGCTAACCTCCCTTTTGGTTGTGACAGTGGATTTCTCCCTCCTATTATTATAGAAGATCGCATCTCTCAAATCTTCACTATACCCAGCAGTGCACCAGGCAATGCATTGAATCGAAGCACAGCCTTTGACCATCCTGAATCTATGATGATATTTGATGAACTGGAAAATTCCTGCACAATGAATCTGGATCTAAATGTGGTTTTGCTTCCTGAAATGAAAAGCAGCATTGAATATTGACACTGAATTTATTTGAATATTATGAATATTGAATCCTACCCATCTTATATAGCATTTATTAATAAAGTACTTTTTTTTATTTTATGAGATTTTATGTTGTATTCATGTTACATTACAAACATTGATGGTATATTTATAGCAAAACCTTGTTCACAGAAAAGGTTTCTGTACTCTCCATTCGAAATATGATTACTGAATCAAATCTTGCCGTTAAATGCACATTGTAGAATACTTAGGCTATTAGTTAAATAAGCAGTTCCATTAATAGGTTGCTCATTAAATAGCGCATATCCTGGCCTCATGTTATTAAAATGTTTTCCAAGAGTTGTTGTGGGGGAAACCTAGCTTTAATGAGTATCTGGGGACATAGGTAAACTTTTATGGATTAGCAGTGACCCAGTAATAGCTCCAGTCGGCACCATTCACACATTATTGATGTTGATGCTTCATACAGGGTGGCATTATGGTACACAAAACATCAAGCAATACCTAAACTGAAGACAGGTCTATTTCCTTAGAATTTTGCCTAAATCGCAACATTTGATATTGTATATGCATTGATATGCTTGTTCACAAGCAAGCAATCAGACTCTGAAAATTTAGAATCACCAGACAAAAACATGTATACAGATGAGGTGCTGCAATTGTTAACATGATGAATGGCCACAAGGTAAATATTATAATATGAACTAATCTGCCTAATTATTCTGGAATTCTATCAAATTAGCAATTTATAGTTCTCATTCACAAACAAAAACAAAAATTGCTGGAAAAGTTCAGTGTCTTCTGGTCTTGGATTGATATAAATCTCAAAGTTTTGGAGTCCCAATCGATGCATAACACTGTAATGTTTGGAACCAAACACCATTTAATTAAACAAAAAATGGTGGAGATCAGAGAGGGTCAGGCAGCATCCATGGAGAGAAAGCAAGCTAACATTCTGAGTCTAGGTGACTCCACACTAGGAACATTAGCTTGCTTTCTCTCCATGCATGCTGCCTAACCTGCTCTGATCTCCAGCATTTTGTGTTTCCAGTATTGAAAAATGGTATTTAGTTAGAATATTAATGAATGACATTAGCATGCAAGAAAGTCCCACAAAGTGGTGTTCTGTACAAACCATTAACCTTAGTAAGTCTAATAGTTTTAAAATAGTGACGGAAAAGTATAGACCAGATCTAAAAGTTGAAGTTCCAAATTGGAGGAAGGCTAATTTTGATGGTATTAGGCAAGAAGCTGACTGGGGGCAGATGTTCTCAGGTAAAGGGATGGTTGGAAAATGGGAAGACTTCAGAAATGAGATAATGGGAGTCCAGAAGTGATATACGCCTGTTAGGGTGAAAGGTAAGGCTGGTAGGTGTAGAGAATGCTAAATGATGAAAGGAATTGTGAGTTTAGTTAAGAAAAAGAAGGAAGCATATGTCAGGCATAGACAAGACAGATCAATGAATCCTTAGAAGACGATAAAGGCAGTAGGAGTATAGTTAACAGGGAAATCAAGAGAGCAAAAAAGGGGACATGAGATAGCTTCGGCAAATGGAGTTAAGAAAATCCAAAGGGTTTTTACAAATACATTAAAGACAAAAGGGTAACAAGGGAGAGAATACAGCCCCTCAAAGATCAGCAAGGCGGCCTTTGTGTGGAGCCACAGGAGATGGGGGAGATACTAAATGACTATTTTGTATCAGTGTTTACTGTGGAAAAGAACATAGAAGACATAGAATGTAGGAAAATAGATGGTGATATCTTGAAAAATATCCATATAATAGAGAAGGAAGTGCTGGATGTCTTGAAATGCATAAAAGTGGATAAATCCCCAGGACCTGATCAGGTGTACCCTAGAACTCTGTGAGGAGCTAGGTAAGTGATTGGTGGGCCCCTTTGTATAATCGATAGTCACAGGTGAGATGTCGGAAGACTGGAGGTGGGTAAACGTGTGCCACTGTTCAAGAAGGGTGTAAGGACAAGCCAGGGAACTATAGACCAGTGAGCCTGACATTGATGGTGGGCAAGTTGTTGCAGGGAATCCTGAGGGACAGGATGTACATATATTTGGAAAGGCAAGGACTGATTAGGGATAGTCAACATGGCTTTGTGCGTGGGAAATCATATCTCACAAACTTGGTTGAGATTTTTGAAGAAGTAACAAAGAGGATTGATGAGGGCAGAGAGGTGGACATGATCTATCTGGACTTCAATGTGGCGTTCCCCATGGGAAACTGGTTTGCAAGGTTAGATCTCATGGAATGCAGGAGAACTAGCCATTTGGACACAGAACTGGCTCAAAGGTAGAAGACAGAGGGTGGTGGCAGATGGTTGTTTTTCAGACTGGAGGCCTGTGACCAGTGGAGTGCTACATGGATCAGTGCTGGGTCCACTACTTTTCATCATTTATTTAAATGATTTGGATGTGAGCATAAGAGGTACAGTTAGTAAATTTGCAGTTGATACCAAAATTGGAGGTGTACTGGACAGCAAAGAAGATTACCTCAGATTACAATGGGATCTTGATCAGATGGGCCAATGGACAGAGAAGTGGCAGATGGACTTTAATCTAGATAAATGTGAGGTGCTGCATTTTGGGAAAACAAATTTTAGCAGGACTTATACGCTTAATGGTAAGGTCCTATGGAGTGTTGCTGAACAAAGAGATCTTGGAGTACAGGTTCATAGCTCCTTGAAAGTGGAGTCGCAGGTAGATAGGATAGTGAAGAAGGCATTTGGTATGCTTTCGTTTATTGGTCAGAGTATTGAGTACAGGAGTTGAGAGGTCATGTTGCGGCTGTACAGGACGTTGGTTAAGCCACTTTTGGAATATTGTGTGCAAATGTGGTCTCCTTCCTATTGAAAATATGTTGTGAAACTTGAAAGGGTTCAGAAAAGATTTACAAGGACATTGCCAGGATTTGAGGATTTGAGCTATAAGGAGAGATTGAATTGGCTCGGGCTGTTTTCCCTGGAGTGTCGGAGGCTGAGAGGTGACCTTACAGAGGTTTATAAAATCATGAGGGGCATGGATACGATAAATAGACAAAGTCTCTTCCTTGGGGTGGGGGAGCCCAGAACTAGAGGGCATAGGTTTAGGGTGAGAGGGGAAAGATATAAAAGAGACGTAAGGGGCAACCTTTTCATGCAGAGGGTGGTACGTGTATGGAATGAGCTGCCAGAGGAAGTGGTGGAGGCTAGTCAATTGCAACATTTAAAAGGCATCTGGATGGGTTTATGAATAGAAGGGTTTGGAGGGATATGGGCCGGGTGCTGGCAGGTGAGACTAGATTGGGTTGGGATATCTGGTCGGCATGCACAAGTCGGACCGAAGGGTCTGTTTCCATGCTATACATCTCTATGACTATGCTAATGGCATTTTATTTCATAAATTAAGAAGCACTGTGCATGCGGCTCACACCACAATATACATATTGTTCTGCTGCTAAGGTGTGCAACTATTAAAACTGAAGGTCTGGTCACAGTTTCTGCCTGAAGTCAATTAGAGGTGAACTGATTTTGGCATGAGCTAAGATTAGAAGAATACCGCATGTCTGGCTAATGTACAAAAAACATATCTCCACATTTTTATCAATGTAAGGGAGATCGCATTGCTGTTGCTCATGGTTAGCAAGATGCTGTGATAATTTATGAAGACAACAGTATTGTACTAAGTAACTCACAAAAGATTCTGTTAATGGTCAACCAAATATAGCATTTCTTTTTCCTTTAGGGTCATATGATAAAAGTCTTATAAATTCTGAATTTGCTTTAGATGCACTTTAATCTTGGACACATTCTAAGCTCAATAAGCAAGTATTTTGTCTACTAACAAAATACCTCTTTCAATTGTAAAGATCTGGCGCTGCTTTCCTTTGTTACACTTTTGAGTTTGATAAAGATATTTCAACATATTGCAGTTGCAATATGATAACTGAGCTTCTAAATGTTTGCATGGATAGACATGCAGTAACTTCACTATCTACCTACACATGTTTCTGAGTATTTCAAGGAGAAACCCATTTTGCTGAAGGAGACATTTAGTTAATAAGGTTCTAAAAGAAGATGGGGAAAAGAAAGTACCTTTCAAAATGGCAGTATGTTAGTGTATTACAGTCACTAAAGTCCTTTAATATCTGTGGAGGTGGTGGTGTAGTGGTAATAATTAGTGTCCCAAACTAATATTCTGGGGATATGGGTTCAAATCCCTCCATGGTAGAATTTGAAATCTTTGAAAATCTGGGTCTAATGGTGACCTTAAATATATTGCTGTAAAACCCTATCTGGTTAACAAATGTCCTTCAGGGAACAACATCTGCTGTCCTTATCTCATCTAGATTACTCATGATTTGACAACATTGTGGTTAACTCTAACTAGCCTCTGAAATAAGCTACTGACCTAATAGATACAAATCCAGTCTGAACACCCACATCATGTGAATGAGTAAAGACTAATAATATATGCAGTAGCCAAATTGTACACAACTGTTTCACAAACAGCAATAAAAATATTTTTTTCAGGAAATTATGTTGTGAAATTTTGTCTAGCATAACACTCTAGCTGATCTTCAGATAGCTCTGTCCACAGAGAAAGCAGATAAAACATTAGTTTAACATTTTATGTGACATATCAAACAGTGAACAAAGCCCCTCAACACTGCACTGAAGTGAGTCAAGACTCTGTTCAATTAATTTACTTAGAAGCTATCAGTCCTCTATCCAAGTAAATATAATTTTCAATCTCCATATTTGCTTTGATCTTCACTTCAGCGAGTTCCCATAGTAAGCGTCCCAATTACCTTCACAGGAATGTGAAAGTACTGGTGGCCTTGTTTTCAGGTGAAATCTCCAGAAACTCCGAGGTAACTAACTCATACATTTTCTGTACATAAATATCAATATAATCCAACAAAAATCAGTAGACATTCAGCTAAAATAAACAATATATGTACTAAATTATTTTAGAAAAAACAGTTTGCAATAGATAAACGCTCTGGAGTCCCACCAACTGGGCCAATTAAGCAGAAGTTTGCTAACATAATCATTCATCACTTTCTTTAGCTGTAATTTAATAGTTAGGCCAACAGAGGGCATGTGGTCACAAAGGAGTTGATTTGATTTCGCACTTTTGTTTGGAGACATGTTCTGCGATAGTTCATGAAAAACTGGATGACCTCCTCATTATTGTAAGTAGTCAAGCTAAAAAAAATGCTTTGGTGAACAGTATGAATTATTTCCTTAATAAAAACAGAAAGTGCTGGAGAAATTCAGTATGTCTGGCTGCATCTGTAAAGAGCCAAGAGGTGGTGTTGGAAAAGCACAGCTGGTCAGGCAGCATCCGAGGAGCAGAAAATTGATGTTTCAGGCAAAAGCCCTTCATCATGAGAGAAGTAGAATTTATTTGTCAAGCTCAGATACTCCTCTTTGAAGATGAAGGGCATTGGAAAATGAAGTGGTTTTTAAAATACTTTTTACAATGGGTGTGTGTGTGTGGTAGGAATGAGAGAAACAGATGGTGAGGGTGCCCAAAGATATATTTCTTTGTTTAATTTTATTCTGAAGGGTATCCTTGACTTTCTGAAGATGAAATTTCCACTTGAAAAAGAATGAACATCTTTGTTAACTCATTTGCTTGTGAAACATTAATTTATGCTGAATATTTATGTAAAATTAATCAATTCAAATAGATTAATGAATATGTTTAACTTTAAATGGGTGGCCATTGACAGCTATGACAATGTTTCAACCTGTCACATTTGAATCTTTAGGATGTGCCAGAAATCACAGCAATCAAATAAATGAAAAGTAGCATGTGAGAGGAATATGCTTAATTGCTGATTATCATTCATAAAGAAATGGACTTTCGACAGATTAGATTCCCTACAGTGTGGAAACAGGCCCTTCGACCCTCCGAAGAGTAACCCACCCATGATCCATTCCCCTACTAATGCACCTATCACTATGGGCAATTTAGCATGGCCAATTCACCTGACTTGCACAACTTTGGATTGTGGGAGGAAACCGGAGCAAGCCCATGCAGACACAGGGAGAATGTGCAAACAATGGATTCGAACACGGGTCCCTGGCACTGCGAGACAGCAGTGCTAATCACTGAGCCACCATGCCACCCCGATCTTTGTCTAGGTAATGTATTTAATAATCAATTTATTAAATAAATGCTATGATAGCTATTGATGTACAATACACTCACAACACAGAACATATCTGCAGTCAACTTACATGCTCAAATTCTAAAATGTATTTTGATTCCAAGAAAGATTATTCTTCACCCACAATGAACAGAGAAGGGTCATATTAGAATATACAACATTTAAAGGGTGACATCCTGAAATACAGCATCACTTCCAAGGAGTATTCCATGTGATTTTCACCATTGGCAAAACACGTACAAATTTGCCAAATTTGTTTGCATTACAACAGAACAATTTAATCAACTTATTCTGTAGATTAGGGTAAAATTGTACTTTGCATTTGACAGACGTAATAGTGGTACACCAATTTTGTACAGAAAGGATTTAAGCTTGACAAATCTATTTCACATCTTGAAGCTTACAGCTAAATATTCTTGATACATTTCTGCCAGCTTTCTCTTTGCTGTAATAAAATAAATACTGATTTTTTTTAGATACTTCACATTTTAAGAAAGAGGAACACAATAAATTATTTCAGCAGAAAGGTTCATGTCGACCCAATATTAATTATCACCAATGTCTTTATAATTTTACCTCAGCTACATTGATTGGGATTACTTACTATGTAGGGTCATGACAACAATGTGCTGAGATCAACAAGGTATGAAGAATCAAAATAATATTGTATATTGATTAACAATTCAAAAGAAGCAACAATGTACTAGTCTTGTATAAACTGAAAGTATAACATAAACACAATCTGACAAATTTTAATACTGGTTAAACAAATTAGATTAAGTGCCATGCAGATTTAATACATCAATAATTAACTGACAGTACTGCAGTGTGGTGCACTGAAGCATTAACCCACTAGAATTCCATGCTCTTATAAATGTAACATTTGTACAAACAGTTCTTTCACATTTTATGCTTTGTTGTGAGCGAAGTTTTGATTAGATTCTTCTCCACTTAAAAGGAAACAGAGATGGTGGGAGACACTTTGTCACACAAAAGATAGCAAAAACCTCCAATTTTCTCCTTACAAAATCTGCTGAGGCTGTGTCAAAACTTTTAAAGCTGAAATTGACAGATATTTGTTTTGCAAGTATCTTGTGGAATATGGAACCAGTGCAGGTATAAAGCATTAAGACACAAAGCAGTCATGATTTCATTAAATTGAAAGGCTGAATGGCCACCAATGTTTCTGTGTTCCTAATCCCACAGAATGACAGTGGAAAACACAGATCAGAACCTGACCCATTAAAACATTCATGCAATAACTTTGATCATTCATGAGTATCTTTCAGCAGTTTGTGTAGATGAGGAGAAATACGTAAAAATATTTAATGTACTTGTGTAAGTCCTAGTGTAGTACAACATAACACTGTATATTATTATTATTATTCCCATTAAATGCTCAGCAGATGACTACTTTCAACAAAAAGCTGCTAATGTTAACTGGACGAGGTAACTCCAGCACTATTCCACAAGCAAATTTAAATGGTGACTTTCCAAATATCATTTACAATTTACTTAATAATACTAGAGAGTCCACACTTTTTTCCATGCTCTTCCAATGCTTAAACTTAAGTATTTGGTTACTGGAGCCCCATGGTTGTATGCTTTCAGATGCTTGTTCAACTCCATTAATATCAGGTAGAGAGTGAGACAGATTTGATAGTATAGCTCAGGAGATCGAGTATTACAGGCATCAAGTGAACCCAGTCTTATCAATGCTTAATATGCTTAATAAATTGTACAAATTATCAGTTTAATTCTATAAAAGACTTGCATACTACTGTACAGAAATACATGTTGCTTAAGCATAAAAACATCAAAAATTGCAGGATAATCAAATTTCATTTTCAAATGATTGGTTGGCCAGCCAGAGTCAATTTGCCAATGTTTTACCATGGAAAAAATCTGCAGGAGATTATACATTGTCCAGCTAAGGGCCTTTAAGGAAGGGAATATGCCGTCCTTACCTTGCCTGGTCCATATGTGACTCTGGCCCCACAGCAATGTAGTTGAATCTTAACTGCCTCTGAGCAGTTAGGGATGAGGAATAAACGCTGGCGTATCCAACAATGCCTGTATCCGATGAATGAATTAGCACCTTTTCTAAAAGAGGAATTTTTTTTTAACTTGGCATTGGTGTTCGTCCCAATGCATAATATGACAGGTAATACATCTCTCTTTTGAGAAATATACAAGTCTATAAAAAGGTTTGCATTTATAGTATTCTATCCCATATCTCAGAAACCTTAAGTATATTATATGGTGCATCAAGCAGTTCCTTCTTGGCAAATTGCTGCAGCCATTGACTAGAGTAACAATATGGAGACAAAGTGCAACTAAAATTAATTAGTACTGTCAGACAGTGAAAGAACAGCTGCAGCAATGACCCACATTCAAGATGCAAAAATATAGCATATTCTCCATCCAGCCTCACAAGACAAATTAGCAGACTAACTTCCACTGCTACTGACTTCCCTATTGCTACTTGCCCTCAAACTGCCCATTTTTTAGTAAAAGGTCATCATGTCAGTTTGCTTTTCCGGATATTATGCTACCTAAATTTCCTGTTTGCCAATGAAGTATTGATGCATTCTGCCTATTTTAAGCAAGTAGCAGACGACTGGCATAGAGAGGATGCCAATGAATTACAACATGCTAGTCTGGAACTGAAATCTTCCAAAACCTGCTCGGGGGATTGATATACAATTGACATTCAACAAGGAAGATTGCAAATTCACTATCTTTTAACTTAGATGCATTGATACTGCAACCAAGACTTAACCACTATTTATATCTAGAAGGGCTCTTTAACTACCTCAAGTGATGGAGAAGGACAGCATTTATTCAAAATCTGGGAGTTTATGCTAATTAGTTGCTGCTCATTCTGCTGAATATGAAAGATTTGCCACTTTTATTGTTAACAGTTTGAGTTTGTTGAGTGCAATTATGAATAATAAATCTCATGACTTCAGCCAGTCCCAATAGATAAATTTCCTTGGTAATTTCCCTGATTGTTTTCAATAGGGAAGAGTCAGCTGAGCTTAACAATTTTAGATCATTCTCCAGTATTTTTCAAAATAATGTTGTAGCCTGTTAATGAAAGCTTATTGCACTCAACCATAATAAACAGGGATGAGTCTACCTAATTTATTAGTTCATTTTTAAAAATTATATTCTGGTGGGTGTGTATTGAATAATGAGTTTGCAGAAAACTCTGAAGCTGAAAATAGCAGATGCTTGTCAAATGGGGAATTTGCTTTTGGACCCAATTCAAGATTTCTTGTATCTAGTTCCAACTTGGGGGGGTCAATAAAGGCAAGTATAAGAAATGTTTGAAATTTGGAAAGACACAACCATTCCATGTATCCTTCTGGTTTATGCTTTGGTTTTAATCTTTTCTTTTCAAGCAATTTCTAAAGTTTTTTTTGGGAAAAGGTATACTCTTTTTGTATTGACACTGAGGGTATTTAGACTATAAAAAATATGAACAGGAGTAAGCCATTCATCCCTTCAGGCCTGTCATTCAATAAGGCCCCCATGGTTCATCTGAAATGCCTCCTGTACACTTCCCTGCCCTTTCCCTGTAACCCTTAATTTTCCCCTACTGATCAAGGACCTATCTATTTCCCTGAACCTTAACTAGCCTCAAGGACTCTGCACCAACAGCTATTTGTGGCAAAGAGGTTCAAACATTCAGAAGAAATTCCTCTTCAATGGCGCCACTTTACCCACTCTGTACTACATCCTCAGGAGAATCCATACTCTCAACAAACAGTATTTCAATTCCATCTCAAACATCAAAAACTGTAAGTACAACAAACTTTTATCCACCCACCTCCATAACCAGCACTCCTCAAACATTCCAGGAGATTCCCCTGGCCTCAGAAACGCCATTAGCCACGTGGCTGATGCAGCTACCACCCCCACACTGATTGATGATGTCACTTCCGCCCCCATCATGGCCACTCCCACAGCCACTTCCAGCCCTCACATCATTGCCGATGCCACATGCTCAGTGACTTCCGCCACCCCTACTGCCGTGTCTGCCACCACTTCCGCCCCCACCAGCGCCACTCACCTGCATTCTGCTGACACGACCCCACAGACCCCACTGTCACTATCCACACCCCCCAGAACCCTGAGGGGAGCACTACCCCTGCTCATGCTTCCACCCCCATTCCCCCCACCATCACACCCACTCCAGGTACTGGCTCCGACCCCACTCCCAGCTCCACACCCACACCAGATCCCAGCTCCCAGCCCTGCCGAGTTTTCACGATCCCCCCAGACCTCCCACTCACTGAGGACGAACGATCAGTCCTCAGCAAAGGAGTCACATTCATCTCCCTCCGTCCACGCATCAATGAATTTAACACACGCTGTGACGTCGAACACTTCTTCCGTCGCCTCCGCCTCCGAGCTTACTTTCACAATCAGGACCCCCGCCCACCTTCCGAGGACCCCTTCGCTCACCTCCAACACACTGCATCCACCTGGACACCCCGCGCTGGCCTATTACCTGCCCTCGACCTCTTCATTTCCAACTGCCGCGGAGACATTAACCGCCTCAACCTGTCTACCCAACTCCCCCACTCCAGCCTCTCACCCTCACAACGCACAGCCCTCCAATCCCTCTGCTCTAATCCCATCCTCACCATCAAGCCAGCGGATAAAGGGGGCACAGTGGTAGTCTGACGCACTGACCTCTACACTGCTGAAGCCAAACGCCAACTCGAGGACACCTCTTCCTACTGCCCACTCGACCATGACCCCACCCCCTATCACCAAACCATCATCTCCCAGACCATACAGAACCTCATAACCTCAGGAGATTTCCCACCCACAGCTTCCAACCTCATAGTCCGGGAACCCCGCACTGCCCCATTCTACCTCCTTCCCAAGATCCACAAGCCTGACCACCCTGGCCGACTCAGCATGTTCCTGCCCCACTGAACTTATCTCTACCTACCTCGACACTGTCCTATCCGCCCTAGTCCAGGAACTCCCCACATATGTTCGAGACACCACCCACGCCCTCCACCTCGTCCAAGACTTCCGTTTCCCTGGCCTCCAACGCCTCATCTACACCATGGATATCCAATCCCTCCACATCTCCATCCGCCATGACCAGGGCCTCCAAGCCCTCCGTTTTTTCCTCTCCAGACGTCCCCAACAGTACCCTTCCACCGACACTCTCATTCGTTTGGCCGAACTGGTCCTCACCCTTAACAATTTCTGCTTTCAATCCTCCCACTTCCTCCAGACCAAAGGGGTAGCCATGGGCACACGTATGGGCCCCAGCTATGCCTGTCTCTTTGTTGGCTACGTAGAACAGTTGATCTTCCGTAATTACACCGGCACCACTCCCCACCTCTTCCTCCGCTACATTGATGACTGCATTGGCGCCACCTCATGCTCCTGCGAGGAGGTTGAGCAATTCATCAACTTCACCAACACATTCCACCCTGACCTTAAATTTACCTGGACCATCTCTGACACCTCTCTCCCCTTCCTGGACCTCTCCATCTCCATTAGTGACGACCGACTTGACACTGACATATTTTTACAAACCCACCGACTCCCACAGCTACCTGGATTACACCTCTTCCCACCCTATCTCTTGCAAAAATGCCATCCCGTATTCCCAATTCCTCCGCCTCCGCCGTATCTGCTCCCAGGAGGACCAGTTCCACCATAGAACACACCAGATGGCTTTCTTCTTTAGAGACCGCAATTTCCCTTCCCACGTGGTTAAAGATGCCCTCCAACGCATCTCATCCACATCCCGCACCTCCGCCATCAGACCCCACCCCTCCAACCATAACAAGGGCAGAACGCCCCTGGTGCTCACCTTCCACCTTACCAACCTTCGCATAAACCAAATCATCCGCCGACATTTCTGCCACCTCCAAAAAGACCCCACCACCAGGGATATATTTCCCTCCCCACCCCTTTCCGCCTTCCGCAAAGACCGTTCCCTCCGTGACTACCTGGTCAGGTCCACTCACATCCTGGCACTTTCCCCTGCCACCGCAGGAACTGTAAAACCTGTGCCCACACCATCTCCCTCACCTCTATCCAAGGCCCTAAAGGAGCCTTCCATATCCATCAAAATTTTACCTGCACATCCACTAATATCATTTATTGTATCCGTTGCTCCCGATGCGGTCTCCTCTACATTGGGGAGACTGGGCGCCTCCTAGCAGAGCGCTTTAGGGAACATCTCCGAGACACCCGCACCAATCAACCAAATCGCCCAGTGGCTCAACATTTCAACTCCCCCTCCCACTCTGCCGAGGACATGGAGGTCCTGGGCCTCCTTCACCGCCGCTCCATCACCGCCAGACGCCTGGAGGAAGAAGGCCTCATCTTCCGCCTTGGAACACTTCAACCCCAGGGCATCAATGTGGATTTCAATAGCTTCCTCATTTCCCCTTCCCCCACCTCATCCTAGTTTCAAACTTCCAGTCCCCTTGACTTGTCCGGACTTGTCCTACCTGCCTATCTCCTTTTCCACCTATCCACTCCACCCTCTCCTCCCTGACCTATCACCTTCATCCCCTCCCCCACTCACCCATTGTACTCTATGCTACTTTCTCCCCACCCCCACCCTCCCCTAGCTTATCTCTCCACGCTTCAGGCTCACTGCCTTTATTCCTGATGAAGGGCTTTTGCCCGAAACGTTGATTTTGCTGAAGCTCCTCGATGCTGCCTGAATTGCTGTGCTCTTCCAGCACCATTGATCCAGAATCCACTTTACTTTGAGACTATGCCCTCAGGCCCTCGACTTTCCCATGAGAGCAAAAAACCTTTCAGCATTTACCCTGTCAACCCCCTTAAGAAACCATACTTCAATGAGATCATTCTTCTAAATTCCAATGAGTAGAGTCCCAACGTGTTTAACCTCTGCTTATAAGGTAATCCCTCCACACAGTGGATCATCCTCGTGAACCTTCTCTGAACTGCCTCCAATGAAAAAATATCTTTCCTTAAATAAGGGGACCAAACGTGCTCACAGTACTCCTGCTATAGTCTCACCAGTATTTTGTACAGTTGTAGTTAAACTTCCTAACTCTAATAAATCAATCCTCTTGAAATAAGGGTAACATTCCATTAGCCTTCCTGGTTACCTGCTGCAGCTGTGTGCTAGCTTTCTGTATTTCAAGCACAAGTACCTCTCAAATCCCTCTGTGTTGCAGCTTTCAGCAGTTTCTTTTCCATTTCAATAATAGTGTTCTTTTGTTCTCCTTTTCAAAATGAATAACTTCACACTTTCCCACATTACATTCCATTGCCAACATTTTGCCCATGCATTTCACCTAACAATATCTCTCTGCAAACTGTTTGTATTGCTCTTGCAATGCGACTTTCCACCTAGTTTTGTCTTGTCTGCAAATTTGGCTACAGTACATTTGCTTCCTTCCTCTGCGTCATTAATGTATATTGGAAATATTTGCAGTCCCAGCACTGATCCCTTTGAAACCCCAAAAGTTGCAGGTTGCCAACATGCTTTTCCCCACATGCATTTTCCTGCCCATTTAAGCATAGCTTATGCTATTGCACTAAATGTTTGGGGACACATTTTTAATTAGCTAGACATTTTAAAAAAATGAACATTAAAGTCCTTTAACCCAAATGCCTTGCTTACCCCATATTTCAGGGATTGGAGTAAAATTGCCTCTTTTCCTTCCCCTTCTCTATCTCCCCCCCACCCCTCCACGCCCTCAACCCTTGTATTTTAAATACTTGTTTGTGAGTTAGCCATTTGTGAGGACTTCATAAATGTGTTTTAAACAATCTGGGGAAAGGTGTTTGAAGAAAATAAATTCTGGATCATAATTATGGTGGGCTTTCATCTGTTCCATATGGTTTTACAATACATTAGGTATTAACAGGACACATTGCAAAGGTGAGGAGGGAGCCTGTAAAGCCTCAACATGTATCTTCTGTGTTTGATAGGTTCCCCCAGATCGTAACCTATCTGGGTACGATTCACATGTTTGACTTCTCACTGCAAGGGGAGACCATTCCTGATGAAGGGCTTTTGCCCGAAATGTCAATTTCCCTGCTCCTTGGATGCTGCCTGACCTGCTGTGTTTTTCCAGCATCACTCTAATCTTGACTCTGATCTCCAGCATTGCCTAAGGGGAGACCTTTGTCATGCAGCTGGGGGACGGATGGTAGAGGGGGAATGGTGAGTGAAATTGTCCAATCTTTGAGCCACAGTGTCTGACAGAACAAGTAATATCACAAACAATCATTTCCCCAAGAATGTGAATTGTTTCCTATATTCTGAATTAGTGGTGCTGGAAAAGCACAGCAGTTCAGGCAGCATCCGAGGAGTAGTAAAATCGACGTTTCGGGCAAGAGCCCTTCATCAGGAATACAGGCAGTGTGCCTGAAGGGTGGAGAGAGGAGGGTGAGGGTGGGGAGAAGGTAGCATAGAGTCGAGTCTGTTTCAGGATAGTCAAGTCAAATCACCATAGTCTTACCAGACCATAGGGTTGCTCTCTTATTAGAGAGAGAGAGAGGACTGGTGGTGGTGGTTCACCTTGAGGGCCACCAATCCTCAGGCGAGGGGAGAGGTTTAGAAGGAAAGTCCTTCATGGTAACCCCAGTCAGTACAGGGATTGAACCCAAGCTGTTGGCATCACACTGCTTCGCAAGCCAATCGTTCTGTACCTAGCTACTTGTACCTAAGATGATGCCTTGTATGGCAATATTATACACTTTTCACTGTACTCTTGCACTTTTGTATTTGAGTACATGTGACAGTAAAGTCAAAATCAAATCAGATCAAATCCAGCCAACTGTGCTAAATCGATTCCTTATCTATAGTGCTACAAATCCATCTCCATTTTGCACAATGATGATTTCCTAATGCCTAATGGAACATCGAATTAATATAACCTGCTCTGCGTGAAGTTGGGAAAGGCTGCTATCGTGAGCTCCAACATTCAGCCTGAAAAGTACAGCTGCAAATCCCACACCTAGACTTGAACAAAAGGTCAAAGTTGTCCCTTTGATACTTGAAAAGCAGATTTCAGACAATGCAGCATGCACCAAGGGAAATGTTAATCCATATACTCACCTGTTTGTTCAATTGGGGAAAACGAAACTTATACATGTTTAAAGAACAGTGGAAAGTTCTTCCAGTGTCCTGGTCTATATATATATTCCAGCCAGGAGGAAAAACCAAATTAACTACACATTTATCTCATGGCTATTGTTGGAATTATATCAAGTACAAATTGGCAGCCGCTTTATCTCAAAAAACAACAGCAATTACTTCAAAAAGTTGAATATGAAGTGATTTAAAACACCTAAAGTACATGAAAATGGGTGTATAAATGCGGTCTTTACAGGATGAAAGTCTTAACAAAGGTAATGTGCTTGTAAAAGCATGGGGGTGAGTAAGAAACTACATAAATTCATTCATTCAATTTTTTCCACTTCATGAAAACTTTCCAGAAGCATATTTTTACAATAATGTGTGAACATAAACTCGTTAATTCCAAGCCTGATTAGTGTGCCAGTCACAAGACTAGGTATTTAAAGAACAATACTACAGAATCTGGAAGATTGAAATAAAAACAGAAGGTGCTGGACAAACTGGCAATATTTATGGTGAGGTAAACCCAGATAATGATTTGATGCCAATAAATATGGTTCTTCTTTGAAAATGGATATTTACTGGCTTCTGGTAAGCAACGGGAGATCGAGACCTGACTTTTCTCCATCCGTGGTGAGCGTTGTTGTAGTTCACTCACAGGCTTTTTTTGTTTATGTTCTGGGAGTATCAGAGTTACTTTTTGCTGTGCTCCTATAAAGTGCCCTTGACCAAACTAAATTCATCAATGACATGTATTGTGTTCAATTCTTTTCATCTCACTATTTTTTCTGAATGACACAATTTCTGAATTGGACAGTGATCCATGAGGCTTCAGCAACCACACGAAAGAGGGCATCGGAAAGCTGCTCCCCCATTCCCCCTGCCTGACTCTCCCCGGTGGGTCCTGGCAGTGGAACCTGAGGAACTGAGCTCAGGTGGTCTTTTCAAAGGACAGGAGGAAGAAGGCAGCCTCTCTGGTCAGGCAGGTGGGATGGTAGTGGCTGCAGCATTCAGCATAAGAGTTTGGTTTCTCAAACTTAGTGACAATGCCCAAAGAGGACTCAAGACCTCAGAAGTGCAAAAGAGATGAGTGACTTAAGGTGCAAAGCCCCACACTCTAACTTCCCCAGAATTCTCCTGTCCAGCACGCAGTAGCTGCACTTGTTCTTGGTCTCTTTGTAGCTGCTTCCCCACATGTTCCTCATCTGAGGTCCGCAGCACTGTTATATAAACCGCTTCATGAAAAGTAGTCAATGCTGACAGCATTGACCTTGCAGATTGAATTGACCGAAGTCCAATACAGGAGAAACAAATTCTAAGAGACTGGAATCACCTGCCAAGCAGTGAAACTTTTACTCATCTATTCATTCAGGGGACATGGGTGTCACTGGCCAGCTGGCATTTATCCACCTGTCCCTAGTTGCTGTTAAGAAGGTGGTGGTAAGCTGCCATAATTATCCATTGCAGTCCATATGCTGTAGGGAGACCCACAATAACATTAGGAAGAGAATTCCATGGTATTGAAGGAACAGCAATATATTTCTAAGCTAGGATGGTGAGTGACTTGATGGGGAACTTGCAGGTGGTGGTGTATCCAATGTATCTGCTGCTCTTGTCCTTCTAGATGGAAGTGGGTGTGGGTTTGGAAGATGCTGATTAATGAGCTTTGGAGAATTTCTGTCGTGCATCTTGTAAATTGTACACACTGCTGCTACTGAATAGCAGTGGAGGGATTGAATACTTGTCGACATTGTGCCAATCAAGTCGATAACATTGTCCCAGATGGTGTTGAACTTCTAGAGTGTTATTGGAGCTGAACTCATTAAACAACTCCTGACTTGTGCCTTATAAATGACAGACAGGCTTTGGGGGTCAGGAGGTGAGTTACTCACTGCCAGCCTTCCTAGCTGCTGGCCTGCTTTTGTAGCCACTGTATGTATATGATGAGTCCATTCAGTTTCTGGTGAATAGGAACTCCTCGAGTCTGGGGGATTCAGTGATGGTGATGCTGCTGAATTGCAGGCGGTAATGGTCTGATTCTCTCTTGGAAATGGTCATTGCTTGGCATTTATGTTTTGTAAATGTTTCTCACCACTTCTCAGTCCAAAGCTGGATATTGGCCAGGTCTTACTACATTTGAACATGACTGCTTCAGTATCTCAGGGGTCACGTGTGTTGAATTTTGTCTAATCATCAAAAAGTAACTTCTGACTTCATGATGGAGGGAAGGTGATTGATGCAGCAGCTGACAAGGCCTAGGACACTGGCCTGAGGAACTCCTGCAGAGATGTCCTGGAACTGACAAGAGTGACCTCCAGCAACCATCTTCCTATGTGTTGGTTATGACTCCAATCAGTAGAGAAATGCTCCCTGATACTCACTGATTCCAGGTTTGCTAGTGTTGTCCTATTCCCTCCCCGCCCCCCCCCCCCCCCCCCCTCAGTCAAAGTAAAACGCTCAGATGCACAGTATAGTTTTACCTCCCTCATCTTTATTCCGGGCCACTGAGGGAGAGAGAACGATCACCTCTGTGCACAGAGACACGAATTCACAGTCTTCTCTGGAACAGCAGTTTCTCAATGAACTATATAGTCATTTTACAGGGAGGAGCATCCAGATAAGGCAACATACAAATTAATTGGGTGACCGTTACAATCAATGAGTACCAATAGCAGAGACCAAGCCCTTTACTGGTATACAATAATGTTTTTAACCTTGTAAACTGGATTCATACAATGGATACTTTTTCCCTTGTTAGCTGACCTTGCATACTGAATTCTTCCAATATTGTTAAATGGTTCAACATAATGAATGCTTTTCCACCTTGTTAACCCATTACCCTTGCCTCCAGCACCCCATTGTTAACTGTAGGTTCTTATCTGATCTGAGTAATGCTCAGCTGAACCTCTTGTTTCACAAGACTCAGAACTTAACTCTTTCCCTACCTGCTCATACCCGATACACATTCTCATTCAGGCTCCTTGATGCCGCACTCAGTCAAAAGCAGCCTTGATGCCAAAGGCTGTCACTCTTACCTCACCTCTGGAATTCGGTTATTTTGTCCATGTTGAAACCAAGGTGAAGTCCATGCATATGACATCTACAGCACTTCCCTCATCAGTCAACTTTGTCACTTCCTCAAAGAACTCTATTAGGTTTATAAGACATGACCTTCTCTGCACAAAACCACATTGCCTATCACTGATAAGGGATCAGTGGTGCTGGAAGAGCACAGCAATTCAGGCAGCATCCGAGGACAGGCAAAATCGACGTTTCAGGCAAAAGCCCTTCATCAGGAATAAAGGCAGAGAGCCTGAAGCGTGGAGAGATAAGCTAGAGGAGGGTGGGGGTGGGGAGAGAGTGGCATAGAGTACAATAGGTCAGTGGGGAAGGAGATGAAGGTGATAGGTCAGGGAGGAGAGGGTGGAGTGGATAGGTGGAAAAGGAGCTGGACAGGTCGGACAAGTCCGGACAGATCAGGGGATCGAGTTTCTGGAGGTTAGAAGCTAGGATGAGGTGGGGGAAGGGGAAATGAGGAAACTGTTGAAATCCACATTGATGCCCTGGGGTTGAAGTGTTCCGAGGCGGAAGATGAGGCGTTCTTCCTCCAGGCGTCTGGTGGTGAGGGAGCGGCGGTGGAGGAGGCCCAGGACCTCCATATCCTCGGCAGAGTGGGAGGGGGAGTTGAAATGTTGAGCCACTGGGCGATTTGGTTGATTGGTGCGGGTGTCTCGGAGATGTTCCCTAAAGCGCTCTGCTAGGAGGCGCCCAGTCTCCCCAATGTAGAGGAGACCGCATCGGGAGCAACGGATACAATAGATGATATTAGTGGATGTGCAGGTAAAACTTTGATGGATGTGGAAAGCTCCTTTGGGGCCTTGGATAGAGGTGAGGGAGGAGGTGTGGGCGCAGGTTTTACAGTTCCTGCGGTGGCAGGGGAAAGTGCCAGGATGGGAGGGTGGGTCGTAGGGGGGCGTGGACCTGACCAGGTAGTCACGGAGGGAACGGTCTTTGCGGAAGGCGGAGAGGGGTGGGGAGGGAAATATATCCCTGGTGGTGGGGTCTGTTTGGAGGTGGCGGAAATGTCGGCGGATGATTTGGTTTATGCGAAGGTTGGTAGGGTGGAAGGTGAGCACCAGGGGCGTTCTGTCCTTGTTGCGGTTGGAGGGGTTGGGTCTGAGGGCGGAGGTGCGGGATGTGGATGAGATGCGTTGGAGGGCATCTTTAACCACGTGGGAAGGGAAATTGCGGTCTCTAAAGAAGGAGGCCATCTGGTGTGTTCTATGGTGGAACCGCTCCTCCTGGGAGCAGATACGGCGGAGGCGGAGGAATTGGGAATACGGGATGGCATTTTTGCAAGAGGTAAGGTGGGAAGAGGTGTAATCGAGGTAGCTGTGGGAGTCGGTGGGTTTGTAGAAGATGTCAGTGTCAAGTCGGTCGTCACTGATGGAGATGGAGAGGTCCAGGAAGGGGAGGGAGGTGTCAGAGATGGTCCAGGTAAATTTAAGGTCAGAGTGGAATGTGTTGGTGAAGTTGATGAATTGCTCAACCTCCTCGCGGGAGCACGAGGTGGCGCCAATGCAGTCATCAATGTAGCGGAGGAAGAGGTGGGGAGTGGTGCCGGTGTAATTACGGAAGATCAACTGCTCTACGTAGCCAACAAAGAGACAGGCATAGCTGGGGCCCATACGTGTGCCCATGGCTACCCCTTTGGTCTGGAGGAAGTGGGAAGATTCAAAGGAGAAATTGTTAAGGGTGAGGACCAGTTCGGCCAAACGAATGAGAGTGTCGGTGGAGGGGTACTGTTGGGAAAGTCTGGAGAGGAAAAAACGGAGGGCTTGGAGGCCCTGGTCATGGCAGATGGAGGTGTAGAGGGATTGGATATCCATGGTGAAGATGAGGTGTTGGGGGCCGGGGAAACGGAAGTCTTGGAGGAGGTGGAGGGCGTGGGTGGTGTCTCGGACGTATGTGGGGATTTCCTGGACTAGGGGGGATAGGACAGTGTCGAGGTAGGTAGAGATGAGTTCAGTGGGGCAGGAGCATGCTGAGACAATGGGTCGGCCAGGGTGGTCAGGCTTGTGGATCTTGGGAAGGAGGTAGAACCGGGCAGTGCGGGGTTCCCGGACTATGAGGTTGGAAGCTGTGGGTGGGAGATCTCCTGAGGTGATGAGGTTCTGTATGGTCTGGGAGATGATGGTTTGGTGATGGGGGGTGGGGTCATGGTCAAGGGGGCGGTAGGAAGAGGTGTCCTCGAGTTGGCGTTTGGCTTCAGCGGTGTAGGGTTCAGTGCGCCAGACTACCACTGCGCCCCCTTTGTCCGCTGGCTTGATGGTGAGGTCAGGATTGGAGCAGAGGGATTGGAGGGCTGCGCATTGTGAGGGTGAGAGGTTGGAGTGGGGGAGGGGGGTCGACAGGTTGAGGCGGTTAATGTCCCGGCGGCAGTTGGAAATGAAGAGGTCGAGGGCGGTAATAGGCCAGCGCGGGGTGTCCAGGTGGATGCAGTGTGTTGGAGGTGGGCGAAGGGGTCCTCGGAAGGTGGGCGGGAGTCCTGATTGTGAAAGTAAGCTCAGAGGCGGAGGCGACGGAAGAATTGTTCGATGTCATGGTGTGTATTAAATTCATTGATGCGTGGACGGACGGGGACGAAGGTGAGTCCTTTGCTGAGGACTGATCGTTCGTCCTCAGTGAGGGGGAGGTCTGGAGGGATGGTGAAAACTCGGCAGGGCTGGGAGCTGGTGTGGGTGTGGAGCTGGGAGTGGGGTCGGAGCCAGTACCTGGAGTGGGTGTGATGGTGGGGGGAATGGGGGTAGAGTCATGAGCAGGGGTAGTGTTCCCCTCGGGGTTCTGGGGGGTGGGGATAGTGACAGTGGGGTCTGTGGGGGGCGTGTCAGCAGAATGCAGGCGAGTGGCGCTGGTGGGGCCGGAAGACACGGCAGTAGGGGTGGCGGAAGTCACTGAGCGTGTGGCATCGGCGATGATGTGAGGGCTGGAAGTGGCTGTGGGAGTGGCCATGATGGGGGCAGAAGTGACATCATCAATCAGCGTGGGGGTGGTAGCTGCATCAGCCGCATGGCTAATGGTGTTTCCGAGGCCAGGGGAATCTTCTGGAATGTTCAAGGAGCGCTGGTTATGGAGCTGGGTAGATAAAAGTTTGTTGTACTTACAGTTTTTGATGTTTGAGATGGAATTGAAATACTGTTTGTTGAGAGTATGAATTCTCCTGAGGATGTAGTACAGAGTGGGTCCTTTGCAATTCTGAGAGAGTGTGGCCCTCAGCTGAGGCAGGGCAGACTGTAGAGAGGTTAGGTGCCGGCGCATTGCTGCAAGCGTGGAGCGGAGGATCTTGATGGAGAACCGTTGCTGGTGTTTTTGAATCTGTAGTCTGTACTGTTTGTCCTGTTCGGGTCCGAACTCTGCTGGTTTAAAGGTGGTCCGGAGTCCGTGTGGGATGAGTTGGTTACGGAGACAGGCACTGAGGAAGCAAATGTGGCTGTGATACCGAGTTTGTTTCAGGACATGGTTGAAGAGCTTCAGGGCTGAGGAAATGACCTCCACCGCCGCTCCCTCACCACCAGACGCCTGGAGGAAGAACGCCTCATCTTCCGCCTCGGAACACTTCAACCCCAGGGCATCAATGTGGATTTCAACAGTTTCCTCATTTCCCCTTCCCCCACCTCATCCTAGCTTCTAACCTCCAGAAACTCGATCCCCTGATCTGTCCGGACTTGTCCGACCTGCCCAGCTCCTTTTCCACCTATCCACTCCACCCTCTCCTCCCTGACCTATCACCTTCATCTCCTTCCCCACTGACCTATTGTACTCTATGCCACTCTCTCCCCACCCCCACCCTCCTCTAGCTTATCTCTCTACGCTTCAGGCTCTCTGCCTTTATTCCTGATGAAGGGCTTTTGCCCGAAACGTCGATTTTGCCTGTCCTCGGATGCTGCCTGAATTGCTGTGCTCTTCCAGCACCACTGATCCAGAATCTGGTTTCCAGCATCTGCAGTCATTGTTTTTATCACTGATAAGCCCATTTTCTTCCAAATGGGAATAGATCCTATCCCTCAGTATCTTCTCCAGCAGCTTTCCTACCACTGACCTCAGGCCCACAGGTCTATCATCACCTGGATTATTATTGCTACCCTTCTTAAACAAGGGGACAACATTAGCAATTCTCCAGTCCTCTGGGACGTCACCCATCTTCAAGGATGCTGCAAAGGTATCTCTTAAAGCCCAGCTATTTCCTCTCTCATGTCCTACAATAACCTGGGAAAGATCCCATCTAGATCTGGGGACTTATCCACCTTAATGCCTTTCAGAATACCCAATACCTCCTCTGTCCTTATGTCAACATGACCTAGATTAATCAAACTCAACAAACAGTATTTCAACACCATCTCAAACATCAAAAACTGTAAGTACAACAAACTTTTACACACCCACCTCCATAACCAGCGCTCCTCAAACATTCCAGAAGATTCCCCCAGCCTCTGGAACTGCTCGGACGCCATTAGCCATGTGACTGGTACAGCTACCATCCCCACGGTGATCGATGACATCACTTCCACCTCCATCATGACCACTTCCGCCCCTCACGATTCCTCATGCACCATATGTAACATCACTTCCGCCCCCACGTCATTGCTGATGTCATATGTTCAACGGCTTCCGCCCCATCTACTGCCGTGTTCACCATCACTTCCACCCCCACCATCATCACTCACCTGCATTCTACTGACACGCCCCCCACAGATCCCACTGTCACCATCCCTGCCCCCCAACATCCTGAGGGAACACCACCACTGCTCATGACTCCACCCCGATTCCCCCCACCACCACACCCACTCCAGTTACAGGCTCCGACCACCACTCCAAGCTCCACACCTACACCGGGTCCAAGCTCCCAGCCCTGCTGAATTTTCACCAGCCCCCAGACCTTCCCCTCACTAAGGACGAATGATCAGTCCTCAGCAAAGGCCTTACCTTTATCCCCCTCTGTCCACGCATTAATGAATTTAATACACATCATGACATCGAACACTTCTTTCGCCACCTCAGCCCCCGAGCTTACTTTCACAATCAGGACTCCCGCCCACCTTCCGAGGACCCCTTCGGCCACCTCCAACACACTGCATCCACCTGGACACCCCGTGCTGGCCTATTACCCGTTCTCGATCTCTTCATTTCCAACTGCCACTAAGATATTAACCGCCTCAAACTGCCTACTCCCCCCCACTCCAACCTCTCATCCTCACAACGCGCAACCCTCCACTCTCTGCTCCAATCCCAATCTCACCATCAGACCAGCAGATAAAAGGGGTGCAGTGGTAGTTTGGCGCACTGACCTCTACACTACTGAAGCCAGACGCCAACTCGAAGACTCCTCCTCCTACCGCCCCTTGACCACGACCTCACCCCCCCATCACCAAACCATCATCTCCCAGACCATACAGAACCTCATCACCTCAGGAGATCTCCCACCCACAGCTTCCAACCTCATAGTCTGGGAACCCCGCACTACCCGATTCTATTTCCTTCCCAAGATCTACAAGCCTGACCACCCTGACTGACCCATTGTCTCAGCCTGCTCCTGCCCCACCGAACTCATCTCCACCTACCTTGATACTGTTCTATCTACCCATGTCCAGGAACTCCCCACATATGCTTGAGACACCACCCACGCCCTCCACCTTGTCCAAGACTTCCGTTTCCCTGGCTCGCAATGCTTCATCTTCATCATGGACATCCAATCCCTGTACACCTCCATCCGCCATGACCAGGGCCTCCAAGCCCTCCATTTCTTCCTCTCCTGACGTCCCCAACAGTATTCTTCCACCGACACTCTCATTCGTCTGGCCGAACTGGTCCTCACCCTTAACAATTTCTCCTTCGAATCCTCCCACTTCCTCCAGACCAAAGGGGTAGCCATGGGCAACCATATGGGCCCCAGCTATGCCTGTCTCTTTGTCGGCTACGTAGAACAGTCCATCTTCCGTAGTTACACCAGCACCACTCCCCACCTCTTCCTCCGCTATATTGATCGGCGCCACCTCTTGCTCCCGCGAGGAGGTTGAGCAGTTCATCAACTTCACCAACATATTCCACCCTGACCTTAAATTTACCTGGACCATCTCTGATACCTCCCTCCCCTTCCTGGGCCTCTCCATCTCCATTAATGACGACCGACTTGACACTGACATATTTTTACAAACCCACCGACTCCCACAGCTACCTCGATTACACCTCTTCCCACCCTACCTCCTGCAGAAATACCATCCCGTATTCCCAATTCCTCCGCCTCTGCCGTATCTGCTCCCAGGAGGACCAGTTCCACCACAGAACACACCAGATGGCCTCCTTCTTTAGAGATCGCAATTTCTCTTCTCATGTGGTTGAAGATGCCCTCCAACGCATCTCATCCACATCCCGCACCTCTTCCCTCAAACCCCACCCCCCCAACCGTAACAAGGACAGAACCCCCTCTAGTCCTCACTTTCCACCCCATCAATCTTTGCATTAACCGCATCATCTGCTGGCATTTCTGCCACCTCCAAACGGACCCCACCACCAGGGATATATTTCCCTCCCCACCCTGTTCCATCTTCCGCAAAGACCGTTCCCTCCGTGACTATCTGGTCAGGTCCACGCCCCCCCCAACAACCCACCCTCCCCTCCTGGCGCCCTCTCCTGCCACCGCAGGAATTGCAAAATCTGCGCCCACACCTCCTCCCTCACCACCATTCAAGGCCCCAAAGGAGCCTTCCACATCCATCAAAGTTTCACCTGCACATCCACCAATGTCATTTATTGTATCCATTGCTCCCAATGCGGTCTCCTCTACATTGGGGAGACTGGACGCCTCCTCGCAGAGCGCTTCAGGGAACATCTCCGGGACACCCGCACCAATCAACCATACCATCCTGTGGCCCAACATTTCAACTCCCCCTCCCACTCTGTCGAGGACATGCAGGTCCTGGGCCTCCTCCACTGCCGCTCCCTCACCACCCGACGCCCGGAGGAAGAACGCCTCATCTTCCGCCTCGGAACACTTCAACCACAGGGCATCAATGTGGATTTCACCAGTTTCCTCATTTTCCCTCCCCCCACCTTACCTCAGTTCCAACCTTCCAGCTCAGCACCATCCTCATGACCTGTCCAACCTGCCAATCTCCCCTCCCACTGATCCGCTCCACACTCCCCTCTCACCTATCACCTCCATCCCCACCACCATTCACCTATTGTACTCTTTGCTACCTTCTCCCCAGGCCCCCCCTGCCCCATTTATCTCTCCACCCCATTTGTCTCTCCACCCTGGAGGCTTCCTGCCTCTATTCTTGATGAAGGGCTTTTGGCCGAAACATTGATTTTCCTGCTCCACAGATGCTGTTTGACCTCCTATGCTTTTCCAGCATCACTCTGATCTAAACTCTGGTTTCCAGCATCTGCAGTCCTCACTTTTGCCTAGAGTAATCAACACCTATCCCTAACCTCAATATCCATCATGTTTCTCTCCTTGGTGAAGACGAAAACCAAGTACTCATTCAGAACCTCACCCATGTTCTTTGACTCCACGTATAACTTCTGTCCCGTGTCCTTGAGTGGGCCAACCCTTTCTCTAGTTACCCTCTGGCTCCTTATATATGAATAAATAGCTTTGGGATTTTCCTTAACACTGTTTGCTAAAGATATTTCAAGATCCCTTTTAGCCCTCTTAATTCCTCATTTCAGATTGGTCCTATTTTCCTAATATTCTTCCAAAACTTCGTCTGTCTTCAGTCGCCTAGACCTTATGTACGCTTCCTTTCTCCCCTTAGCTAGTCTCAAATTTCACCTGTCATTCAAAGTTCCCTAATCTTGCCATTTCTATCCCTCATTTTCACAGGGACTTGTCTGTCCTGCACTCTAATCAACCTCTCTTTAAAAGCCTCCCACATATCAAATGTAGATTTACCCTCAAACAGCTGCTCCCAACCCACAGTCCCTAGCTCTTGCTTAATTTTGCTATAATTGGCCTTCCCAAATTAGCACTCTTCCTTTTGGATAATTCTCATCTTTGTCCATGAGTATTCTAAAACTTATGAAATTGTGATCACTATTCCCAAAGTAATCCCGTAATGAAACTTAAACCATCTGACTGGGCTCATTTCCCAACACCAGGTCCAATATGGCCCCTTCTCAAGTTGGACTATTTACATACTGCTCCATAAAAGCCTTCTGGATGCTCCTTACAAATTCTGCCCCATCTAAATCTCTAACACAGTCAATGCTGGGAAAATTAAAATCTCCTATCACCACCACCCTGTTGCTCCTACATCTTTCCATAATCTGTTTACGTATGTGTACCTCTACCTCACAGTCACTGTTGGGAGGCCTGTAGTACAGCCCAAACATTATTACTGCACCCTTCCTATTTCTAAGCTCTGCCTAAATTGCCTCACTGCTCAAAACCTCCATAGTGCCCTCCTTCAGCACAGCTGTGATATCCTCTCTGACCATTAATGCAAGTCCTCCACCCTTTCTATCTTCCTCTCTATCCTGTCTGAAGCATCTATATCCTGGGATATTTAGTTGCCAATCTTGCCCTTCCCTCAGCCAAGTCTCAGTAATAGCAAAAATCATACTCCCAGGTATTAATCCAAGCCCTAGGTTAATCTGCCTTACCTACTACACTTCTCGCATTAAAACAAATACAGCTCAGACCACCTGTCCCTTTGCGTTCATCTGTTCCCTGCCTACTCTTCCCCTTCATCACACTGACTTCATTATCTAGTTCCTTACAAGCTTTAGTTCCCACTTCCTTACTGTCCACTAACTGCCTCATTTGGTTCCCACCCCCTGTCACATTAGTTTATATTAGATTACAGTGTGGAAACAGGCCCTCCAAAGAGCAACCCACCCACACCCGTTCTCTACATTTACCCCTTCACCTAACACTATGGGCAATTTAGCATGGCCAATTCACCTAGCCTGCACATTCTTGGACTGTGGGAGGAAACCGGAGCACCCGGAGGGAAACGGGGACACGGGGAGAATGTGCAAACTCCACACAGACAGAGCCCGGGTCTCTGGCGCTGTGAGGCAGCAGTGCCAACCACTCTGTTAGCAAAAGCACCCCGTAGGACATTGGTTCCATCCTGCCCAGGTGTAGACTACACGATTTGTAATAGTCCCGCTTCCCTCAGAACTGGTCCCACTGTCCCAAAAATCTAAACCCCTCTCTCCTGCACCATCTCTCAAGCCACACATTCATCCTGCCTATTCTTTCATTTTTACTCTGACTAGCACGTGGCAGTGGTAGCAATCCTGAGGTTACTAGCTCTGAGGTCCTACTTTTTAACTTGACTCCTAACTCCCTAAATTCTGCTTGGAGGACCTCATCCCATTTATTATCCATATCATTGGTGCCTATATGCACCACAACAACTGGCTGTTCATCCTCCCCCTTCAGAACGTTCTGCAGCCGATCTGACCCGTGCACCTGGGAGGCAACATACCATTCGGGAGTCTTGTTTTCAAACACAAAACCACCTATTTAGTCCCCTTACAATTGAATCCCCTATGACTATAGCCCTTCCACTCTTTTTCCTGCACTTCTGATCAGCAGAGCCAGCCACGGTGCCATGAACCCGGCTACTGCTGTCTTCCCCTGGTGAGCTATCTTTTCCAGCAATATCCAAAGCGGTATACATGTATTGGAGGGAGAAGACTGCAGGCAACACTTGCACTGCCTTCCTGCTTTTCCTCTGCCTTTTGGTCATCCATTCCCTTTCTCCCTGAGCAATCTAATCTGCAGTGTGACCAATTTGCTAAACGTGCTATCCACAACCACCTCAGAGTCACAGATGTTGTAAAGTGAGTCTATCCACAGCTTCAGAGCATGTCTTTGAGCTCCCACATTGAGGAAGAGGAGCATAACATGGGTCTGGGATCACCTGCTATTTTTATTCTTAAGCTTAACTTAGTCCAACGCTAATATTAAATAATTTAGCCTGGAATTGAATGGATTCTGTCAAATTCCCAAGTGACTGCTACTTTTCAAGATTTTACCACCATCCCCTTGTCCACACCAACCCTACACCCAAACGTATATTACTCTACTCTTCCCTTTGACAGTTAAAATTCATAAAGTCCTCAAAATCCACAAATTCCATCTGGCATGTGATCATAGATGTGAGATACAATCCTGCTTCTGGGTTTAATATTCAAGATGTAGAGTGACTATACTTGAACTCAGTGTTGTCTGTGTTTCATCAAATCAAAGTCTTGAACATACAGACCACCCATTTGTCTGTTTCACTGGTAATTTGTAGAACAATGTTTCCATCACTGTTCTTTTAATGTGGTTCTAATGGTTAACTGCACATAAACCTTTCCAGTTTACAGCATTTCCTAGTGACACACGGGGCCACAGTTATGACGTTGCCATGCACCTGTGACTCAGCTTATGCTTTGAATGTTGTCAGCAGACAGGGAAATTTAGATTCGATGTTTAAAGCACACAGGGCAATATTTAATGCTGCATATCGACATTTTTTGGCAATGGCCCCAGGCAACAAGGGCAATTAAAACCTGAATCAACATTTTCAGTGATTGCATCAATGTCACAGTACTCCTTTTACATTTTCAGAAATTAATCTGATTGGCAAAGTTAATAGTGCAGTAAATGTAAATGTTTTGCAGCTGTTATTTATGCTTACACTCTACTTTTACAAATGGGCCAATTTAAATGGACCAGATAATAGTTGGAAAACATATGTCCCAGAATATTGTGCCTTACTCATACACCAGTTCGAAGTGTGAAGCAGGAAGACATGTCTAACTACACGATTTAAGTGTCCCGTCTGTACATACTTTATTCTTTTGAATTGTAGTGGAGAAAGAATGTAAAGTAATGAACAAACATACTGGTTGGCCCTGCTGCAGTTTTATGAATTTTCTTCCTGGCTGGTCAATACTGTGGTTTGGGTCAAACGTAGCTAGGACTGATGCTGTTTGATTGTGCCTTGATCCTGTTCTGCTTGTCTCAGCTTGAGAAATAAGTCAGGGTCACCTCAGCTAACTTCGCTTTTGGATTATAAGAACGGGCTGGAGTCAGGTGATGGAGTGTCTAGTGACAGCAACTCCCTCGGTTGAAACCTTCCCCTTTGCTTTGTCTGACTGCAGAAGTTCTGTCTGAGAAATTGTAGGAGAGAATCTGACCAAAAACACAGGCCCTGATATTCTGATTACCATTGGAATTGATTCAACTGATGCAGGGAGAATTCAATTTCCAAGACAGTACCCATGGTTGGCTCAGTGGTTAGCACTGCTGCCTCACAGCCGCAGGGGCCTGGGTTCCATTCCAGTCTCGGGTGACTGTCTGTGTGTGTTTCCTCTGGTTTCCTTCCACAATCCAAAGATGCGCAGATTAGGTGAATTGGCCATGCTAAATTGCCCATAGTATTCAGGGATGTGTAGGTGAGGTGTATTAGTCAGGGGAATGGGTTTGGGTGGTTTACTCTTTGGAGGGTTGGTGTGGACTTGTTGGGCCAAATGGCCTGTTCCCACACTGTAGGATTCAATGTGGTGGGGATTCTGAACAGTCCCCACATCTAACTTGAACCTAAGGCTGCTTCAGGACGTCTCTGGCCATTGGAAAAAGTGGGCCACAACAAAGGTGGATGGGCCTGTCCAGATTTGCAGGGGACAGTCTCTATTTAACTAATTCTAACCTGACTCCACAGCATCTTTTAAAACGTAAGAAAATTTGGATGAATTTTTATCACATCGAGGGCCATTTTACAAGATGAAAACATGAAAGGGAGGAAAAGAAATTAATCAAAATGCAATTTCTAAGTGCTGGTGTTTAAAACAGGCATTTTATAAGTTCCTACTTTGGAAATAGAACCAGTTTGACTCAAATTTGGAACACAGAGTCTAATCTCACACCTTTCATGCATTGTCTGAGCTGAGATGTCACTTTTTTAAAAAATAAAACCTTAACTTATCTCAGGAATGTGACTTAAAAGTTGAAGTTCTGGGATTTACATATTAATGAATCGAAACTTACAACGCATTCTAAAAGATGAAAGACTTAACAGCAATCTCGACTTGTTCACTGTATCACATCAGTGTATGTCACTATGATCTTTCGCTATATATTCTGTGTCTTATGATCCTACTCTACTAGCTACCTGATGAAGGAGCAGTGTTCCGAAAGCTTGTACTTCCAAATAAACCTTTTGGACTATAACCTGGTGTTGTGTGACACTTAACTTTAAAATAGAAGGAAGTGAAAACTAAAGGAGGCAAAGCTTTTAAGGCTGGGGAAGAATTAACAATTCGTCACCAAGTGAAAAGTTTGGGAGCAGTCAAATGTTAACTCACTGGTGATGCAACTGTTTAAGTCTTCCCACGTGTGCACAGACTTCCGACTCAATTTACGACACTCCTTGTAAGCACGTCCACCGTATTCAGGTGGAAATCTATTAGTCTGTTCCAGGATTCCTGCGACAGTATGAACATCAATCCCCTGTCTGTATCATCCCCCCCTTTCAACTCCCCCCACTTTACGCTGAATCTTCCGACATTGGGCAGACAGGAGCTAGGGATTGCGGAGTGAGGGTCGGGGTGGCTGAAGGTTGGCGATCACGTTTTACCCCTGCTATGAAAAACTTTCAGCAAATCCATGTCAAACCAAGTCTGCCTGGCTCTCATCCCACTGCAATGACAGAGCAACCTGGTGACTGAGGCGAAAGTGTCCACTTTCCGCGGATCTACTTCTGACGGCGGCGTAGATGGAGTTGGGGATCTCTCCCCACAGTGGAATGTAAAAGAAAATTGAGCTGAACAAGTCACGTAAGCGTGTAACTGGTTGTTCGGTCATGACGGACCCAGTACTGAGATAATGGGCAATTGTAATCTAACTTGGATTCTAACCTGTTCTTAACGTTTCTGCAATCAAACAATTAAAGATGGGAATCTATGAGGAGCGATTTCCAATCTTGAATGTGTGAATGTTCAGTGTCATGAGCAATCCTGTGTATGGAGGCGTGCACTCTACTCATATTGACCAGAATTAACCTGTATGAGTGCCAACCAATAGCAGAACAGTTGTGCCCTCTTGTGAACTGTGTTGTACACTTAACGTCTTTCAAAAGTGTTCCCATGTGTCTTTCCAATATCTTCAGAAGGATACAGAGGAAACGTTTGGTGAGCTTAGTTATGAATAGTTAAGGTATCTTATTTTGCAGCAAATGAACATATAAAACAACGTATGTGGTTGGACATCTCCATAAGACCATAGGAGCAGATATAAGGCCATTCAGCCCATCCAGTCTGCTCCACCATTCGATCATGGCTGAAAGGTTTTTCAACTCCATTCTCCCACTTTTTCCCTGCAACCTTAGATCACCTTGACAATCAAGAGCTTATCCATCTCTGTTTTAAATATGTTCAATGATCTGGCCTCCACAGCAATGAATTTCACAGATTTATTATTCTCTTGCCAAAGAAGTTTCTGCTTATCTCCATTCTAAAGAGTCTTTTATTTCCTCTAAGGCAGTGCCCTTGGGTCCTTGCCTCTCCCGCCAATGGAAACATCTTCCCAAAGTCCACTCTGTCCAGGTCATTCAGTATTCTGTATAGTTTCAATTAGATCCTCCCCTTATCCTTCTAAATTCCATTGAGTGTAGTCCCAGAGTCCTCAAACATTGCTCATATGTTAAGCCTTTCACTCCTAGGATCAGACTCATGAACGTCGTCTGGATCTGCTCCAAGGCCAATATATCCATACTGGGTATAGGGCCCAAAATTGCTCTCAGTATTCTAAAAGTTGTCTAACCAGAGCCTGATAAAGCCTCAGGAGCACATCCCTGCTTTTATATTCTAGTCCTCTCGAGATGAATGACAAAATTGTATTTGCCTTCCTAATTAGTATCTCAACCTGCAAGTTTACCTGAACAGAATCTTGGACTAGGACTCCCAAGTCTCTTTGCACTCCAGATTTCTGAGTTCTCTCCCCATTTAGAAAATAATCCATGCCTCTATTCTTCCTACCAAAGTGTATGACCTCACACTTTCTGACATTGTATTTCATCTGCCACTTCTTAGCCCATTCTCCTAAATCTTTCTGCAGCCTCCCTGCCTCCTCAGTATTACCTGCCCCTCCAGCTATCTTTGTCATCATCTGCAAACATAGCCAGAATGCCCTCAGTTCCTTCATTTGGATCGTTAATGCGTGAAGTGAAAAGTTGTAGTTCCAACACTGACACTTGCAGAACACCACTAGTCACTGGCTTCCATCCTGAGAAGGACCCTTTTATCCTCATATTCTGTCTCAACATAACAGATTCACAAATACTCTAGATTATCCCATATGAGGAAGTCACTTGGCATGAATGTGCTGAGTAAGTTGAGAAAAAAGGCACTCGGGTCCTGAGGACAGTAAGTCAAAGCATAAAGTACAAAAACCAAGGCATATGAGCCCTTCCAAAATGTGAATTGGCCTTAGGGTATTGGAGTCTTGTGTCCAATATCATGTGTCCACCTTAGGGAGGGAGCAGAAGAGATTTACTAAACTAGCTCTGGGGGAATGATAAACATAGGTTTCAGGGTAGTTTGAAGAAACTGTGTTGTTCTTCTTAGAGAATGCTATGAGGAGATTTGCTCATGGTGTTCAAAATTAGTAGTGAGCTAAAGAGAGTTGGCAGAAAGATAATGTTGATCCCACTGACAGAGGGGTTACAAATCAGACATCGATTGAGGGGGATTGGCACAAGAATCAAAGGTGACACGAGGAGCACTTTCCTACACCAGGATGTGGCTAGGATCGAGAATGCGTGCCCTGACATTGTGGTAGAGGTAGATTCGATTTTGGCTTTGAAAAAGAAATAGTATCAGTATCTGATGTTACAAATAAATCAGGGTCACAGTGAAAGAATAGTGAGTGGAACTCACTGGATTGCTCTTGCGGGAAGCTGGCGTGGATTTAATGAATTGAATGGACTACTTCTATGCTGCAATCATTCCTTGATTCTCTGATTCCAAGTGAGTTCGACAGGACAATCCTCTTGACTTTTTCTTCTGGTAGAAACTTACTGTCATATCTTTCTGTTTAAAAATAAGACTGACTTTCTGTGTCTTTTTTTAAATAACCCCAGGGGACGAGCTACACTTGATAATTCCTACCCTGTAACTTGCATCAAGGAACTCTCAGGTATTATAGGCATGAGTTATTTCACAATTACTGAAATGGGGGCTGGAGTTTTAAAGGCTAAAGCAAAAGATTCTGATCTGGGCCAGTGGGGAGTTCAGGGGTAAAGTGAAGTTGGTTGTAAACCCTGCATTGTCCCACTTGAAATTTAATAGCTCATCTGGGGGAGAGCTGCAAACCCCTGTGAAGTTGTCACAGAGTCATAGAGATGTACAGCACAGAAACAGACCCTTCGGTCCAACCTGTCCATGCCAACCAGATATCCCAACCCAATCAAGTCCCACCTGCCAGCACCCAGCCCATGTCCCTCCAAACCCTTCCTATTCATATACCCATCCAGATGCCTTTTAAATGTTGCAATTGTACCAACCTCCACCACTTCCTCTGGCAGCTCATTCCATACATGTATCACACTCTGAGTGAAATCGTTGCCCCTTAGGTCTGCCTCACAGCGCCAGAGACCCGGGTTCAATTCCCGACTCAGGCGACTGACTGTGTGGAGTTTGCACGTTCTCCCCGTGTCTGCGTGGGTTTCCTCCGGGTGCTCCGGTTTCCTCCCACAGTCACAAAGATGTGCGGGTCAGGTGAATTGGCCATGCTAAATTGCCCGTAGTGTTAGGTTAAAGGGGTAAATGTAGGGGTATGGGTGGGTTGCGCTTCGGCGGGTCGGTGTGGACTTGTTGGGACGAAGGGCCTGTTTCCACACTGTAAGTAATCTAATCTAATCTAATCTAATCTAATCTAATCTAATTGTCTCTTTCATATTTTTACCCCTCGCCCTAAACCTATGCCCTCTAGTTCTGGAGTCCCCCACCCCAGGGAAAAGACTTTGTCTATTTTTCCTATCCACGCCCCTCATGATTTTATAAACCTCTATAAGGTAACGCTTCAGCCTCCGACGCTCTAGGGAAAACAGTCCTAGCCCATTCAACCTCTCCTTATAGCTCAAATCCTTCAACCCTGGCAACATCTTTTCTGAACCCGTTCAAGTTTCACAACATCTTTCTGATGGGAAGGAGACCAGAATTACACGCAATATTCCAACAGTGGCCTAACCAATGTCCTGTACAGCTGCAACATGACCTCCCAACTTTTGTACTCAATGCTTTGACCAATAAAACGCTTTCTTCACTATCCTATTTACCTGTGACTCCACTTTCAGGGAGCTATGAACCTGCACTCCAAGGACTCTTTGTTCAGCAATACTCCCGAGGACCTTACCATTGAGTGTATAAATCCTGCTAAGATTTGCTTTCCCAAAATGCAGCACCTCACATTTATCTAAATTAAACTCCATCTGCCACTGCTCGAACCATTGGCTCATCTGATCAAGATCCTGTTGTAATCTGAGGCAACCTTCTTCGCTGTCCACTACACCTCCAATTTTGGTGTCACCTGAAAACTTACTAACTGTACCTCTTATGCTTGCATCCAAATCATTTATATAAATGATAAAAGTATCCTTGTGATACTCCACTGGTCACAGGCCTCCAGTCTAAAAAACAAGCCTCCACCACCACCCTCTGTCTTCTACCTTTGAGCCAGTTCTGTATCCAAATGGCTAGTTCTCTCTGTATTCGATGAGATCTAACCTTGCTAACCAGTCTCCCATGGGAACTTTGTCGAATGCCTTACTGAAGTCCATATAGATCATGTCTACCACTCTGCCCTCATCAATCCTCTTTGTTACTTCTTCAAAACACTCAATCAAGTTTGTGAGACATGATTCCCATGTTGACAAAGCCATGTTGACTATCACTAATCAATCCTTGCCTTTCCAAATACATATACATCCTGTCCCTCAGGATTCCCTCGAACATCTTGCCCACCACTGACATCAGGCTCACTGGTCTGTAGTTTCCTGGCTTGTCCTTACCACCCTTCTTAAACAGTGGCACCACGTTAGCCAACCTCCAGTCTTCCTGTCACCTGTGACTATCGACGATACAACTATCTCAGTCAGAGGCCCAGCAATCACTTCCCTAGCTTCCCACAGAGTTCTAAGGTACACCTGATCAGGTCTTAGAGATTTATCTACTTTTATGTGTTTCAAGCCATCCAGCACTTCCTCCTCTGTAATATGGACATTTTTCAAGATGTCACCATCTCTTTTCCTACATTCTATACCTTTCATGTCCTTTTCCTCAGTAAATACTGATGCAAAATCCTCGTTTAGTATCTCCCTCATCTCCTGGAGTTCCACACAAAGGTCGCCTTGCTGAGCTTTGAGGGGCCCTACTCTCTCCCTAGTTACCCTTTTGTCCATAATGTATTTGTAAAAACCCTTTGGATTCTCCTTAACTCTATTTGCCAAAGCTATCTTATGTACCCTTTTTGCCCTCCTGATTTCTCTTTTAAGTATACTCCTACTGCCTTTTTACTCTTCTGAGGATTCACCCGATCTATCCTGTCTATACCTTACATAGGAGAAAGTGAGGACTGCAGATGCTGGAGATCAGAGCTGAAAAGGTGTTGCTGGAAAAGCGCAGCAGGTCAGGCAGCATCCAAGGAACAGGAGAATCGACATTTCGGGCATAAGCCCTTCTTCATATACCTTACATATGCTTCCTTCTTTTTCTTAGAGGAGAAAGTGAGGTCTGCAGATGCTGGAGATCAGAGCTGAAAATGTGTTGCTGGAAAAGCACAGCAGGTCAGGCAGCATCCAGGGAACAGGAGAATCGACGTTTCGGGCATAAGCCCTTCCTGAAGACCTGCTGCGCTTTTCCAGCAACACATTTTCAGCTCCTTCTTTTTCTTAACTAAACCCTCAATTTCTTTAGTCAGCCAGCATTCCCTATAACTACCAGCCTTTCCTTTCACCCTAACAAGAATGTACTCTGGACTCTTGTTATCTAATTTCTGAAGGCTTCCCATTTTCCAGTCGTCCCTTTACCTGCGAACATCTGCCCCCAATCAGCTTTATAAAGTTCTTGCCTAATGCCATCAAAATTGGCCTTCCTCCAATTTAGAACTTCAACTTTTCAATCTGGTCTATCCTTTTCTATCACTATTTTAAAACTAATAGCATTATGGTCGCTGGCCTCAAAGTGCTCTCCCACTGACACCTCAGTCACCTGCCCTGCCTTATTTCCCAAGAGTAGGTCAAATTTTGCACCTTCTCTAATAGGTACACCGACATACTGAATCAGAAAATTTTCTTGAACACACTTAAGAAATTCCTCTCCATCTAAACCCTGAACACTATGGCAGTCCCAATCTATGTTTGGAAAGTTAAAATCCCCTACTATAATCATCCTATTATTCTTACAGATAGCTGAGATCTCCTTACAAATTTGTTTCTCAATTTCCCTCTGACTATTGGGGGGTCTATAATACAATCCCAATAAGGTGATCACCTCTTTTTTATTTCTCAGTTCCACCCAAACAACCTCCCTGGATGTATTTCCGGGAATATCCTCCCATTGCACAGCTGTAATGCTATCCCTTGTCAAAAATGCCACTTCCCCCTCCTCTCATGCCTCCCTTTCTATCCTTCCTGTCACATTTGTATCTTGGAACATTAAGCTGCCAGTCCTGTCCATCCCTGAGCCATGTTTCTGTAATTGCTATGCTATCCCAGTCCCATGTTCCTCACCATGCCCTGAGTTCATCTGTCTTCCCTGTTCGGCCCCTTGCATTAAATTAAATGCAGTTTAGTTTATCAGTCCGACCTTGTTCTCTGTTTTGTCACTGCCTGCCCTGACTGTTTGACTCGCCTTTGTTCTCAACTGTACCAGTCTCAGATTGATCTCTTTCCTTACTATCTCCCTGGGTCCCTCCACCTTACTAGTTTAAATCCTCCCAAGCAGTTCGAGCAAATCTCCCTGCCAGTATATTAGTCCCCTTCCAATTTAGATGCAATCTATCCTTCTTGTACAGGTCAAATAAATAATTTCAGTATTTCTGGAGGCGATTAATCTTAAATTTAACTCAGCATTCTGGCTATAAGAGCTAGCACATGGGACTTCCCCTGAGCTGTGTGGAATACCCTTGGATCATTGGAAGCAATTGCTCATTGAAATGTGCAGCCTGGAAAGTGTCTAAACAGTGAAGTCGGGTAACTGCTGGCTTGCCTACATGAACGGCCTATCCTCACAATACTTTGACAATCAGAATTCACTGCTTTTGGCCATTTTCAAATATTTTGAAAGTCATTTCACCTTAGTGATTGTGATCTGCCCTGTTGTCAGCCTTCACCGTCGCAAGAGAAGCTCTCTGACAAGGAGCAGCAACATCTACAGAACCGGCTGCTACTTCTTCGTCTGAATACTGGGACTTGATATAAACTTGCAAACCAAAGGAGTTAATACTTGGAACATGGGTCTATGGACAGAGAAAATGCTTTCTTGACATGTCTGAGTAAGGTAGGCTGTTTCTACCAGGTACTTATTTCTTCTGTGGTTCAAAGGTTTACTCTGGTATCAAAAACTCAAAACTTGAAACTTTCCCAGCAGTGAAACCTTTATTGACATCATTGACATTCAGTCCAGTTCTACTTCAAGGTATGAGATTCAACACACAGATTGTGCCCTAATTGTTTGTCTTCTCCAAGATACAGACAGACATGCAGCTAGTCAGTCCAGCTTCTACTGTTCTTTTACATCGAAACATTAAAACAGGAGCATAAGTAGGCCATTCGGCCATTTGAGCCTGCTCCACCATTCAATTTGCAAATGGCTTTTCATCCAGCTCAGTGCCTCGTTTCCCAATTTCTGTCTTTAGCCCTAAGAGCTAGATCTAACACCTTCTTGAAAACGTTCAACGTTTTGACCTCGACTTTTTCTGTGGAAGAGAATTTTACAGGCTCACTGCTCTCTGGTTTAAGAAATGTTGCCTCATCTCAATCCTAAACAGCCCATTTCTGGACTCCCTGGTCATCCTGCATTTACCCTGAAAAGTCCTCTTAGAATTTTCTCAGTTTCTATGAGATCCCCCTCATTTTTCTAAATTCCAGTGAATGTAATCTTAACCAATCCAGTTCCTCTCATCCTGTCATCCCAGAGTCACACAGCAGACTCTTCGGTTCAACCAGTCCATGCTGACCATAATCCCAAACTATACAAGTCCCAACTGCCTGCGCTTGGCCCGTATCCCTCCAAATCTTTGTATTCATGTACTACTCCAAATGTGTTTTAAATGTTGTAACTGTACCTGCATCCACCACTTCCTCTGGAAGTTCATTCCACACACAAAACACTCTCTGTGTAAAGAGGTTATCTTTTACGTCCTTTTACAATTTTTCTCATCTCACCTGAAACATGTGCCATCTTGTCTTGTAACTCCTTCCTTCACTGACTGCTCTGTGTTCAATGAGCACTGTGTGCACTCAATCACTGCTTCCTGTTCTGCCCTACACATACTTTAGAATCATAGAAGCTCTGCAGTGTGGAAACAGGCCATTTGGCCCAACCAGTCCACACCGACCCTCTGAACAGTAACCCACCCACAGCCATTCACCATCCCTATTACTCTATATTTACCCCTTACTAATGCATCTAACCGACACATCCCTGGACACTATGGGCAATTTAGCATGGCCAATTCACCTAACCTGCACATTTTTGGACTGTGGGCGGAAACCGGAGCACCCGGAGGAAACCCATGCAGCTACGGGGAGAATGTGCAAACTCCACACAGAGAGTCGCCCTAGGTGGGTATCGAATCCAGCTCCCTGCCGCTGTGAGGCAGTAGTGCTAACCACTAAGCCACCATGCTACCCTCTTCTTTCTTCTTGGCTCAGGTCTCTGATTGTAATACAATTGATCCACATCTTCACAAATCCTCCTAAAGCAAAGGATCCCAGCTGCAAAAATGGCCAGTCTCCATGTAAATCTTTTGAGTGAAGGATCAATTTCATGGTCTTGTTTTTCACGTTGTGACATTCGCTCCCTGTCTGTCGCTAGGTTCACCAAATATCGCTTACAAAGGATGAAGTACAAACTGCAAATTACTACTTATTCAATAAGTTTCGAAGCAAAACAGTATTACCTGTATCTTAGACAAAAACAACTCAAAACTGCACGTTTGCAGACTCATGTTCCTAATGCAAAGCAAAACCACATAAACCACAATCTGTAACCTCACATTGGCCTGTGCTGTCAGCTAAATAAGATGTCACATATCCCTACGCTCTGTATTTAGCTGTGTTAGTCTTACAAATTAGATCTCCTACAGTATGGAAACAGGCCGTTTGGCCCAACAAGTCCACACCGACCCTCTGAAGAGTAACCCACTTAGACCCATTCCCTTACCCTATATTTACTCCTCACTAATGCACCCTAACACTATGGGCAATTTAGCGTGGCCAATTGACCTGACCTGCACATCTTTGGACTATGGGAGGAAACCGGAGTACCTGGAGGAAACCCACGCAGACAGGGGGGGGGGACCGTGCAAACCCACACAGACAGTTGCCGAAGGTGGGAACTGAACCCAGGTCCCTGGTGCTGTGAGGCAGCAGTGCTAACCACTGAGTCACCACACTGCCCCAATAAAGGAGCCTGTATTGAATCTACTAACCTTAAATAATTTCAGATATAATGCCAGCAACAAGCAACTCTGGGCAAAACTTTTCCCTTTAGTATACCTTTAAATGCAACGGTTGTTCACGTTGCTCAGGAGGCTCAGACTTTCAAAGCACCTCATTGTTGATAGTTGCACCTCATTGTTGATAGTTGCACCTCCTTCACTATAGAGCTGGTGAGCACACTTTGACAGTAGCCTCAAGTTAGCTATTACTGAAGGGCCAACCTTTGCTTTCACCCCCATCCCTGTCTGGATATGTGCACTCACTTCACCTGCAAGGGGAGAAAGCAGAGTTTCTGAAATGGATTATATGAAGGAGAGAGAAGGACACCACTTATGTAGGGTAACTGAGGCACAGTATGGGATGGCACACTGGTCACCTATGTGTGAGTATTGCCTCTTCAGATGGGGATGCAATGTGTCAGGAGAGAAAGAGAGAGAAACGAGTGCAGATGCAAAGTGTGTTGGTCTGAGGAATGTTGTGCAGGGAATTACTGGGAAAGTCAGAACGTGGTGATTGACATCTGAAAATGTAATTCCCCTCTCCTACTACCCTCCTGAGGGTTATTGAACCTCTGAATGTTGAATCCAGGTCCCAAGGAGTATTCCTCCTGTTCACTTCCTTAGCCATTTCTCTCCATGCATCCATGAACTGAGATTCTGACGTATTCTTTATTCTTCCTGTTCAAAGGAAGCAGCCTGCTGCAGGGCATCTGGGGACAGACAAGACTGGAGTGTAGGGTTGCTGGTCGGGGGATGGTGGTAACAGGTAGCTATGTCTCCTTTCCATTTTCGTGTTTCCTTAAACCTTAAGAATCAAGGTACAGTTCAAGTAGTTGGAGTCAAAATCCTACCAATGCATGGTTAGTCTGGTATTCCTAACTTTAAGGAGCCAGGGAAGAGACTGCTTCAATCATGTTACACTTGAGTTGGAAAGGGTGAACTAACTCCATACCTGGTCTCATTCCTTCAACAGTAACAACAAAATTTGACTTTAAAAAAACAGTGTGATTTTCCCAATGTTTCCGACCATATCTAGCTCAGTATCAGAAACATGTTGGCCAGGTTCCTTAAGTAACAAGTCGGAATTAGTTCATTGCAAGCAAAACATACCCAAGATGTGAAGACAATTAACAAAACAATTAAACTGTGCAAATTACCCTTCTTGATAAATAACATAATCTTTGAGTCTTGGGGGGAAAATATAAGAAAACACTGACAAGAGTTATCTTAAAATGGCTTTGGTTTCTTCCAAATGTTGGTCTGTAGCCAAAGTTATTTTACACATGAACGATTGGTACACGAATTTCTTCCTTGGTCAAGTATGGCTGGTTAAATTCCTTTTTCCTGGAGACTGTGATTGCATATACTTGATTCTCCTTTAAGAGTTCTCCATTTGTGGTTCTGAGGATGAGCATAGGGTTCACAGCTCACAAACGTAGAAAGGGGTTTTAGAGAAAAGAAAGAATGCTAAGGGCTGATGCTCCTGAGGCAGGTTTTCTTTGATTCTGAGTTCAAAATGTGTTTTATAACACCTATATGAACTCTTGCTGAAAGGACCATTCCACGGCTTGATATTCCAAATGCAACTTTTTTTTTCCTGCTGCATCAAAGCACCTTTGAAAAGTATTATTTCCAAGAAGTAAATGATATTCTACATTAATATTTCGGATCATATAGCACATCTTCACAATAACCAGTGAGTTTTCAACACCCTACCAGCTTTTACAGTTATGTTTAGGTCCACACCCTCCGAAGAGCATCCCACCCGGACACATTCCCCTATCCTTTCCCTGTAACTCTACATTTCCAATGGCTAACACACCTAACCTGCACATCCCTGTATACTATGGGCAATTTAGCACAGTCAATCCACTTAACTTGCACATCTTTGGACTATGGGAAGAAACCAAAGCACCTAGCAGAAACCCATGCAAACATGAGGAGAATGTGCAAACTCCACACAGATAGTTGCCCCAGGGTAGACTGGAACCTGGGACCCTGGTGCTGTGAGGCACCATGTTATTTCTTTAAACACAAAAACTTGAAACAGAAGGTCAAAGGGGACTGTATTCACCTGTGACCCACATACCACTGCATCCTTACCCCTCACAAGAAAACTGATCTTGACTTTAAAAGCTTCCAGTACTGATCACGCCCAGATACCACACTCCCCCTACAATAGTGATTACCTCTTCCCTAATTACTTGGTACTCCCTGTCATCTGTACCCTCACCCCAAAGCGTGAAAATGTAGCTGAGGTTGGTCCATCATGGACAAATCTAAGATCTCAATATCTTCTAAACTTAGGTCTCAAATTATCTCCTCTAAACTGGCTTCAACAGACATCCCAAGTACTCAACTATACAGGCAGGCATATAGTCATCAGCCCAAAGCTGGAGCCACAATTGCCAGCAGAAGCTTTGTTGTCTCCTGGGACCTTGAGGAAAACCCCTGCCTTTCATGTCTGCCCTGTACCTTCTGTGCCAACGATGCCACTTCAGTTAGCACCATCACTAGAGATACAGCTGTCATTGACCATATTCAGGAACACAACCAACGTGAATGAAATTCAAAGCTCAACTCAGTCTAACACTTGGAACTCTAACCATAAAATTCCTACAGTATGGAAGCAGGTCATTTGGCCCATCGAGTCCAAGTGGCATGTGTTTGTGTGGATGGGGCAAGGGGAGTGAGAGGAGTAAGGTGAGAACAGTGCTGGAGTCCTGAGACAAGCTTTCTGCCTCGCCTAGGAAGTCAGCAGCCTTGTCTGTTCTTTCCACGTTTCCCATCCTGACTCCCCGTCCAGGCCCCTTATCTCCTGCCCCTCCTCAACCCTGAACTGAAAATGGGAAGTGCGGATGGCCATTTCTAAAGCCTGGATTGCAGAGATGGGATTTCCCCCACTTCCGCTTACTCAATGAGAAACGGAACAGTAGGCCACAATGTTTAAGTAACAGAGAGAGCACTCGACTGACGAAACTCCAATATATTAGGGGCCTACTCCTCAAGGGAGAAACAACAATGAATTACCTATTTCATGTGTGGGCCATGGAAAATGTTGCAACCAATGAGGCTTGGCTGCTGGGAGTGGAAATTCAGGTTTGTATTGTGTAGACGGTTCTGGTATGAAGGGTATTGCTAGCACAGTGAGAATGTTTGGGTTAGGAAGGAGGAGATTAGTTAATCTCTGCTTTCGATCTCCCAGCGGTGAGGATCAAGCTCAAAGTGTGCATTGCTACTTCTGTCTGCCAACACTAATAGAATTGTTGATGACCATGCAATGGAATAGAATAAACCAGATGGGACAGTATAAATGTATGTCGCATAAACAGTTAATTGCTTCAGGCAAAGAGGTGGAGATCAAAGGGAACGGGTGGGGGGAAGTGAAATGAATGTGTTTGAGTTCTGTCATTATTAAGCATATTCTTCAGCCAGTGGAAATAAAGCTGGTGATTAATGTCAGAATGTTTAATTGCACAAGCTTTTAGTTTCTGTTCTTCAACTTCTTATTAAGAGCCTGACTATATTGATACTATTGTATCATAACTTGTTACTGCAGGCAGATTGTGGTGAATGGAAACCATGAGTATGAATGCCTTATGCAAAAAGTATCTTACCTTTAATGCTCAATCTACAGAAACATTGACTTTTTTTTGTAAAAATTGATTTAACAAACAATATTTCTTATTGATAGTTTGAAATGAATAGCAAATGACAATCCTGAAGATTATGATTTGAATGTGCAGCAAATGATGAAAAGGAACAATTATATTTTATTCCACACACTTCCTGTGCTGACTCAGTCTTGTGAAAGTGGATGGTAAGCAGATACAGAAAGACAGATTATGTAATTTATTCTCATCGATCTCAGTTGAAACCAATGCTGGAACGAATTAAAAGTAGCTTTTCATTGTACAAATTTGTCTTTGCTATTTAATTACATTCCCATGTTTTAATGGAAAATAACATTAAATGGTTCACATTTTTTTGATAGGTGTTGGTGGGGGTGGATTTCTTTGTTTGAGGGGATTGTGATCAGGGTTAGGAGGGTGATCACTTAAATCCACCCCTGGTTAGCATGTCAGTTTCTCAACACAAAACCGGCACACCTTATTTCTTAAAAAGTTTCAATGAGAAATGGAAGAGCCAAGTGGCCTGAACTACTTAAAGGATTAGTTCATTCTTTTCTAATCTGTAGGCTTGTTAAGGGCTACTTTTCAAGTTCCATTTTTCAATGCAAAATGGATGCAAAGTCGAATGTGGACTGGGAGGGCCTGTACCTGCTGGGAGGGGGTGACACAGCAGGGAGTGAATCATAACTACAGGTCAGTTGCAACAAGCACCATTGAAGAGGGAAGGATGAGGCTAAGTCCACATTCCCAGGCGAACAGTTGTGCTCATCTTTCATATGGTGGATTTTTGACAATGGCATCTTGTGGGGGAGGGAGATCTTCTACTTGGGGTCTCAGAGGTTTGTTGAAGGGAGATTAGGAAGAATTTACATTCCAGTGGATAGGAAGGATATGAAGGAAATCTGAGCTTTGTCTGACCTGCATTGAAAAGAGCAGCCTCTGTAAAGGCAGCGACCCCTGGGAATAGGATGGGAGGTATTGTATTAAACAGATCTCATAAAGGCACTGGACCTTTACGACAGCTGGATGACATTGTGCCATGTGACGCTGCAGTATAAGAAGTATGTAACTTCCAGTCTGTGCATTTAGTCAGCAGTCAGTTGGACAGTCAGACTGCTCGGCAGTCAGCTAGTCAGCCAGACAACTCTTCATGTAATGTGTAAGCAAATAACAGATTGTATAAGTAAGTTTGCAATATCACAGTAGTATGCGTAATTTATTATTAGTTAACTTCAAGATATCTGTCTCATTAAAGAACTTCACTCTGTAGTATATGTTCCATGGGCTAACTTACAGAAAACCACACGCACATCATAGTGACAGTGAGGTTACATCATGGTGGCAGCTGGAGCAGCAAGTGGGTAACAGAAGCCAATGACAGCAAGTAGACATGAGAAACCCAAGACAAGTTGATACAAGAACAGGACAGCAGTGGCCATTTCTCTTCATAATAGTCATCCATCATGTGTCCAGGACTAAAGCTGATGTTCACATTTAACAACCAAGACGAGGAACTGCAACTTTACTGAAACACGAAGCGTTTGTGTGCACTCGCTGTCAATTAAAAAAATAACAAGGCCACTGCTGATTCAATCTCAATACCAGAAATTTTAAAAAGTACTGAAAGACAGATCCAATGAAAGAGAGTGATACTGGACCAAAATATGCAGGAAACACTTGGGAAAGCGTTTTCAACATTAGTAAGACTTAGTTTTTACAGAGGCAATGCATGATTCTGCCATCTTGCTTCTCTGAAAAGTCACTGCTATGTTACATTTGAGCAACATGCTGGAAATCAAGCTGCACTATTCTAGGACTCATCTCAGAAGTTACACGGATCATGATTTATGGACTAAACAAGGGTGACCTTGTGTTCCTAATAAATGGATCCTAGCTATTGATAGATAATTATCTACTATTGATATGTAACTCAACAAGTTAAAACTCTAACCCTATCATAGCCTCACCTTCCATCCACACAAAAAAACAAGGGAAACAATAAGTGTTATGGATTGGGGAAAGACTGGGAAGGTAGCTCAGTGTTTCCTGTCCATAGAATTTGCTGAGGTGGTTCTTATGCCAATCAGAACATTGCCTTTTGATCTTCCTTCTCCGGATATTTTCATGTGCTTGCAGGAAGCATAGGGCAATGTATAATGATCTTTGACTTATCAAATAGAAATAACAGCTGGCTATCTTTTCAGCTTGCAATTTCTTTTACTGCAGAGCAAGAACAACTCCTTCTCCAGACATCCAATGGTTTCTGCCAAAATAATTACAAACCCCCAAGCTGATAAGCTACCTTGGAGCCAGTCACACAGGCAGGAGGCAATCTTACATTGGTAATTTGTCAGCTACCTGTTGCTAGCCAAAGATCTTGTCTCCAGCTCATCTGCAAACTAGGCTTTCAATACTGAACAAGCAGCAGTGTAAACATTACTTACAATGAGTGTCAGGTTACTTGCTTTTTGAGAGTATAACATCGCTCAACAATCTTAAGATAGTTCTTTTCCCATTTTAGTCCACAATCAAAGTACCAAAAAAAATAAAAAGGTACAGTCTCTACAGCATGAAATTTTAAAAAAAGCAATGCAGGACACCACCACTATTTTTACTGTAAATGACATCGACAGATGCAAGCCTGCTACATTTAAAGTTGCAACAGGGGAAAAAAGTAGACAAGTAGACAAGCCAACTTAAAAGAAGAATTATATTGAATTTCAGATCTTCTGCATACTTGCAATTTTTGAAGGGCACAAACTCCCAACACATGGTTTCAGAACATAAACATTTCAGAGTATATGGACATTCTAGTGACATTCTGTCAGAACATCAGTTCTTCACTGAAAGAAGGACTCTTAACATCATAAAACAGCAAGTAAATGATAAAGGAAGACAGGCAGCCAAACTGCTCACTCCTTTGGGAAACAAAGGATTGCAAAGAATAAATTTCTCTGGTATTTTCCATGATGAGTGCAAAGATCTTGACAAAACTTGACAATGTTTAGAAAATAATCCTGAAATACAAGTCAACTTTGAGATTCACCAGCTTGAGTTCATATACCGCTGAGTTCATGCCATACTGCTAACAGTCAGGTGAAAATATCAACCAGTTTGTAGGCAGATTTTAACACAAAGATACTAAATGTCATTGCATTGAAGCTGATTTAGCTGAAATGTTGTTGGAATCGGCAATTGATTCTACAGCCATCCAATCTTTTTGAAAGGGACTTCTGGTCAATGTTAAGGATAATACCATTGTGGTACTTCAAGAAAAAGGATACATGCTCAAATCAATCGTAGCACCAACATTTTTAGGTTATTGACTCTACAATAATTGCACCTGTCAGTAGGGTCAATAAATCATTCAAATCTTGTATGAGATGAAACTTGTTACCCCAGCTCAAGAAGTGTCAAACATTTGTGACATGTGTAGGTTGTGTTGTGGAAGAGAATGTTGGTCTAAAATATGGAAGAAGTCCAAGTGCTTGGAGAAGCGCAAAGTGTGGTGTAACTCCACATTCTGCAGCTGGCTCAGTACAGGCATGATGCTGTTATCTACCTGACCGTATGTAAAATTGCACTGACATGCCCTGTTTACCAAATGCAGGACAGATCCAACATGGCTAGGATAATCAATGTATCAATTTCAACACAAGAGATTCCAGACTGCAACATTAAGTCTAGCCATGACCTGATTAACCTCCCTCCACACAGATTTGGTAACTTTAGGGATGATGAAGTATTACAACTAAGGGAAGATACCCAACCCAGCATTGACCTTCCTGGTAAGTGTGGTCTTCATAATCAGGACAAGCTGAGGCTGGAATTGGATTCCATACTAAAAATCAATGTCAGTTGCAAAGTTGAAAATCACATGTATTGGCTTTATTATTGATGTTTTGAAGAAATATGGCATTCTACATGTCTGTTCAATTCCAGGGTAACTGAGCACTGCACTAAAAAAATGTCCACACAAGATTCCTTACCTCACATTTTCAGCCACAAAGCATTTTTCCAAGCTTGATATCAAAGATCAATATTGGTCCGTATTTCTTTTCCAGAGTTCCAGGAAATGACAACTTTTAGAAAGCATTTCTATGGATAGTATTTTCGTAGATGACCATTTGGATAATCCATTAGCCAGGATATATTTTAACTGCATATGGATTGTATCATTGAGAATCTACCACATTGCCTTTGTATCATGGATGACATTGCAGTTCTCAGCAAAGAATTGAATATGAACATATTACACTTTTATCAGCTGCTGGTAACACCATGAAAACAGTCTTTTTTCCAACAACATAAAATTATAAATAAGCCAACTCAACTTCTTCATATCAAGATACTGTTCAAACAGCATTACACCTGGTCCGAAAACAAAAGACATTCAGAAGGTGCTGATGTTGTAAAACAAAGGTGATTTGCAGAAGTGTCTTAGTTTCTTCTACTCCTTTTCAAAATGTGACTTTCAAAGATAAACTATGTGACAGGATAATCACCAATCTATCTTTCAACCTCTCAAATGTGTTTTAGCTTTCAGAAAATGTATTCCTCAATATTTTGATAACATTAAACTTACCAAATTAGATGTAGCTGCATTCCAGGAAGGTCTCTCAGCATGTCTATTACAGAATAACAAGCCTATTGTATTTGGAGCAAAATCTTTAGAACAGCTCAGGCAAACTACTCCAACCATTGAAAGGGAAACTCTTGCTCTGGTTTTTCGAATATGAAGGTTCTACATCTATCTACTCAGTCACCATTTCATTGCTCATATCGACCACAACGTCTTAGGGATGATCTGTCAAAAATCTCTCAACAATCATACTAGCCTTGCTTTTTCCACAACCAGCTCCTTCTCAGAAGCTACAGCAAACATTGTTGGCATATTGCAAGCAGCAGAACACGATTAAACCCCAGAGATCACAGATGATCTGATGAGAAAGTAAGAGATGATCTTCCATCCAGGGTTTGCCTTAATAAATCCTTACTAACTTGACTTCATTAAGATGTGGAGGTGCTGGTGTTGGACTGGGGTGGACAAAGTCAGAAGTCACATGAACTAGATTATAGTCCAACAGGTTTTAGTTGAAATCACATAAGCTTTCGGAGTGCAAAGGGGTTGCGCTCCGAAAGCTTGTTTGATTTCAAATAAACCCGTTGGCTATAATCTGGTGTTGAGTGACTTTTGACTTTTTACTCAATTAATCCACAGTTGTCCAAGTGTTGAACAATCTTAATTGAATGAATGTTTTGATGAAATATCAGAGAAAATTAATAAAGGTTGTGCAATTAACGTGATGTGATGAAATTCGAAACAATGTTTCATAACATTCTATGCCACAGGCTTGCCAGCAAAATCATAGCCCACAGGAATAAAAAGGAGAGTGGCAAACTGGAGACAAATGTGACAGAGTGACAGAAATGAGAGAGTAGTAGCACAAAAAATACCAAAGGCAGCATGAGGAAAATGTCTATTTTACAGCATTTGGTGACAATCTGAAAATCATCACCTTTTATAGGGTGTTGGACGAAGAGTCAGTGGAACTCTCAAAGTGAAGTTTGGTATTTTTCTGGAGGAAAAATATTTGCATGGTTATGGGGGAAAGGCAAAGGCCTGGAACTCACTGTGTGGCTCACCGCTAAAGCGAGTTGAGGAAGAGCTGAATAGTCTTATCTTGGGCCGTGACTATGTGATTCTGCCATTGCCATCCGTTTATGCTTACAAAATTGCACTGACATCACAGCTTTCATTTGATCTTTGCTTTCCTTAGCCAATGATTAATTTCAATGATACGTGACTAAATGAGGCCAGATCACAGTTCTCAAATAAAATAAGACATAACAAAAACTAATTTAAAACATTGTTTCCACGTGGTTTAAATAACACAAGATCGTGTCAACTATACGTGCTTTTGCAGGGCAGCTAAACTTGATCACCACCCATAGTGAGAGTTAAGCAGCCTCCACAAGATTAGAGTCATAGTCATACAATACGGAAACAGATCCTTTGGTCCAACCAGCCCATGTCGATCATAATCCCAAACTAAACTAGTCCCACCTGCCTGCGTTTGGTTCATATCCCTCCAAACATCTTATTCATGTACTTGTCCAAATGTCTTTTAGACATTGTAACCATACCCGCATCCACCACTTCCTCTGGACGTTCATTCTACTCATGAACCACTCTCTGTAAAAAAAAATTGCACTTCATTTTTTAAAATCTTTCTACTCTCACCTTAAAAATATGCCTGCAACCCTTGAAACCCCCCACCCTAGGAAAAAAACACCAGGTTCCTGAGAGCTGTCATTGCATTACAATATATTTCGGTACAGGTATGATTGTTTAGCCCGTAAATCATGGTACATGTGATGTTGTGTTTTCCGTTATCATGTTAACATTTACAGGAAGCAGTAGCAATTTTTTCATTTACACGTGTATTAGAAATGAGGACACAGTCTACTCTAAAGGTAGATGAATCTCCTGACTTTATCTCTGGTCTTTCTTGCTGTCAGCAATTTTGACTCAACACTTCCATGTAGCAAAACTTTGCCTTTCAATCTCTGGTACTATTGCCAAAAAGGAAAACAGGAGATTGCACAGTATTTTGGAAAATATTAATCTCTCACAGATTATTATTACATTATGGGAGATTGCTGAACACAAACTGGTTGCTGCATTTCCTCACATTGCAACAGTGACTACACTTTGAAAGTAATTGGTTTGCTTTATATTTCTTTGTGGGCTCCTGAGGACATGGAAAAATATAATAGTTTTTATTCTCGTGTAAGGTTATAAGAATTATTCTGACAGAAATTAATGCACATGTTCAGTAGTTGTAGGTCCATTGCCCACTTAGTTTACTGTTCCATTGACTTCACTTATTAATGTCTGTGACTATGGACCAAACCAAATCAATAAGTCATCACTTAACAAACAACCTTGAGGAAGGTGCGAGATTTTCCAGAACTTGTAAACACAATTTAGCCAGATAGAAGATGACTTCATTTATATTTTTTTAAAGTTGATTGCATTATGATCCATTCACATCTAAAGAAGCGAATAACCTAGATTCTATGTTCTGGTAATGGGTGCAAGGCATCCCACACTTTAAACAAGCACTTCCGTTACAATAACAGACAAAAAAAAGATCTGTTTCCATAAGGTTATTTATTGTAACTTACTTTTCAGGCTTACTTTATGGAAAATGTCTCTGAAATATGAAGCCCTCCAGAATATCCAGAAGTAAAAAAAGGTTGAATTTACATTCAGCTGTTCATGACTTCACAACATTTTGAAGTGCTTCTCAGCCAATGACCTACTTTTTCTAAGTGTTGTCCCAGTTGCTATGTTTTAAATGCAGGCAACCAATTTACACACAGCATATGCTCACAAACAGGAATGTGCTAATGTCCACATAATCTGTTTTAGAGTGAAGAATAGATATTAATCATGCACCTGGGGATAGACCTCCTGCCTTTTTAAAATAATCTCCGGCTTCTTCTTCACTCATCTAAGAGGTCAGACGGACCTTGGTTTAATGTCTCATTAACAATGTGGCACCTTCAACAGGGCACCAATCCCTCGGTACTGCCATGCGGTACCAATCGAGATCATGTTCTCAAATCTCTGGAATAGGACTTAAATTTAGAACCTTCTAGCCTCCGAGATCACTGAGCTATGGCTGACACATCAAGCATTGATGTAAAATGTGAGTTTCTCTTATGGTGCCAGATGCACATCTTCAGAGGAAAAAGATATTTTGAACAATTGTATGGGCTAGCTTACTACTTGACATAATACAATGTTATAAGACCGTAAGGTGTAGGCCTAGAATTAGGCCATTTGGCCTATCGAGTCTGCTCCACCATTCAATCATGACTATGTTTCTCCACCCCATTCTTCTGCCTTCTCCCCATAATCTTTGATCCCCTTACTAATCACAAATCTATCTCTGTCTTAAATACGTTCAATGACTTGGCCTCCAGAGCCTTCTGTGCCAATGAGTTGCACAGATTCACCACCCACTGGCTGAAGAAATTCCCCTTCATCTCAGTTCTAAAGGATCATCCCTTCACTCTGAGGTTGTGCCCTCAAGTCCTAGTCTCTCCTACTAGTGGAAACATCTTCTCCATGTCCACTCTGTCCAGGCCTCTCACTATTCTGTAAGTTTCAATCAGAATACCCCTTAACTTTCTAAATTCCATTGAGTACAGTCCCAGAGTCCTCAACCACTTCTCATATGACAAGTCCTTCATCCCTGGATCATTCTTGTAAAACTTCTCCAAGGCCAGCATGTTCTTCCTTAGATACAGAACCCAAAACCACACACAATGTTACAAGTGCATTTTACCAGAGCCTCATACAGCCTCAGCAGTACATCCCAGCTCTTGTATTCTAGCTCTCTTGAAGCAACTGCTAATATTGCACTTACCTTCCTAACTGCTAACTGAACCTGCATGTTAACCTTAAGAGCATCACTAACTAGTAGTCCGAAGTCCTCTTGTGCTTCAGATATCTCTATTTAAAAATAATCTACACATGTTCTTACCAAAGTACATAACCTCACACTTGCCCACATTGTATTCCATCTGTCACTTCTTTGCCCACTTTCCCAGCCTTTTCAAGTCCTTCTGCAGCCTTCTCACCTCCTCAACACTATCTGTCCCTCCACCTATCTTTGTGTCATCTGCAAACTTATCAACTATGCCCTCAGTTCCTTTGTCCAGATTGTTCATTGAATCTATGTTGAGTTTGAGGACGGCTGCTAGCTCAGGCATGCCTCAGGGCCTGTTTCGATGTTTCTGACAACTTTGCAGTGAATCTCACTGGGCTGTAGAAATGTATCAATGCTAACCAAAATTGAGCCCCTCATGGTTAACTAACTCGCCAGCACTCACTACTGGTATATACAAAACAATAGCCATTTTAATAAGGTACCTGAAGACTGGCAAAACCTTTTGGAATTTGTACTCAAGATTGAGTGAAGAGTTTGATAGAAGGAGAAAAATAGGCAGGGAGAGAGAGAGAAATTTCCAAGACTTATGGAACCAGCATGTGCCCTGTTTACCGATCACTTAAGTAATAAATATTTTCTTTGTATCCGAATATCATTGCATTTACGGACTGCATTGGTTTACACTAATAATCTGCAATCTAATCATTTTCAGGGGGTCAAAAGTAAATAGTTTTCCAGAAACACAATGGGTCTTGAGGTCCACAAACTGAAAGGAAGTCCCTACCCACTTCAAGAAGACCACCATCATCCCCGTACCTAAGAAAGCACATGCAAAGTACCTTAATGACTACCAGCCAGTGCTTCCAGAGGCTGGTCATGGCCCACATCAGTTCCAGTCTCCCAGCATGCTTTGATCCTCTACAATTTGCTGACCAATGTAACAGGTCCACAGTGGACGTCATTTCCCTAACCCTGCACTCATCCCTGGAACATCTGGACAATAAGGACACCTATTTCAGACCTCGGCTCATTGATTATAGCTCCATTGATTAGCAAGGTTAGATCTCATGGAATACAGGGAGAACTAGCCATTTGGATACAGAACTGGCTCAAAGGTAGAAGACAGAGGGTGGTGGTGGAGGGTTGTTTTTCAGACTGGAGGCCTGTGACCAGTGGAGTGCCACAAGGTCCTCTACTTTTTGTCATTTACATAAATGATTTGGATGTGAGCATAAAAGGTACAGTTAGTAAGTTTGCAGATGACACCAAAATTGGAGGTGTAGTGGACAGCAAAGAGGGTTACCTCAGATTACAACAGGATCTGGACCAGATGGGCCAATGGACTGAGAAGTGACAGATGGAGTTTGATTCAGATAAATGCGAGGTGCTGCATTTTGGGAAAGCAAATCTTAGCAGGACTTATACACTTAATGGTAAGGTCCTAGGGAGTGTTGCTGAACAAAGAGTCCTTGGAGTGCAGGTTCATAGCTCCTTGAAATTGGAGTCACAGGTAGATAGGATAGTGAAGAAGGTGTTTAGTATGCTTTCCTTTATTGGTCAGAGCATTGAGTACAGGAGTTGGGAGGTCACATTGCGGCTGTACAGGACGTTGGTAGGCCACTGTTAGTATATTGCGTGCAATTCTGGTCTCCTTCCTTGTGAAACTTGAAAGGATTCAGAAAAGATTTGCAAGGATTTTGCCAGGGTTGGAGGATTTGAGCTATAGGGAGAGGCTGAATAGGGTGGAGCTATTTTCCCTGGAGTGTCGGAGGCAGAGGGGTGACCTTATAGAGGTTTACAAAATTATGAGGGGCATGGATAGGGTAAATATGCAAAGTATTTTCCCTGGGGTCAGGGAGTCCAGAACTAGAGGGCATCGGTTTAGGGTAAGAGGGGAAAGATTTAAAAGAGACGTAAGGGGCAGCTTTTTCATGCAGAGGGTGATACGTGTATGGAATGAGCTGCCAGAAGAAGTGGTGGAGGCTGGTACAATTGCAACATTTAAGAGGCATTTGGATGGGTATATGAATAGGAAGGGTTTGGAGGGATATGGACCAGGTGCTGGCAGGTGGGACTAGATTGGGTTGGAATATCTGGTCGGCATGGACGGGTTGGACCAAAGAGTCTGTTTCCATGCTGTACATCTCTATGACTCTATGACTCTACGTTCAACACCATTATCCCCTTCACACTGATCTCAAAACTCAGTGACCGCGGTCTTGGCTTCGCCCTCTGCAACTGGATCCTCAGCTTTCTGACTCACAGACCACAATCAGTGAAGACAGACAACAGCACCTCATCCAGGATAACACTCGACACTGAGCCCCCCAAGAATACATTCTCAGCTCCTCACTGTACTCCCGGTACACCCACATCAGTGTAGCCAAATTCCGAACAAACGCTGTCAACAAGTTTGCTGATGACACCACCGTGATAAGACCGATATCTAACAATGACAGGAGAGAATACAGAAAGGAGATAGAGGGCTTGCTGACGTGGTGCACTGAGAACAATCTCTCTTTCAATGTTGGCAAAACTGAAGAACTGATCACTGACTTCAGAAAGAAAGGAGGAGAACGTACCCCCACCCATATCAACGGAGCTGAGGTTGAGAGGGTGAACAGTGTCAAGTTCCTAGGAATGACGATAACTGACAACCTGTCCTGGACTTACCACATGTGATGGTCAAGAAGGCACAACAATCCTCAGGCGTCTGGGAAAATTTGGCAGGTCCATAAGGACCCTCACTAACGTTTATAGATGCACCATTGAAAACATACTGTCTGGATGCAAAGCGGTCTGGTATGGCAACTACTCTGCCCAGGAGCATAAGAAACTACAGAAAATGGTGTGCACAGCCAAGTCCATCACAGAAGCCAATCTTCCATCCATGGATTCCGCTTACATGGCCTATTGCTGTAGTAAGGCTGCCAACATCATCAAAGACTCATCCCAACCCAATAATGATCTCATACAATCTCTTCCGTCAGGCAAGAGACTTTGTGGACAAATTAACCTAATCTGAACAATTTAGTATGTACAAATAGTAGTGTTGTTTGGGTATGTCTTTTTTAAAAAAATACAGATGAAGTCCAGTTGGAGCTTACTTTCCCTTTTTTATTGGTAATAATTTGGTTTAAACTATGTTTGGCGGCAATTGAGATGTGTACTTTCAATTTCTAAGTTAAGATATACCAAAGGATGGGTGGGGTATTCACGTCTTTTTTCTTGAGAAATGTTTTCTTTATTCATATTGCTATTCTATGGTGTGTTTACTTTCTTTACTGCTTGTATTTGCAGTGTGGCTGTAGCTAAGAGAAGGGAAGATTGGTGGGGTGGCTAGATGCCTACGTATGGACAGTTTGGGATGGGTAGTTACCCCCATTGGGCAGGGGGTGAGTTCCCCTATACAGTGTCATTGGCGCTTTATATGTTGGTTTGTTTTTGTTTTTTGTTGTTTATAATTTTTAATAGTTTTGTAGGTTTATTAAATGTAGTGGTTTTAGTTTATGCAGTTTTTATGTTCAGTGGATCATGTGACACTAAGGCTCAGTTATTTGTGGTTCGAATTCCTCCTTTCTGGAATTTAAATGTTACTGCAGAAGGTTATGGCTAATGAATTGATGACCTAGAATATCAAGGGAAGTCACTCACCAATTAAGAGGAAGAAGGCACTTTTGAGTCTTAGAAAGGAGATTGCTTCGTTACAGGAGACATACTTGGATGATAGGGTGCATTTGAAACTACAGCAGAATGGCTTTGATTGGGATTATTTTTTCATTTTTTAATATCAGAAGTAGGGGAGTGGCTATATTGGTAAGGAAGAATCACTCATGTAAGTTACTAGAGTGTGTTAAAGACATGCACGGGAGGTTTGTAATTCTCAAAGCCCTGATAAATGGGAAGAATATGGTGTTTTAAATGTTTATTGCCCTCCAGCTTATCCTCTCAAATTTTTGGTAGATGCGTTTTCCAAACTGATCAGTCTCGAATCTGACATATCATTATAGGGGGAGATTTTAACTGTCTCATGGATCCCACAGTAGACATTTTGCCCAAAGGCCCCCAATACTCTCTCTACAAACTAAACCATTAGTGGTTCTGTGTGTGGAGTTAGGGTTGGTGAACGTTTGGAGGCATCTGCACCTTACAGGCGGGGATTTTACGTTTTTCTCCAATCCACATGGATGTCACATCAGGATTGACTTTTTTTTTGTGACCCCTGTGGCAACCCTGGACTTGATGGCATCTTGTACGATCGGTAATAATACCATCACTGATCACACTCCAGTGTACCTGTTGGTTAAGATTAAGGACATTACAGTGGGTTCAAGGTACTGGCGAATGGATCCCTTTATCCTCAAGGATAATAAGTTTGCGGAGTATTTCTCTCAGGAATTTCAGGCGTTTCTAGACATTAACTCAGGCTCAGTTAGTAGCCTGTCCATCCTTTGGGAACCTGCCAAAGTCTATGCCAGGAGGTTAGTTATTTCCTACTCTGCCTGTAGGAACCGGCAGAAGGGTGAGCAGCAACGTCTCCTCGAAGCACGGTTGAAGGCAGCCGAGAAGGCTTACTTTGACAGGTCCTCATCGGCCAAGCTACAGAGGGTTACGGTGCTGCCGTCTGCATTGAATTCCGTGCTCATGCAGACAGAAAAGAAGGAGCTTACTTTTGCAAAGCAAAGGTTATATGAGTATGGTGACAGGCCAGACAAAGACTTATCATATCTTGGTAGGAAAAGGAGTGCCCCAGCGATTAGGGAAGGGTCTGGGGACCTGACATATGGCTCTAAAAAGATTAATGTGGCATTTCAGAGATTTTACTCTAAGTTATACAACCTGAGGTTTGCAAGGAGGAGCGTGCCAAAATGGAATCTTTTTTTAAGGATCTGAAGCTTCCGGGCATGACTCCCGAACAAGATTCTCAATATCTCCCTATCAGAGAAGAAGTGCTCGAAGCTGTGAAGCAACTTTAGAATGGAAACACGCATGGTCCTGACGGACTTCCCAGTGAGTTCCATCAGGAATTTATAAATATATTGTCAGGCCTGATGCTCAATATGTTTAATGATTCATACAGTCATGATTGTCTCCCGCCATCTCTGAGAGAAGCCAATATTTCACTTATTCTTAAAAAGGGGAAGGTCCCAGAGGACTGTGCTTCGTACAGGCCCATTTCACTCTTAAATGTGGACTTTAAAATCCTCTCTAAGTCTCGCATTAAGGCTGGAGACTGTGTTACCTTCTATTGTTAAAGAGGATCTTCATAAAGGGCCGTAGATCCTCCAATAATTTTAGGAGGCTGCTTAATGTAATTCAAGCATGCCAACAGTCAATACAGGGATTGGTGGTTTCTCTAGATGCAGAGAAGGCATTTGACTGAGTTGAGTGGCCGTACCTTTTCTATACTCTCGAGTGGTTTGGCTTGGGTGAAGTCTTTATAAAATGGGTAAAGGTTCTCTACAGTGGCCCTCTCGCGGTGGTCATCACCAATGGGGTACGATCAAGCAATTCTAACATTTTTAGGGGCAGCCGGCAGGGCTGACCCCTTTCGCCACTGCTTTTTATGTTGGTGATTGAATCATTGACGGAGGCCATATGTGGGGATCCCAACATATCAGCTCCCGAAGTGGGGTCAAAAATGCATAAGATTTCGTTGTATGCGGACGATGTCCTAATATTTTTGTCAAATCCAACAGTTTCAGTGCCTTGCCTGATACAATGCATCTGTGCATTTAGCATCTTTTCAGGGTACAAAATTAATCTTGCGAAATCAGAGGCTATGCCTATAGGTAGTCTTACGAAGGTGCTAGGTCTTGAGGGCGAGTATCAATTCCCATTTAAGTGGTCACAGGGGGGGTTTTGTGTATGTGGGCATAAACCTTACTCCAGATCTGGATCGGCAGTTCAAAGCCAATTTTGTTCAATTATTTGATAAAATTAAACAAGTTCTTCAAAGATGGGAGGTACTTCCAGTCTCATGGTTCGGTCAGGTAGGGCTTATCAAGATGAATATTCTCCCCCGTTTATTATACCCTATACGATGCTCCCCCTGAATTTCAGTAAACGTTCAGGAGACTGAACAGCTGGTTCAGCTCTTTTATTTGGCATCGTAAGCGCCCCCTCATTAAATTAGCTATACTGCAACTGCCTCACAGATTGGGGGGAGTGGACGTTCCGGACATTAAAAATTACCAACTGGGGAGATTCAAGTTGGCGGCGACCCAGCAAGCGTGTGTCTGTAGTGCTCTGCCTAAAACTTGGGCAAAGTGGGGCACCCACCTTCACCACACCTTTTAAATCATTTAAAGTAGTTTTTGCCCAGCTGAGATAGTCATTTTACATCAAACTTGGATAGTTTGGTGTTGTTATTAAAATGACTAAGAGCAAAAACTCCCGCAGTTCACAACAGGCAGGGACCCCTCCCCCACCCCCTCCCACAGCAGCAGAAATGCCCGCAGCCGCCTCAGGGGACTTACCTGCAGAGGCGAGCCTGATCTCCGGGATCAACAAGCTGCAGGAGAGGATCGACACCTTCATCGAAGAATCCAGGAGCAGGTGGGAATCGTTCTTGGTCATGCTGCAGAAACATGACCAAGAAATCGAAAAGCTTGAACAGCACGTCGGAGGGGCAGAGCAAAAGGCCGTGACCTCGGAGACTGCAGCCGAGTCGTCCGTGGGCTGGGTCTGGGCTATCGAGCAGCGAATCCGGACCTTGGAGGTGCACATCGACGACCTTGATAATCGGGGCCTTTGAAAAAATATTCGGTTGCTGGGCCTTCCTGAACGGGAAGAGGAAGGCCAGCTTGTAGACTTTCTGGAGCAATGGTTCCCACAAATATTAAAGTTGGAGTCGGGAACAGGCCACGTGTGGGTGGAGTGGGCCCAACGTGTTGCTATACGCGGGCCCAGGTCGAACCAGCGCCCCCGCCTGGTTCTGTTCCAGCTCCAATGTTATAGAGAGAAGTAGATGCTCCTGGAAGCTTCCAGAGTCCTGAGTAAGGATCCCCAGGCCATGATGCACAAGGGTTCCAGGATTATGTTAATCCAAGACTTTTCTCCAGCCGTGGTCCGTGAGAGGAGGGCATTCAATGAGGCGAAGAAGCGCCTCAGAGACCTAAATATCCAATATTCTATGCATTATTTGGCAACGCTGCGCTTCAGCCACAAAGGATCCGTATATAACTTTGGATCACCGGAGAAGGCTAAAGAATTCTTGGACTCTCTTAAATAGACTATGGGACTTAAACCGTATGGATAATGATATTATTTTGCCCCCCCCCCCCCCCCCCCCCCCCGGTTTACCCTTTTTTCCTTCTTCATCTTTTTTTTCAATTATCTTTTCCAGGAGGCAGGGAGGGGACTTATTTGTTACTCTCTATTTGAATTTTTTTACTGGTCTTGCGGCTTATTCCATTTGTGTGGGAGGGGGGTTTTCTTTTGTTCTACCTTTTTTTTTAGAGCAGGGTTTTCTTCTTCTGTCATCGTACTTAGTTACCTAATACTTGCTGTGATTGTAACTCTGTAGTTTTAACTTTGTGGTTTTATATATTTAAATTTTGTATTATGCTTGCTAAACACACCTAGGTGTTGGTGTGGGGACGGGGGGACGGGGGGTGGTGGTGGTGGGTCACTCACTTTTAACTTTGGTTTCATAGAACACTTGAATTTGTCCATTCCATTATATAATGCCTGGGCTGAGGGTGGGGCACTAGTTAGGAGAGGTCACGGTGGGGTTATTGATAGGTAGTTACACTCCCTGGGAGCAAGGGAGAAAATCTCCTTTCAAATGTGTTTTGTTTTTTTTACTTAGTAATACGTTTTTAATTGTGTTGGTGTAAATGTCTTAAAGAATGTTTGCTGTTGTGAATTTTTCATGGTCTTTACTCAGGGTGTTTTGAGTGGGGTTCTTCCTCCTGGGGGCATCTCGGGCTTGCCTGGAAAATCATGGCTAGCCATTCGCTTAGGTGGTGCACCTGGAATGTCAAGGGGAGTAATTCACCAATCAAAAGGAAGAAGATGCTATCAAACCTTAAAAAAGAAAGGGTTGATATAGCTCCTTTACAGGAGACACATCTACTTGACGAAGAGCACTTAAAATTACAACAGGGTGGATATGACCAGGCCTTTTTCTCATCTTTCAGTTCCAAAAGTAGGGGAGTAGTCGTTCTCATTCGGAAGAATCTTCCTTTCCAAATCTTGATCCAGATAAAAGATGAGTCTGGGCGGTATATACTGATCAAAGCCTTAAAATATGGAGAGGAGTATGGAATTTTGAATCTTTATTGCCCTCTGGCGCACCCCTTCAAATCTGTAATGGAACATTCTCCAAGTTGATGGCTTTTTGGGCCCGCCATATAATTATAGGAGAAGATTTTAACTGTATTATGGACTCAGAGACAGAGAGGATACCTAAGAGTACTATGGGTATATCTCTTAGATCTAGACAATTGGCAGATCTGAATGAGGAGCTAGGGCTAGTAGATGTATGGAGGTGCCTTCACCCCCCGGGTAGAGACTTTACTTTCTACTCTAACCCACACAGGTGCCACACTAGAATTGATATGTTCTTTGCTCCCTCAACCCTTTAGAATTCCATATTGTCCTGCAAAATAGGGAACATAGCAATTTCTGATCATGCTGCAGTATATGTGGAAGTCAAGACGAGGGACGAGGGACAGGCCCCCGACATTGGCATATGGACTCCTTCTTAATGAAGGATAGCAAATTTATAAAATATTTTTCTCAGGAATTCAAAACCTTTTTGGAAATTAATTCAGGTACGTCCAGTGACCCGTCAATGATGTGGGAGACCATTAAGGCTTATGCGACCCAGAAAAGACAAAAGGGCGAACAACAGCGCCTGCTTGAGGCTGGCTTGAAGGCAGCTGAGACAGCGTATGTTGATAGGCTCTCTATTACTAAGCTACAAAGGATCACAGCCCTTAGGACAGCCTTGAATATCGCACTTACCCAAACAGCAAAGAGGGAAATATTATTTGCAAAGCAAAGACTATATGAATATGGCGGCAAGCCTAGTAGATACCTAACGTATGTTGCTAGGAAAAAAAAGGCTCCTCAAGCTATTACGTCCATTAGGGAAAGTGCTGGTACTCTGACTTGTGATGGTAAAAGGATCAATACAGCCTTTAAAAAGTTCTGTTTTGAACTGTATAAATCGCAGGGCTGTGAGGATAGAACTAAGAGGGAGTCCTTCTTTACAACCTTGGCCTTTCCGGTCTTAAACTTGGAGCAGGTGTCGATCCTGAATGCTCCGCTGACAACCCAGGAAGTATCGATGCAATTAGACAGCTTCAGAGTAGCAAAGCACCTGGACCAGACAGATTCCAGGTTGAGTTTTATAAAGAATTTATAGGGGAACTGGCTGGTCCACTTATACACGTGTAATCACTCACATAGTCAGGGCTGCCTCCCACCTTTGTTAAGAGAAGCAAATATTTCTCTCATTCTTAAAAAACGAAAGGTTTCAGAAGATTCATCATATAGACCAATATCTTTGCTAAGTGTGAATTTTAAAATCCTTTCTAAAACGTTAGCATTAAAATTGGAGAGGTTCTTACCATATATCATAAAAGAGGACCAGATGGGGTTTATCAAGGGCCGTAGGTTAACTAACAATATTAGAAGGGTCTTAAATATGATACAAGCCTGTCGACAGGGAAGAATACTGTTCGATGGGGAGGTTATGATGTCTTTTGAGCAGTTGCACCAGAAGTTTGGACTGCCTAACAGGGACCTTTTTTGGTATTTCCAAATACAAGATTATATACAGAACAAGGAGAAAGTGAGGACTGCAGATGCTGGAGATCAGAGCTGAAAATGTATTGCTGGAAAAGCGCAGCAGGTCAGGCAGCATCCAAAGAGCAGGAGAATCGACGTTTTGGGCGTGAGCCCTTCTTCAGGAAGAAGGACAAATGCCCGAAACATCGATTCTCCTGCTCCTTGGATGCTGCCTGACCTGCTGTGCTTTTCCAGCAACACATTTTCAGCTATATACAGAAGAAGACCACATTAATAGGCAGTCCCTACAAATCGGATAGGGAAAGAAGAGTGCTATGGCCAATGGGGCCACCCTTGGTCAGTACTCTTTATCACTCATTATATAATGAGGTATCGAAAGGCATGGAACGACTATTTAAAACATGGAAACAAGAATTGGGGTTAGAAATCTCTTTAAAAATGTGGGAGGACATCTGGGAAATTGCCAGAAAGATCTCTATTTGCAATAGAACTCAAGCTATTCAATTAAAGATACTTCATAGGGCTCATATAATACCTGAACGACTTGCAAAATTTAAGGTAGGAGCATCCCCAGTGTGTCCTAAATGCAAAATTGAAGTGGGCACTCTCATGCATTGTCTATGGACATGTCACAAAATCCGCAGGTACTGGGACAGTGTAGCGAATGCCCTGACAGAGATCTTAGGTACGAAGGTTAGATTGGATCCAGTGTCTCTTCTCCTGAGCTTATCAGACTTGCCCTCCTTGGACGTGCACAGGAAGAAACTATTTCCATTCTCTCCTTTTGTGCAAGGAAAAATATCTTAGTGAATTGTGCAGCTGAAGGCCCTCCAGGACTTTCGAATTGGTACAGGTTAATCATTTCCCCTTTACTTCCTCACAAATATGATGCACCAAAAAACCGAATTATTCTATAAAATATGGCAGCCCTTTTTGAACTATATCAACACAGACATTTCGGCCATATTGTCCAGGGCTTTTGTCTGGCTGTGGTAGTTGTTCTGGCTGGTCCGGGGGCCCCTGGAAGGAGGAATCCCATATAAATACGGGTTTTATTATAACTTGATGTAAATCCATTTTGAGCATGTACTTAGTTATTTAATTATTCTGTTATTTTTTGCTAGTAATGTATGATATTCTATTTTATGTTTTGGTTGTTTGTAGGATAGATTAGTAGTTAGTTGGGTTTTTCCCTTTTTTTGTGTTTTGGTTATTATTTATTTCTTTTCTTATCTATTTAATTTTATATTGGTGTTTATACTTGTTTGCATGACTTTGTAATTTTGTAAAAAATATTTAAAAATTTCCTTTTTTTCAGTAAAAGTACCTGTTAAAAATAAAATCACCAACTAAGCTCGCTTTTGTCTAACGTGAGTCATTGGGCTTGTGGGGATCCTATTTCAATATGGTTAGACATTGAAGCCTCCCAGGCAAGGTGTCCCCTTACTAGCTTGCTGTTTTTGGTCAAAATGAGGACAGTTAAGGAACATTGCCATAGTCCAATAGTCATCAATACTGTCAAAGCATGGAGGGCAATTCGGCAGAGGGAAGGCAATATTGGCAGAAACATCTTTTCTTACACCTGTAGTGGGTATGCCAGGTTTTCAACCGGGGATGATAGATTCAGGATTTAAATGTTGGGCAGCTAGGGGTGTGTCCTGCATGGGCGATTTATTTAAGGGAGACTTACAGAAATACGAGCTATCTAATAGGGACCTCTTTCACTTTTTTCAAGTTAGGGATTTTATTCAAAAAAAGATTACACTTTTGACTGATCCCTACAAATCTGACGTAGAGTTGGGGGTGCTACGTGCTAAGAGCCAATTTTTCTGTCAGTATTTTATATCATCAATTGGGGGGTGCCTCTTTAGATGAGTTTGATTGACGCTGCAGGGTGTGGGAGAGAGAGCTAGGTGTTAAAGTCCCCTCAGAGGTATGGGAAGATATTTGGGAAAATGCAAGAAAGATATCAATTTGCAATAAGACCCATGCTTTACAGTTGAAGATCTGCCACAGGGTCCACTTGGCTCCGTATTATTTGTCAAAATTTAAACCAGGGATATCTTCAGCATGTCCCAAGTGTAAAGTCTGTAGGGCACTCTTACCCTTTGCCTCTGGTCTTGTGGTAGGCTTCAAGCATGTTGGACTGCTGTGGCACGTGCCCTATCTCTCTTCTTCTGGGCCTGCCCAGTATGTTCCCTGCAGATGTGCATAAGAAAAAAACTTTTCAATATCCTCACTTTCTGCGCAAGATAGAATATTTTGCTAGGTTGGGTATCCAAAAACCCCCTGGGCCTGTTGGGTTGGCGGAAGATTGTAATGGAGCATATCCCCTTGGATTTTCTCACAAGTATGGTACACCACAAAACTGAGAATTTTTATAAGACATGGCAGCCCTTTCTGGAATACCTGAACACAGATTTATCTGCCACACTAACAAGGGCTTTTATACAGCCATAACGATTGTGTTTTACGAGTCCAATATCCGGGGAGGAGGAACTGTGAACAAATGAGTGTCTTGTTTGGCTGAGTTGAGTTATTACTATTTATTAATTTGTTGTTGGTTATTATTTATTTAGGTAAATAGCTAGGTGGTTTTTATTTTATTTATATTTTTCTATATATGTTAATACATTTGTACATGAGGTGAGTTGGCTTTGTTTTACTTGTATTGATTTTTTTGTACTGTTTTGAATTGTATTGCTTTGTATTTGTTGTAATATTTAAAAAATCTAGGTTTTTCAATAAAATATGTATATATAAAAAAAGAGAAGTTTGCAGCACCTAAATATGCTCTCCCTCTGAATCTGCTGTCCACCAAATCCAACTCATCTTTCCCCACTGCCTTCAATATTTAAAAATGTTTATCCACTTTCCTTTGGAAATGTTATCATTCATTCTGTGCCATCATTGCTTCTAGTAGCTTTTCCAAAGACCTAACAATTGAATTGTGTCTGAAGTAGACTGTTTTATCAATTTTGTCCAACTGCTTTCTGAGATATTGTCTGGAGGTTTTTTTTTTGGTTCTTTGTGGATTGATAACATTTCTTTTATACAGGTTCTTGATCAAAGTCTACTGGGCCCGCGCCCTACCATGTTGCTTCATCCTTTGGTCTTTCCCAGATCACATTCCAAGAATGATTCACTTACTCCACAACTGACTAAGCAAGCTTAATCCTGAAGGAATTGCCTGTCATTCTGGTCCTGTGGCAGAGGATAAGGAAAGAAACCAAAGGGGATATCTACTGCTATAGATAGAAAGCAGGGACAGGATACTGAGATTACATGATCAGCCATGATCATGTTGAATGGCAGTGCAGGCTTGAAGGGACAAATGGCCTACTACTGCATCTATTTTCTATGATTCCACTACAGCTTGTCCTTACCAATCTACCTGGTGGAGGTGTATTTGTCCATGACTATGTGGGGTTGGAGTGACTACTGCACAGCCTTGTGGAGATGCAAACCTGCCTTCACTCTGATGATGCTGTCAGTTGTGTGGTACTACAACCATGCTGTGTGGATTTGATGCAGAACTAATCCAGCAACTCAAAACCAGCATCCAAAAGGTGTTGGAGGGCCATCAGAAGCAACATTTTTGTACTCAATTACAGTCTGTACTTCATGGCATGGTTCACCTTCAGTCACCAGTTGCTATCAATGTAATGACTTAATTCTGGTTCAATGAAGAGTGCAGAATTGTATGAGGTCAGGCTGAAGCATTTGTACTGATGCTATCTTTAGCCAAGATTACTGAGTGGTTATCCATCTGGGCCTCCTCCTAATGTCTCCAGAGGCACAGATGCCAATCTTAAGCCAATTCATTTCAATCATCATGATATCAAGAAATGTATGAAGGAACTGTATACCATAATGGCTGTGGTCCTGACGACAATCTGTCTTTGTGCTCCAGAAATAGCTGTGCACGACTGTGCTCTTATCTAGGGGTCAGTAAGCTCAGGTGGCTGCAAAGCTGGTTGGTTATATAGAGAGATGACAACTGCACAGGTTCAATTTCTGCACTAGCTAAGGTTATCATGAATCACACTTTCTCAGTCTTTCCCCTCGCCTGAAATATGGTGACCCTTTGGTTAAACTCATGACCAGTCATCTCTCTTTAATGAAAGAGCAGCCCTGTGGTTGCCTGGGACTTTGTTGACTTTACCATTACCTTTATATAAGCACTAATATCTACATGGTAAATGGAAAATGTGTATCTTGTCCATAAATAACAAGAGACTTGAGCAGTTGTCAATCTACTCTCAATGATCAACAAATGATGAAAGGGATGGTGGGACTTTTACAGTAATAATGTGCTCACAAGATGTTTGGTTTGGATTCTGCCAGAGCCTGACAGCTCCTGACATCGTTATAGCTTTGGTCCAAACAAGGACAAAAAAGCCGAACTCAAGAAGTGAGGTGAGAGTGACTGCCTTTGACATGAAGACATCATTTGACTGAGTGTTGCACCAAACAGAACATTACAATAGGAGCTCCTGATGGTAGTGTCCTGGGCCCAACCACCTTCAGTGCTTCATCAATGACCTTTCCTCCATTATAAGATTATAAGTGGAAACGTTGCATCTAACTCACAATCTATGTCTCAATAATCTACCTACCATCTGCAAGGTGCAAGTCAGAAGTGTGATGGAATAGTCTCCTGGGAGTGCCTGGAAGTGTATTGTTTCAACAGCATTCAAGGAACTTGTACACTATGTAGGACAAAGCAGCCTGCTTAATTACCACGCTATCTACACATTCCACATTCACTTTCTCCAGCAATGATGCACACTGGAAAGATACACAATCTATTGAAACAACTTGCAAATCTTTTAAGGGAACACATATGAAACCATGACCACTGTCACCTAGGAAACAACAAGTACATGGGAACATGACAACTGTGAGATCCCCTCCGATCCTACACACAGTCCTGACTTGGAAATACATCACTGTTCCTCCACTGTCGCTGGATTAAAATCTTGGAGCTCTATTTCCCACAATGCCGTGGATGTACCTACATTTGATGGACGGCTGTGATCCAAGAAGTTTGCTCACTGCCACCTTCCCCAAGGCAGTTAGAGGGAGGTAATAAATGCTGGCAGTGCCAGTGCGGTCCACAGTGAGAGAGAACTTTTGGAAAACTCAGTTTGCAATGACTCCCAGCACCTGCTCCATGAAACCTTTCAAAAGGTGCAACCTGACTAAATAACTCAGGCTAACTCATGCCAGCCTTGCACAATTTTGTGCCCCTCTTAGACATTCAGTTACTAAACAGCTTTTTAATAACTCTCTCTTATCATTTCAGATGATTTCTGAGTGGAGTCAAGCAATATTTTTTGCTCTGAATCTCAAACTTGTTCAGCTCCTTCAGTGGCCAACATATTGCTTGAGTCAAATGTTAGTGTTGGCTACATGAAACAATCATTTCACTGAGCTCGCAACACAAAGTTAGTCCATTATTTCCCTTGGAAGCACTGCACTCAGCTTCATTGCATATTGATATCCATGCGTACGTTTTTGAGACTTTGGACTTTATGGACAGTTTCGAGTCGATAAAATCAAAATATCATATAAAATAGCAACAGAATTTATGACCTTGAAATGTAAGTGAATTATATTTTTAATCTGCGCTCTAATTATACTTGATCCACTAATAGCACATTACCTGGAATCTATCCACGGTATAAACTTTCTGCTATTGCCACAGGAGATTAAATAGTACTTCCTTTCACATTTGAGGCAGCTCTGGAAAAAGTCAATGGAACTTTGCAATATAGACATGGGGAAATAGTGAAACTGTTTAGACAACCTTCATAATACACATGTGGCTATTATGATCCACCAAGAATATTTCTACGTGAAAGAATGCATTACACAAAACAAGATGTCTGCCATTCATCGGTATGCAGATTGGCAGGACAGATCTAACTTACCCCAGGGTGCTTCCAAGCTTGAGAAATAATGACATGATGCATATCTATTGAGTTGCTCATACTAGTTTTTCGAAATTCTTTCTTGTGATAGCTCCTCATAATTTTCACATCTTTGTAAGAGCAATTTTTGTGGTACTATGAGTTTCAATTAACACTCTGCTGCACAGAATTACATGGTCTTGTTTGACCTGGAAAGGGTTCTTAATGCAATGTACATTTAAAAATAACTACCATTCATAGGGAATCAGCAGGAAAACACTCTACTGATTGGAGTCATGCTCAGCTCAAAGAAAATTGATTGAGGTTGTTGGTGGCCAATCATCATCTGTCTTAAAATAGTGCAGCAGCAGTACCTCAGGGTAGTGACCAATACCCAACCATTTTTTGCTGCTTTATCCTTCCCTCTATGATTTTTATTTATTCATTTGTGGGACTTGGAAGTCACTGGCTGGCCAGCATTGATAACCATCCCTATCTACCATTGAGAAAGTGATAGTAAGCTGCCTTCTTGAATCGCTGCAGTCCACTTGCTGTAGGCTGACCCACAATGCGGGTAGAGAGGGAATTCCAGGATTTTGACCCAACAACTGTGGAGGAACGGTGGCATATTTCCGAGTCAGGGTGGTGAATGGCTTGGAGGGGAACTTGCAGGTGGTGCTGTTCCCAAGTACCTGTTGCCCTTGTCCTTCTAGATGGAAGTGGTCGTGGGTTTGGAAGATGTTGTCTAAGGATCTTTGGTGAATTTCTGCAATGCATCTTGTAGATAGTACACACTGCTGCTACGGAGCATTGGTGGTTGAGTGATTGAATGTTCGTAGATGTGGTGCCAATCAGGTAGGTTGCTTTGTCCTGGATGGTGTCAAGCTTCTTGAGTGTTGTTGGAGCTGCACCCATTCAGGCAAGTTGGGAGTATTCCATCACAGTTCCTCGCTTGTGCCTTATAGGTGGTGGATAGATTTTGGGGTGTCAGAAGGTGAATTTCTCACCACATTATCCCTAGTTTCTGACTTGCTCTTGTAGCCACTGTGTTTAGGTGGTGAGTCCAGTTGAGTTTCTGGTCAATGGTAACCCCATGGATGTTGACAGTGGGGGACTCAATGATGGTAAGACCGTTGAGTGTCAAGGGGCAGTGGTTTGAAAGACTCTTATTGGTGATGGTCATTGTCTGGCATTTGTGTGGCATGAACGTTACTTGCCACTTGTCGGCCCAAGTCTGGATATTATCCAGATCTTGTTGCATTTGAGCACAGACTTCTTCAGTAACTGAGGAGTCGCAAATGGCACTGAACATTCTGCAATCACCGGTGAACATCCCCACTTCTGACTTTATGGCAGAGGAAGGTCATCGATGAAGCAGCTGAAGATTGTTGGGCATAGGACACTACCCTGAGGGACTCCTGCAGAGATGTCCTGGAGCTGGGATGACTGACCCTCCACAACCACAATCATCTTCCTTTGTGCCAGGTATGACTCGAACTGGCAGAGTGTTTGCCCCCAATCGCCATCGATTCCAGTTTTGTCAGAGCTCCTTGATGCCATACTTGGTCAAATGTGACCTTGATGTCAAGGGTTGTCACTCTCACCTCACCTCTGGAATTCAGCTTTTGTCCATGTTTGAACCAAGGCTGTAATGAGATCAGGAGCTGAGTGACCCTGGTGAAACCCAAACTGAGCGCCACTGAGCAGGTTATTGCTGAGCAGGTGCTGTTTGATAGCACTGATGATGACCCCTTCCATCACTTTATTGATGATCGAGAGTAGACTGATTGGGCGGTAATTGGCCAGGTTGGATTTGTTTTGCGTTTTGTGTAGAGGACATAAATGGGCAGTTTCCCACATTGTTGGGTAGATGCCAGTAACTGGACTGGAAGAGCTTGGCTAGGGGAGCAGCAAGTTCTGGTGCACATATCTTCGATACTATTGCTGGAATGTTATCAGAGCTCATTGCCTTTGCAGTATCTAGTACCTCCAGCCATTTCTTGATATCACTTGGAGTGAATCAAATTGGCTGGAGATTGGTATCTGTGATGCTGGGGGCCACTGGAGGAGCTCGAGATTAATCACCCACTCGGCACTTCTGTCTGAAGATTACTGTGAATGCATTTGCCTTTGCTTTTGCACTGATGTGCTCGGCTCCTCCATCATTGAAGATGGGGATATATGTGAAGCCTCCTCCTCCTTCAATGAGTTGTTTAATTGTCCACCACCATTCACAACTGAATGTGGAAAGACAGCAGAATTTAGATCTGATCCGTTCGTTGTGGGATCGTCTAGCTCTGTCTATCACTTGCTGTTTATGCCATCTGGCATACGAGTAGTCCTGTTTGGAAGCTTCACCCGGTTCATACTTCATTTTTAGGTATGCCTGATGCTGCTCCTGGCATGCCCTCCTGCACTCTCCATTGAACCTGGGTTAATCATCTGGCTTGTTGGTAATGGTTGAGTGGGGGATATGCCAGGCCATGAGTTTGCAGATTGTACTGGAGTACAGTTCTTCTGTTGTTGATGGCCCACAGCACCTCATGGATGCCCAGTCTTGAGCAGCTAGATCAGTTCGAAGTCTGTCCCATTTAGCACAGTGATAGTGCCACACAAAACGATGGAGGTTATTCTCAATGTGTCGACGGACTTTGTCTCCACAAGGACAGTGCAGTGGTCACTTTTACCTACACTGTCATTGACAGATGCTTCTGCAACCGGCAGATTAGTGCGTTTGAGGTCAAGTATGTCTTTTTCTCTTGTAGGTTCCTTCACCACCTGCCACAGACCCAGTCTAGCAGCATTATCCTTTAGGACCCAACCATCTGGATCAGTAATGCTGCTGCTGAACCTCTCTTGGTGGTGGACATTGAAATCCCCCACCCAGAGTATATTTTGCACCCTTGCAAACCTCAGTGTTTCCTCCAAGTGTTGTTCAACACGCAGGAGTTCTCATCAGTCAAAGGAGGATAGTACATGGTAACCAGTAAGAGGTTTCCTTGTCCATGTTTAATTGAAGCTACGAGACTTCATGGGATCCAGAGTCGATGTCAAGGACTCCCAGGGCAACTCCCTCCTGACTGTTATACCACTGTGCCACCATCTCTGCTGAGTCTGTCCTGCTGGTGGGACAGGACATATCCAGCTCTCCCGATTTCAGCACTAGCCCCAAGATGTTGACAAGGAGGACTTTGCATGGTCAACAGGACTGTTTTTTGTGTTTTTACTATTGGCTTTTCCTGTTCCAAGGTCGATGCCAAGTGGTCCGTCTGGTTTCATTTCTTTGCTGTGACGTTCTTGCGATTGATACAACTGAGTGGTTTGCTAGGCCACTTCAAGGGGGAATTGAGAGTCAACCACATGATACAGCCAGAAGTAAAGTTCACTTATGATTGCATAGTGTTCAGTACCATTCATGATTCCACAGATACTGAAACAGTCCATGTGTGCAAAACCTGGACAGTATTCAGGTTTGAGCTGGTAAGTGGCAAGGGACATTTATGGCACACAAGTGCGACCTCAAACATGAAAAAAAAGTACCATCTATCCTTGACATCCAATGGTTTCCTACTACTGAACCCAGCATTTTGGGGATGGCTTTGACCAGAACTGAAGTAAACTATCCGTATAAATACTGTGGCTCTAAGAGCAGGTCAGAGACTTGAAAGGCTGCGGTGAGTAACTCACCTCCTGCTTCCCCACAGTATGTCCACCATCTACAAGACACAAGTTAGGAGTACAAAGTTAAAAATCACACAACGCCAGGTTATAGTCCAACAGGTTTAATTGGAAGCACACTAGCTTTTTAACTTTAACTTTGTATTTTTGATTTTTAACTTTGTACACCCCAGTCCAACACCGGCATCTCCAAATCAAGTTAGGAGTGTGATGGAATACTCCCCACTTACCTGGATGAGTATACTTCCAATTGACGCTGTACAGGATAAAATAATCTGGTCGATTGCCACTCCATCTGTCACCTTCAGTATTCATTATCTCTACCATGATGCACTGTGGCAGCAGTTTTTAGTATTGTCAAGACGCAGTGTACCAAGGTCCTTTGACAGCGTGACCTATATGATCTAGAAGCCACACTCCAACTTGACTTAGAACTATTATCGCTGTTACTTCACTATTATGTCAAGATCCTGAAATTCTCTTCCTGATAGCATTGTGAGCATAGCTATATCACAAGGACTGCAGTGGATCATGAAGGTGGATCACTACCACCTTCTCAAGAACAACAAAATGTGCAATGAAACCTGGGTTTCCTTGTATGCATTCATGTGCAACAGATGGTGAAGAAGGGAAATGTTGGCCTACATGGTGGGAAGATTCAAGTACAAGAGCAGGGATGGTTGCTGCAATTGTACAGAGCCTTGGTGAGACCACACTTGGAGTATTGTGTGTAGTTTTGGTCTCCTTATCTGAGTAAGGATATTCTGGCAATAGTGGGCATTCAACAAAGCTTTACCAGACTGATTCCTGGGATGCAGGAAGGATGTACCAAGAGTGATTGGATCTGTTGGGGCTTTATACACTGGAGTTTAGATGAATGAGAGGGATATCATAGAAACCTATGATGTTCCAACAGGACCAGGCAAGGTAAATAAAGGAAGGATGTTCTCAATGACCAGAGAGTCCAAAACCAGGAGGCACAGTACAAGGATACAGGATAGGCTATTTGAGATTAAGTTGAGGAGAAATTCCTTCACCCAGACAGTGGTGGGCCTGTGGACTTCTATGTCACAATGGCTGCTGCAGGGACCAAAAAGGTATTAATAAAATCTGGAATTATAAAGTTGGTCTGAGTACTGAAGAATCTGGAGCTATTATTAATTGTTATTTTCAATCTATTTTGTTTACTAGCATCCTTTAAATTGTTTTTCCAATCATTGTACCTGTCTGGCCTACATGCAACTCTTGATCCACAGCAATGTGGTTGCCACTTAACACCTTTTTAGATGGCTTGAAAAGCCACTCAGCTCAGAGCAATTATTCATGGGCAACAAAGTCTGGTCTTGCCTCATGAAAGATTAAGTGTAAAAGTTTTAGGAAGACCAAAACCGCTGATTTTATTCCTGATGTCAAACTCCACTCCCATTTGCTGACTCCATCCCTTTCCCTGGCAACAGTTTAGGGTTACGTCTGTCTGTTTATCTGCAATGTGAGTGTTACATTTATCCCTGAGATGAGCTTCCAACCTCACAGTCATGACATCATTACCACTGCCTATTTCCATCTCTATTAAGTACCCTGACTTTACCTCTGTGTCAGATCATCTGCTGCTGAAACCTTCATTCATACTTGCCTTACCTTGAGACTCCACTATTCCACCATATTCCAGGCTGGTTTCCCATTTTCAGTATTCTGTAAATGTAAGGTAATCCAAACTTCTGCTACCTATATCATAAATATACTGTCCTGACCTAAATAGGCATCTGTTTTAAAATGAAAGTTACAATTCTGTTTTGTCTCGTAAATATCTCAAAGGAGCATTTTAAATAAAGCATTTCTCATGCCAAAAGTTACAATGAAACAAAAATTGACTTTCAGTACAAATCTCAGTTAAATCACCATAGTCCTAGAGGACTGCCTTCTCATTAGGTGATGGTTTGATATGAGGATCACCTTGCCTCAGGTGAGGGGTGAGGAAAGTAGGACCTGCATGGTGGCCTCAGTCAGTGCAGGACTGACATTGCTGACGTCACTCTGTATTGCAAACCAGTTATTCAGCTAACTGAGCTACCTGACCTCACAAAGTTCAATAGTGTGCTCTAAAGCATTTAACACATTTTTAAAAGTGAACTTGTGTTTTAAAATTCAGAGTTTATTTGCATATAAAACCTTGCGCTGAAAGTTTTCACAGCAGGATTAGTGGCGATATGGCAGGTGAAGGCATTGAGAAGAAAGCTTGATAGGTTCCTAACACTGTGGTGTGTTGTCAGCAGCAGAACCTCAGCAGTTTCAGTCGCTTGCCAGATGGTCATTTAAGGGCTTATTTAAGGACCACTTTCTGTTCTATCAGCATATCCTCTGGGCAGAACCTTCTTAATTCATAGCTTCATATCCAAAGAAGAGCCCTGTTGAGAATGACCATCCACACCAAAATTGCTCATACTCAGTAATCTGCTAACCCACTATTTGTTGGGGCCTGCCTGCCTGCTCCAGCCTTTTTAAAGCAAGCCTGCTCTTTCCGGATAAACCAGCCCTGAAGTCGCCTCCCCTTTATGCTGTCACCTCAGTAAAGTCTGCCCTATAATGGCGACACTGCCAAGGCTGGGGGACTATTGTCTTCTAATTGCTTGGTTCTTTGGGGAGAGTGTAAATGGGCTGCCACCAGCAACATGCCATCCCATGATCCCAAACCCCATTGGCAAAGTGTTAACTCCTGCCTCTGGTCCTGGTGACAGCATGTCTGTTATGGTGGCAAAGCCACACCCAAAAACCTTTGAATTCAGTGTTGAGGATTCAAGTGTCTCAAGATGAATGGATCTTCCTTAGGGCATGAGGAGTAATTTCCTCTCTCAGGGGTGTTCATCTTTGGAACTCACTATACAAGGGCAGTGCAGGCTGTGTTATTAAATATTTTCAAAGCTGAGCAAGAGTTTTGATCTGCAGGCAAGTCAAATGTGATGGGGGAACAGCCAAGAAAGTGGAATGAAAGCCATACTCTCACTAAATGGTTGGGCAGGTTAAAGCAGTCAAATAGCCCATATTTGCTCTATTTTTAGATGAAAGAATGACTAAGAGGGACTGTGCATTGCTCTTCATGTCCTCAGGGCAGCTGGGCTAATGGATAGTTATTTTAATCAATCTGTTTGGGTATACCTGTGAGTTAGGTGGGACTTGAACACAGAATGTTGGACCTACAGGTACTACCATTGTGCCTGGAGAGCCCACTTGACTAATGCTAAGTGCCTTTCAAAAGCAGCAAATGAGGAATGTTCCAGGTAGTGAATGATTGGCCATGTTTCCATTAGTGAAACTCAAAGAATCCCATAAAGATAATTCTCGTTGCGAAAAAATACAATAAAATTTGCTATTTAATCCTCTGACACTTACAATTAAAAATGCCCCCTGATCTTTAAGAACAGAAAACATTCCTCAGTGGTTAGCACTGCTGTCTCACAGCACCAGGGTCCCAGGTTCGATTCCAGCCTCGGGCGACCATCTGTGTGGAGTTTGCACATTCTCCCTGTGTCTGTGTGGGTTTCCTCCAGGTTCTCTGGTTTCCTCCCACAGTCCAAAGATGTGCAGGTTAGGTAGATTGGCCATGCTAAATTGCCCATAGTGTTAGGTGCATTAGTCAGAGGGGAATGGGTCTGGGTGGGTTACTCTTCGGAGGGTCGGTGTGGACTGTTGGGGCCGAAGGGCCTGTTTCTACACTGTAGGGAATCTAATCTTACACATTTCTTGCGCTTTATCACTCTTGTGAATAAATTACAAACAATCATGGAAAACATTTTAAAATAGTTTTAATTTATTTTGTGTGCAAAAACAATGAACAAATAAATAAGTACTTGTAGTATAATTACTTATTCATGTTCAATGGAACATACAATTCTAAAAGCTTACACATCAGTTGATAGTAAGATAAAAGTGGTGTTCAACAACATGTTTAACAGTACATAGATACTATGTAGGAAGGTTTTAAGTTTGATAAATCAAACTGATACAGCTGCTTATCTTCTCGGAGATGTTCTCAGTCCTGATATGACATTTCTTCCAGTTTTTTGCTGAAACACAAAAGGAAACTCTATAAGTTTTATATAATCTAACCTGTTGGGACAAAAGCAATACACTAAAAATATAGCCACTCGTTGCTACAACATGCTAAATAATGCAAAGGACTTATTCACATTTTGCAGCAATTAAATAAGATAACATTTGTATTGAAATTTACATCCAAAAGGCCAATTGTGGAGCTACACTTTCTTGCCATGGATTTATCAATGTCAAATACTTTTCGATGTAATGGACAGTGAGCTTGCTGAATGTTGGAGTTTTTCCCATACCTCAAATAACGGAGAGCTCTTTTCACCCATTTGTTCTCAGGATCTGTACACACTGCCCGTCCTCCAACTGTGTAGAATCTGTGATATCATTAAACAGCATTTTTTACTTCACAGAACATCATCAAATAAGACGTGGTTTTCAATCAGGTGCGCTACATCGAGTTCCTGTACTTACATGATTGCATCTATATCACATATTTCATTGGATTGCTGTTCCACATAGCCACTGATTTTCCTCAAAGGCAATCGCCCCTTTGAATAGCCGAGACAGCAGTCGCTATACATCGAATCTAGGAGGGAAAGCAAAAGGTAACTTTAAAAACAAAATATGTCCGAGCCCTGATTAAGTACTGTTCGAACAGGCAGCCCTGCTAGTAATAGGTTAAAAGGCAGTTGTGAAACTTACGTGCTGATACTGAGAAGTTAACAATGCCCAGCGTTAGCAGGGAGAGGACAGTCACCAGCAGCAGTTTCCTGAGTGCATACATTGCTGGCTATCGCTGTGTTTCTTTGTTGTCGAACGTGTTGTTAGGTCAGTCTCTGAGATGTGATGTACTGTGCGAAGCTGCCACCAGTTTATATACACTGGCCATGCTGTTGGGATTTTTCCAGATCAAGGAAGTACATTGCTGATATATCCTTCTGGGGTTTCCTCTGTTGCCTTTCCTGGTGTGATCTGCGGTTTGTGATGTAATCGGTTTATTCTTGCATTTTATAAATAGATATTTAACCTCTTCATTTCGCAAGCTCCAGGCAGCGTCACTGTTCCCTTACTTCCCAAGGTATTGAAACTTATTGAAAGTTTTACGGTCAGTTTTGTGGCTCCTAAATTGTTTCCACTCAGATCAAAGATTAATCACAATTACTAACAATCTAACGATATGAATTGAGAACCAGGTTTTTAAATCTCACAACACAGAACAAATAGTAAATGTGAACATTTATTCTATTATTTAGCAAAAATAAATTAAAAAACAATCAATCCTTACAAAAGGAATCAATGGATCAGAAATGCAAGGCAAAGAGTCATAAAGGTAAGCTTTGCTAATCAACTGGTTCAGAGATGTTACTACACATTTTTGGAGCAGGTGGGAATTGAACTTGGGTCTCCTTCTGCCTATTGTACATTATATTTGATTGCGTGCGGGTATTTCCGGTGATAATTAAATATAATATATATTTTACATACCGGATGTGGTTATTATTGAGGGTGTGGGACTCATACTGAAAAGACGAGAAGTAAAATCCTGGCCATGAGGGTTGAAGAGTTCATGTTTGATGTTAGGAGACATAGGAAAGAAAGCATTTCACATTACTTCTGTGAAAGCAGCGAAGGGACATATTGGGGACATGTTAAAGCAGAGAAAATTCTTCGTCAAAGGATGGAACAGTTAGCAATATGGCTGAAGGCTTTGTACATCGCTGCTCTGAATATTAGAATTCCCATTTTGTATTATGATGATCAGTGGAACTTTTCTATTCTGAAAGGTTGCATTTGCTCTCTTCTGTGCCGTCACTTGGTAATTCCCCTCATGAATAAACTAGGTTTGACCTTCTTTATCAGTCAATGAATAAAGAGTTTAGGATGTATCCATGTCAATTTAAATACATCTAACCTTGAAAGCAAATCTGTTCTTGCATAGTTTTGAGAAAATTTATATCTGACTTTGTGTAACAACAAACAAATTGTGCAACTCTCTATTTGCCAATAAAAAATTATTTGGTTAATTTGAAATTGACATGCACAGAGTCAAATCGTCGCTGAATTAGGCAGGTTTCAGCTAAGCTAGCAACACAATGATGTAAGGTCTACAATTTTGAAATTCGAAGATGACTTAACAAACACCTGATGAAGAAGCAACGCTTCAAAAGCTGGTGTTGTATGATTTTTAACTTTGTCCACCCCAGTCCAACACCCGGCTTTTCCAAATCTTGAAACTTGTCAGTATTGTAAAGAGTGAGGAAATGGTAATGAACCAAGAAGATGTATTGCAAATGAAATTAAATGTGAGATAGTACATGCTAAATTTTATCATGTTCAAGAAAAAAAGTGATCTGAGGCTTTATAAGCAGATGGTGGTCATGGTAATGTCACTGGACTAGTACTCTCAAGGCCCACACTATTGAGCTGGGGACGCTGATTCATATGTCACTATGGTAATTCATTCGGAAATTGAAAGCTAGTTTTGGACCCTAAACCCCTGGCAGTATGGTTGACTCTTAACTACTCTCTGAAGTGGCTCAGCAACCACTCAGCCCATTAGTAGTTAGCAATGAGTAACAAACCCTAGTCTTGCTAATGACACTATCCCATGGGATTTTTAAAAGCACAATTTTTTGTTTATTTAGAAAAAGATGAACAATGTTTTAAATAAAGCAGATGGAATACTGAGCTTTAAAAATAGAGGTACAGGATTAAAAAATATATATATAAATTATTAATTCTATCCAGTTTGCATGTTGTCAGCTTCTGGATATCACAGTTTAGGAAGGATATGAAGCCTTGGGAGAGGGTCCAGAACTGATACAGACACTGATTTACTAGAATAATTCTAGGGATGACAGATTACAGTAAAATAGATAGCATAAAATGGGATTGAAGTCCTTCAAGCAGAGAACACAAAGATTTGGTAATGGTGTTTAACATTTTAAAGGATTTTACTAAATAAAGACCAAATATTTCTAATGACTGGTCAAGAACCAAAGGGTACCAGTTTGAGGCAATTGGCAAATTAACCCAAGGTATCATGAGGAAATGATACGAGTGGTTAAGATTTGCAATGCACCACCTGAAATGGTAAAGGTACAGATTCAAAAATAACCTTCAAAAGAGAATTAATAAATACTTGAAGGAGAAAAAATATTGTCAGCCTTTAAGGAAAGTGTGGGAATGGAACTACCTGCTTTAAAAGCATCAGTTCTGACCCGATTGGCTGAATCGTCTTCATCTGTACTTAGCCATCTATGGTTCCATGAAAACTGACTTCAAGTCAGTAATCTAGTAAAAGGGTAATATACTTCAGAGTGAATGCTACCTTATGTACGATTAACTGTTGAAAAGTTACACGTTGACATCAGGGTTGACATTAATGACGTTTTGTGGAATGATTCGGGTGAGTGGGAATACACACATTCTCACGTTACCAGTGGAGAATAACTATGTGACTGAGGAACTAGAATTCCCATGAAATTCTACCCAAAGGTTTATTAAAAATAGGGAGGGAGAAGGAATTATGAAAATGATAAATGAAATACTAATAGAATAAAAATAAGAGCTGATAATGTGGCATTTGAGGATAGAAGTATGGTCCTCCAATTAATCTTTACTTAATTGGTCAAAGCATGTATTTTATTTGCACTGGGAAAAGGGACTGTAACTAGTGAGTATTAACAAGAAGAGGTTCATGTCTTAACAAAATGATGTTTAATGTTAAAACTATTAGGAGACACAAATGACGCGTTTGTTTCTTTCGAGATTTAGAACTATTGTCTTGACCTCTCCACTTAAGACTGTATGACATCGGATTAAGTGAGCGTTTTGCAGCCTCCAACATTAATCCTTACCAAAATATTATTTTTACAACTAAGTAGGGTAACTTAAATTTCTAATATTTAAAGTGAAAATCACAACATTTGAGTGCAATAAAACAAAAGAGCAAGTTTAAAGTTTTCCAAATTTGTAACATGCAAAAGTAACATAACCTCAAAATGGCTGCCAGAGATAAACTTGGAATGGCTTTGTACAGCATTCCTGCACTTGTAATTTACTCTTTTCCTTAACAAATACAAAAGACTGAGCAATGTAAGATCTGTGCATGAGTAATCACGCATATGGATTTGGCATTGAGCAGGAAGGTGCCAGTTTAGATTTGTAATGTTTTGCTATATTCATTAATTCAGCTTTCCAATTGATCTCAATGTCCTAATTGCAGGTAGGACAAACAAGCATAGTTTCTGCTGGTTTGTGCTTCTGCTAGGGCATTGGATGAGTTTGATTGTGATCTGTGCATTTCTTGTAACAATTCTAATGCTTAAATGAGAAATTGAGATTCAGATGAAGAATGGTTCTTGGCAGCACAATCAATCTGCACCAATGCCTTTGGATGTCTGCACACATCCTGGCTTCAAAAACCATATTTGAAACAAACAGTTTCAAATGCTACATTCAAAAACTCCCATTCAAATGTAAATATGTGAGAAATTAACAGTCATCATTATGGTATAATGACATCCAAACCCAGTAGTGATGCAATGTGAAATTCCAAAAAGAAATGTGTCAGTGTAAAAAAACACATTTAAATTAGCACCTTTACAATATCACTTTTCCCTAAAGGTGAAATAAATGCTGGCTTTTGTTACTTGACAGATCTGCACAAAGAACAAAATTGACTTAAAGAAAGAACAGATAACAGTGAAAGGTCTCAGGTAAAAACAAAGTTGAAATAAAAGAAGCATCTCATTGTATATCTTGCATTTAAGCAGTGTCTTCTATGACCTTGTTGTGTCAACCACTTTAATGCCAAAAAGGTATCGTTGAAGAGGGTTGATGTTGTAATGTGGGATACAGCTGTATTCAGTGATCACATTACGTGTTGTAGAGAGTTGAATGCACAGAGGGTGTGTTTAACAGTTGTGTTTGACCAACTACAGTGAAATCATCCATGTGCTTTCTTAGAGATAGATACATTTAATTTTTAATTAAAAGTGAATGATATTCAGTGCTTTTTACTTTTTCACATGCTGTCTGTGTGAATACTTCAGTACGTTTAGCTGTATTTCCTGTTTGAATTGATGCCAGATTCAAAGTAATGTTAGGAAATGGGTAATCCATTGGGAAGCCTTCATCAAGGTCAGAGTGTAAATGATCATTTTATCACTAACTGCAAAATCTAGGCTGTTATTTCAATATACTCGTTCAAAGGTGGAAATCCCTCCCTTTTGCAAGTTTCTGTCTTTACCTGACCTACTAAGCACAAATAATTCCCAATAAAGAAGCAAGAAAGTGCAGAGACTGTGAGGTTCCCATATACCTCAGCAGTTGAGATAATGGAAAGAATGTTGATCAAATGAAGGACAGCAGAGAACAAAGAATGAGAACGCAAAGAGAAAGAATAATTAGAAGTGAAGAATGTGCCATAAAAGAAAAACTTCTTTTTGAAATAAAATCGAGAAAGACCTGTTTTTGGTGCACTCTGATATCCTTGTTGAACTGAATCTGAGAATAATGTAAGCAGTTTTCTCATGCATAGAATAGCATGGAAATTCAGACACAGTCACCAGTGAATCCACACTCTTGCAGTATTAAAGGTCCCACAGCCTCCAGTCTTCATTGCAACCATGATTTGAGAAAAGCCTCTACAGCCTCATTATTAGACTTGCTGTCAAAACCCTCAATAAAGTTGCATCTTGTTTAATATTTGTTTGAGAATTACTGTGAAACACTCTCATGGCCCTAAAAAAATGTGTTTATGAATATCAAATTTGTCCAGAAAATCTTTTTGGAAGATGCCTTTTATTTAAAATATGCTTCTTTCTGGAAAATCAGTTTATCTTTATTTTAGTTTCTATCTTAAACCAAATATTTATTTCACAATTTGAAAATGCGGATCAGAAGTGAAGGGTTTTAAATCCTTTTAACTTCATAGAATTTAAGTTTGATTTGTTGACATCACCCTTGCCACATACCAAGACAACTCTGTGACTTTGCACAAGATGTAAACTGCTGCAAGGTTTGTAGCTCAGGTTGAAGTTTAAGGTGTAGGTTTGCTCGCTGAGCTGTATGTTTGATATCCAGATGTTTCATTACCTGGCTAGGTAACATCATCAGTGGCGACCTCCAAGTGAAGCGAAGCTGTTGTCTCCTGCTTTCTATTTATATGTTTCTCCTGGATGGGGTTCCTGGGGTTTGTGGTGATGTCATTTCCTGCTCGTTTTCTGAGGGGTTGATAGATGGTATCTAGATCTATGTGTTTGTTTATGGCGTTGTGGTTGGAGTGCCAGGCCTCTAGGAATTCTCTGGCATGTCTTTGCTTAGAACTGGCACAAACACTACGTAGGACAAACAGGAAGAAAGTTAGCCACCAGGATATGAAAACACCAGCTAGCCACAAAAAGACACGCCCCTCTCTCCCTCATAGCCCTACACATGGATGAAAAAAAAAACCATTTTGACTGTGACAACACATCTATCCTGGGACAGGCTAAGCAAATTCTATGACTGTGTTATAACATATGGAAAGGGTGGGTGCTAACATAGCAGCATTGTTTATTGTATCTGATGATCAGTATTTGGAGTAATGAAGTGTTTCATCTCAGTTTGCTTAAAAACAGTCAGTTGCTGGTCTCAGATTGTTACTTGTGAAATGTGGAGTAGATTTAAAACAAATTAATTTCAGCTCCCAAATTCACTTTCTTTATTGATCACCAAGCTCAGAATATTATTGAAACAGAAAGATTGCATTATGCTGCAGTACAGAGGGACTTAGGTATCTATGTACATGAACCACAAAATCTAAGCATACGTGTGCAGCAAGTAATTAGGAAGGCAAATATAAATTCATATTGAACTGTTCACTGATGTTATTGCAAGGTGTTAGATCCCAGACTGCAAACTGTTTTGGTAGATCATATTTTGTATTTTTAATTAACAAAGTGGTATTCCACTGAAGCGCAAGCATAAAATGCTGCAGATTTGATTTTAACAATAAAACAAAAAAAACTATTATGCAAAATAAGTTAATATAAAATAGAGTACATATAATACAATGTTAAAGATTTCAAACACATTTAAATACAATAATGTATCTACCCCAACAACAATCCTTTACAGTTCTTACACTGCACAGAATCTTTTCTCGATCTCATATAGAGATTTGACTTAATTGCATTTTCAATACTTTGTTTTGAGAATCAGATTGTCCCGACCTTGAGAATACAACTGAGTTTAAGTTTTTTCAAATAACCTTGTCAGAGTTATAACCAAACTCGTCTGTTCTAGAACTTTCAATCTCTACTCCTTACATTGGAGTATCCTATTAATTAACATTTCTAAACTAATCCTTTTCTTTAGTTGAAAATGTTTGGCACATCTAACTTCCACTAGGACTTCTCAGGACAGAAAGCAAAAGGCTTTACAAGTTGTGGGTGTTTTACTTAAGATAAAAAGTCAATTCTGAATCCTTCGAACTGGAAGCTGCCCAGTCCACTTATTCTGTCCATCTGTAAAACGTGCCAGATGCAAACAAAATCCCATTACACTCAGAAAGTCTCTCTCTGTTTCACTTATACTGAGTTTAAAAAATATACGTCAGAAAATACAGACAAGTTAATCATTAAACCACACACAGACCAAAAATCCACATGCTACTTGTTTAAAACGCAGTCTTCAAAAAATGATATTACAATAACCATATCAATCACACACTTTATAGTACAGCATGTTAGTTCTTTTTTGCAAGGAGAATGGGACAATTATTTTATTCATTCACGAGATGTGGATATCACTGGCCATGTCAGCATTTATTACCCACCCCTAATTGCTTAGAGGGCAGTTGAGAGTCAACCATATTATTGTAGGTTTGGAGTCACATGTAGGCCAGACCAGACAAAGATGGCAGATTTCTTTCCCTAAAAGACATTATTGAGCCAGGCGGGTTTTTCCAACAATCATAAATAGGTTCATGGTTATCAGTAGATTCTTAACCCCAGAGTTTTTTTGGAACTCAAATTCCACCATCTGCCATGGTGGAATTTGACACTGGGTCCTCAGAATATAACCTGGGTCTTTGGATTAATAATCTAGTGATAATACCATTAGGCCATCTCTTCCCCAAAAGTAGGGAAATCTTGTTACAATTGTACAGGTCATTGGTAGGACCATACCTGGAGTATTGTTTTGACTAGAAGAGGGACACACCTACAGTGGAGTTGATTCAGAGAAGATTTGTTCAGCTGCTTCCTTGGATGAGGGTTTTGTCTTATGTGCAAAGGTTGAAGGGGTTGAATCTGTACTCATTGACGTTTCAAAGAATGAGAGACTGAAGCATACTGAAGGGGATTGATAGACTGGATGCTGAGCGTTTGTGTTCCCATGTGCGAAAATCTGGAATGAGAGGCTCAGTTTCTAAATTAGGGGTCTCCATTAAAATTGAGAGGAGGAGAAATTTCTTCTCTCAAGAGGGCATTAATCTTTGGAATTCTCTTCCCCAATGTGCAGAAGAAGATGAATCACTGAATATATTCAAGACTGAATTGGACCTATTTTAAACTTAGAAAAATAGAGTTAAGGACCTAATCTGATCAGCTCAGATCTTACTAAATGGTGGAGAAAGCTGCAGGAGCCAAATAACCTAGTTCTGCCCCTTTTCTTATGTTCTCTGCACATTTTTGCAACAATAAGCATCAGAGAATCTATCTTGAGGAATGTGATGTCAAATACCTTTATGATAAACTGATGGGACCACCAAATAAATCGACAAGATTCAAAGTTAAGTTAAAAGTGTAGGTAGCACAGTAATCCTCTTGATATGAATTGCAGTCAGATTATAGACAGCTGAGTTGCGGCACTGGTTTTGAAAGAATGCATATCCAAGACAATTTGACACTGACATGAAAATAGTCATATAATATATACTTTATCAGATTATCTGTCATTGATTTGACAAATGGTTGTCTATTAAGTTAATAACCAGAGCATTGTTAAAAATTAAAGTGTTATTGCCAATAGTGGTATGTCTGCATAAATGTCATGCAAAGATAATGCTTCAAGCATTATTGAAACCAACACACTTTGGTTATTCTGTGAAACCAATACAATCTTTCTGACATGTTTGTTGTAAGTGGGATGAATGTTCAATTAGTTTATTGTTACCAAGTTGAAACAGTAAGCCATTCATGAGACTTTACAAAGATACAAAACTCTTTCCCATAATTACTTATAGTAAGCATTAGGCCTGTGGTTTAATGACAGTCTTACTGAATGCTGCTTGCTTGTGTTAAGCCAGTTGGTGGGTTTCCCAGATGAGAAAGAAATGTAGCTGAAGAAAGATCTAAATAATTGTTAGGGAATAAAATCCTATGCCGGATAATTTAATGACAAAATCGTCAGGAGTTGAGAGCTTGAGTATTAGCATGCTTTATTCATAGCCATGGGGAGTCCATCTTCCCTCGGAAAGTCTGATGTGATCCATCAAAATACAGATTGCCACAGGTTATATAGTATATCATAAGCACACTATCTGTTAGTTACGCAACCTAGGGGGAGTCAGATGGTTAGATAAGGGCAATGGTCCATTGGTGTAGCTGCTATATACATATCTCAAGTCTACATTTCTCAAATTTGTAAATGAATGTTATCTTCTACTTCAGGTTCACATTAGGCAGAAACAGATAATTAGTACAATAGACAATTTGTAGCAGAACTAGTCTGGTGTTTTGGGGGAGCTGAGAATGAGCTTGTAACTACAAGGTCATTTCTAGCAAAAAAAAATTTCTCAGCTTACTCTAAAAGCGTTGTGTCAGCAGTCTAAGCTTTGCTGCGAAGATTGCTTTGTGACAAAATAGCTTTCACACAAATTTGTATCAAGTCTTGTGGCAAATTTTCTTCCACAATTTTAATCCTTCTAACTTCATTAACTTAAAGTTAAGTTGAAAAGAAATGTTTTCAGTTTAGTTTTAGTTTAGAGGCTTAGTTCATTGATGGCACAGGTGCTCAAGTTAGAGGAATGCAGTGTTCTCAGAGGCTTAAAGAGCTGGAGAAAGTCATGGAACTAATAAGGGGCATTACTTTTCTTTTAATATAGTTATAGTGCCAATATCAAAATTGATCATGCTCTGTGCCCAAATGCCTTAATGATGAGGTAGAGTGGTGGAAGAGAAGGAGAGAAAAGGAAGCAGATTCTGCTCTCCAGTTCCCAGTACCTCATTGGATGTTCTGTGCCATGTGCATAAAGGCTTATGGGTTGGGAATCAGGCTATTCAATCACACAAAGACTCACGGCAGAAACATGCTAACATGAGAAGATATCATCCTTCATTCAAGGGACTGCCAATGTATATGTTCTTTGTGCCAATAATTTTATTTCTTTCACCACCATCATAGCATCGCATCACTGCAGCAGAATAGCAAGGCACAGAACACAATGGCAATTTGACATTGATTGCTCGAGTAACCCTTTCACAAGAGGTATGCGAGAGACCACCCAAAGATGACTGTCTGCTTTGGATTTCACTCTCCTCTGTGACAGGGCTTGTAGCTTCCATTAAAAAGTGAATGAAGCAGACCTGCGTGGGCCTTATTCAGTTACACTCTGTCACCACTGCAGTTATTTAATGCCACAAAGCTGCTGTTCCAGATTATTGTGCATACTTCTTTGGTCTAAGGTAACCAGCATTGTTTTGCACAGAATATCTTTCTTACAACCCTTGTTCAAATCAGTCAAATGATTGTTGAAAATAGTAAAAGTTCTTAAATATTTATGTGTCTATAATTCAATAATTCAAAAACAAGCTCATAGATGTACAGCATTTAGAGTCAATAACAGTAGTTTTTTTGTACAAATTTAGTCACAAGATTTAAGCTCCAGCTAACTAATTGATGTGACATTACAAAGGACAAATGCAGTATTATATGTGACATTTCAAATCTGTTACAAGTTTTGAAATGAGACCAAAAGAAAGAGTGAAAGCCTCAGCAGGTCAGGCAGCATCTCAGGAGAAAAACAGAGTTAACGTTTCATATTGATGATCTTTCATCAGAACATCAAATTGGATCAGTTGTGATGAAAGTGACAGTCTCTGGAATCAAACCATGCTTCCTCTTATTGCAATATAATCTCCTTTGTAGTGATGGGTGGAATTTTTGCTGTCACCTCAAAAATCACCCTTCCTTTGACAATGTGGAATCTGTCTGATTAAATGGGTCATCACCATGAATGACTAGTTTCCGATAATTTTGTGTGACGTGGTAAACCCTTCCATTTACGTGGCTCCATCTATTTCAAAGATTGTTGCATTTTCACTCTACCTTGCCACTCATTAATCTACATATCAACAACTCCTTTGAATAATGGAGACAAATATTCCCAAACTAGGAAAAATTTGTATTTATCTGACCTTTTGTTGCAAAGTGCCTTACAGTCAGTTGTTGTGCTATTAAAGTGCAGAAAGGTGCAGAAAAAGCAATTCATTCAAAGCAAACTCTTGCAGTTATGTGCTGATAATCAAATAATTATTTTAGCACTGTTCAGTTATAAATATTTGCCAGGATGTGGGATAAACTCTTGTGTTGTTCCTCAATTCATTGTCATAATTTACAATCCCTGTGAGTAATGGGACTGTAATTCTCATTATTGATGTCTTGATTGTTTAAAGTGGAAAATTTTTAAAAAACTGACGTGAAGCAGGTTGAAATCTGAAAGTTGGGATGGCCTACTGAGCATGTTCATCATCACCAGTGTGTGTAAATCATCGACCATGAAGTTCGTGAGAACAGTCATTATATTAATGCTGTTCAGTTCTATTATGTGTAACGTGTTGATTAAGGAATGTAAAGGTTGATGATCTCTCCAGTGAAAATGTTAAGGTTGTAATACAACAACCAACTTGCGTAATTTCCATTTTAATGAAACCTTTCAGCAACACTTGAGGCAAAACAGGAAGATTGCTTTGATGTGATGAAGATGAGAATTTAGCAGGAGGTTTTGTACAAGTACTGTCTGTTTTGAAGTCTTCTAACAGAAGGGCAGACGAGAGCTGAAATGTAACCTCCCTGTTGAACTGTGGTACTGGTGGGATTTTCCATTGGAATAATGTTGAGCAATAGTTATGCCCATGCAAAGTTTTGCTGCAATACTTAATTAAGGTGGCCAGGGAGTAATGGAATACATCATGGTTGTTATATTTAGTGGCTTACCCCATAGTGAAGTGCTAGTCACGTCAGAATTGTGCTGGTGCCTGGTAGATGGGTTTTAATTTTTAAGGTGCTAAGATATTTAATCAACAATGACTGGACCGTCTCACGGTTTTCTTCGGGAGCATCAACTCACTCATCATTTGGAAGGATAGGATAGTCTCTTTAAGTTGCTACAGGCAACAGAGGCATACAGAAGTACTAATTTAGTTTGACTCCATCCAGGCTGCAGCAGACTCTCTGATGCAAGTGAAAAAAACCCACTAAGAGTGTACCAAGAAAAAACACTTTTTTAAAAATAGATATTTTTATTGAAGAAAAAGGTAATTTTTAAAACTTTTTTTACAAACTTACAAAACAACACAAACAAATGTAAACACTAATATACCATTAAATATTAAATAAATAATAACCAAAACACAACAATCACAAAAACGAAAGAAAAAAAACACTCAACTAAGAACTAATCTAACCTACAAATAACCAAAGCATATAATAGAACATCTTACATTACTCAAAAAAAACATAGTAATTAAATAATAAAGTACATGCTCAGAATGAATTAACACTAAGTCATAATAAAACCTGTATTCATAGGGGATTCCTCTCCTTGGGGGCCCCCGGACCAGCCAGAACTAGATAAAAGCCCTTGACAATATGGCCAAAATATCTGTATCTATATAGTTCAGGAAGGGCTGCGATATTTTATAGAATAATTTAGTTTTTTGGTGCACCATATTTGTAAGGAAGTCAAGGGGAACACATTCCATGATTAACCTGTGCCAATTCGAAAGTCCTTGAGGGCCTTCAGCTACCCAGTTTACGAAGATATTTTTCCTTGCACAAAAGGAGAGAATGGATAATAACTTCCTCCCATGCACATCCAGGGAGGGCAGGTTCGGAAAACCCAGGAGAAGAGATACTGGATTTACTCCAATTTCCGCTCCCAAGATTTCTGTCAGCGCATTTGCTACTCTGGTCCAGTATTTACGGATCTTATGACAATTCCGTAAGCAGTGTGTGAGAGTGTCTACTTCTATTTTACATCTAGGACACATTGGAGATGTTCCTGCCCTAAATTTTGCCACTTGTTCCAGTGCTATATCAGTCCTATGGAGCATCTTTAGTTGAATAGTTTGGGTTATGTTAGAAATGGAGATTTTCTGGCATTTTCCCAGATGTTGTCCCACATTTCTAATGGAATTTCCAACCCCAATTCCTGATTCCATGTTCTAAACAATTGTCCCATGTCTTTCAATACTTCATTCTGTAATGAGTGATAAAGAGTGCTGACTGAGGATGGATCCATTGGCTATAACACTCTTCTTTCCCTATCCAATTTATAAGAGCTATCTAATAATGTGGTCTTCTTCTGTAAATAATCTAGAATCGAAAAAGGTCTCCATTAGGCAGTCCAAATTTCTGGTGTAGCTGTTCAAAAGACATCATAACCTCCCCATCGAACAGATCCCCTCAGCAAGAAGTATCTCTGGACTTCCAGGTTTTAAATGTAGCGTCTGTGTGCCCCGGTTGAAAATCGCATGCTCCCACTATAGGAGTATAAGGAGAGGTTTTTTGTGAATTACCCTCGTCTTGCTGCATTATCTTCCAAGCTGTAATTGTATTTAATACCAATAGGGTTTTTACAATGGTCCATTGTTTGTTTAGAGGTTATTCTCTGTGATCAATAGCTGAGCAATTCCAGCAAATATGAAATCGACTGTATCAGGCTAACCCTAGTGATATGATCAGTGAGGAAAGGCTAAACTGTTGCTTTGAGGTGAATTCAAAGTTTCCTTACGATTTGATTTATATTTCCGTATCTGTTGAAAATAAAGACTCAACTTATTTTGAACGTTGGTACAAAATGAGCATTTTTCATCTTTAAAGTGTGATGGAAGAACCAGAGAAATATCATTTTGCAATAAATCCTGTTGGAAAACCTCAATGGTGACTCCTATTGACAGGGAGGTTGATTCACTGGTCAACATTTCCATCATAAAAGAAAGTTTTGCGCCATTCCAACACTGAGCTGAGTGATGACCTATTAATAAAACAACAAATCATTCCTTTCAGACCATGATGACTACCTATGTTTTCCTTGGTGTCATGATTTTGCAACAGGAGTATTATAATGCTGAGTGTCATCTGATGTCTATTTTTTTCAAGCTACCTTTTGGCAAATGAGTCATCATAAATATAGTCACTGAACGGACTCAGCGCACTTGCCTTATTATTAATTTAAATGCCTATCCAACCATTTGCAAACTGAAAATTCAATATTATTCATGTTATCTTGTAACAACATTGATTTGATTTAAGCTGTATTGTCATGTGTACTCAAGTAGAGAAGTACAGGAGCACAGTGAAAAAGTGTATAATTTCACCACATATGGTGCCAACTTAGGTACAAAACCTAGGTACAAGTAGTGACTTAGAGAAACAAAATTAAAAGTAAAGCATCGTCGTTGTTCTTCATATAAATAGTTAAATAAAGAAGTAAAGTCGGAAGCTAACATTACAGTCCTGAAGTCCTGCAAAAGCTCAGTTTCCTCCAGTTTGACCTGCTCTCCAGAAAACCTCAGGCTTCCTGCTCTTTTGAACCCGTAGATGCTGGGGTCTGACACGTCAGGCTTGCTCTAACCATATTGAGCTCAGGCCCACAACCGCTCCATGCACTGGATCCCCCGTCGACGGAGCTCAGGACCCAGGGCCAGTGCCACGCTCTCCACAATAGCAGCTTTCAAGAAGCACTTGGACAAATACATGAATAGGAAGGGAAAAGAGGGATACAGATCCTGTAGATGAAGATAGGGTCTGTATGGAAGGGCAAAATGTGGTGGTGCAGGCTTGGAGGGCTGAAGGGCCTGTTTCTGTCCTGTATTGTTGTTTATTCTACCATACTGGTGCCGCCATCTTGAACAGCTGACTTGCTCTCCCCTCTGTGCTGCTGGGAAGTTTACAGACAGCATTCAAGCAACTAAATATCTTTTAAAAATGTACAAAGCTGTTCAATATATTGCTATTAAATTATTACTGTTAATATTATCAGCCGTAAAAATGTGGCCTACAATTTGCTATTGCAAAGTAAAGAGCAGCTTCCACTATTAGTTAGATTTGTCCATGACTGTATAATCTCTATCATGCCACGTGTAAGTGTGAGCTGATAATGTGCCCACAGGGCAAGTGGGACCTGACTGAACAATGGAAATGACTGCGTACCTCACTATTCAAACAGGTTAGAAAGTTGCGAAAAAAACCAAGCAAAGGTTCAAAAGTATAAATTTGAAAGTGAAATTTGAATTTGCAATCATTATCAAGTTAGGTGAAGACAGAAAAATGAATAGGAAAGAGAAATTTGACCAAGATGAATTTAAAAAAGAAACAAGAAGTATAAATAATCCTTGGGTGGAGGCTGATAGCAGTCCGAACAATGTGGACTGTGGTGAGATGGGTGGCAGAATTGGGAGAGAAGTCTGACCATGCCCGTCTCAACATGGAGATCAGCTTACCCCAACTTTTATTCTTTTCAAAAGCAGTTCAAAAAGATTCTCGCCAAATTCGCCCAACAAACTACGAAAACCCGACATGGAAATGAGAGTGGGATCTGGCGACTTTAGCTCAACACTTGTTCCAAACGGCCTCCATAGTGCATGCACCATTCCTGCCTTGCAAAGCCTTGCCTTTTTGTGCTTTCTCTGAGATACCAGGATCATGTTACTACTGGAAAAGCGCAGCAGGTCAGGCAGCATCCAGGGAACAGGAGAATCGACGTTTCGGGCATAAGCCCTTCTTCAGGGCTTATTCCTGAAGAAGGGCTTATGCCCGAAACGTCGATTCTCCTGTTCCCTGGATGCTGCCTGACCTGCTGCGCTTTTCCAGCAACACATTTTCAGCTCTGATCTCCAGCATCTGCAGACCTCACTTTCTCCTCATGTTACTACTGTCCTGTCGTGCCATTTAGCATCAACACAAAGCCATGAAGCTTACCATAGTTGTCAGCAGTTCTCAGTTCAGTAAATGGGGATAGCCTTTGCTCAAGGCATCCCAGCACGGTAGGTGGAGGGCAGTCTACAATATCAGTCCAGAGCCCACTGTGTGTAGGATCCTATCCTAGAGTAAAGGGAAGACATTTTTCGAACAGAGATATGGAGAAACCTGGTGAATCTATGGAACTTACTGTCATAGAAGGCTGAGGAGGCCAGGTTGTCGAGTGTATTTAAGATTGACATAGATAGGTTCTTGATTGTCATTGGGATCAAGGATTACGGGGTGAATGTGGGAGAATGGGGATAAGAAACTTATCAACCATGATTGGATGGCATAGCAGACTCGATGGGCTGAATGGCCTAACTTCTACTTCTCTGTCTTCTGGTCGTATAGTCTATCCTCATGAGGGGTGAGGAGCTGAAGAACAGGCAGCACAGCACTGTCTTGACTGTTTTTGACCTATTGTGGGCTGTTCTTCCCTTGGAATAGGAGATATTATGGAAGATGAGCACTTGAAATGTCATAACATTCAAGGCTTGGGTCAATTGCTGGAAATTTTGCTTATGCAGACACGACAGACTAAAGGGCTTCTCCCGTACTGTGTGATTCTGTGAAAGGGTGGCACAGCTATAGTGGTGCAGGTAGATGCAGGTGAGGACCTATCCTGAGTGAGTGAGTAGGCAAACCAGAGGGCCTGCAGGGTTAGTGGTTTGCAGGTTGGAGTGGTTGGGGGTAGATGTGGAAGATGTCACAGAGGGTAGTGAGATTGGTAGAGCTTGAACCTTGGTTGGGAGCTGAGTGCAGTAGCAGAAATAGTGAGTGTGATATTATAATGACAGGGTACATCCCAAGGTGTGCCATTGAATTGCAGAAGCATCCTGTAAAAGGATCAGAGATGTGCTGTCAGGGTTGTTAGAGTCTGACACATGTTGTATAGCAGTGTCTGTAGAAGTGGCTGATGACCATGGTGTGTGCATGGGATGTTGGTGCCCAGCATTCCACATGCAGATCTTTGGGAGCAGGCAGCGGGTTGAACCCACTCTGGCTTCTATGTCAAATTTTCCTGAAAGAATTTCTTTGGCGAGTTTAGTAAGATCGCAAACCATGGTGAGTTGTACCATTAACAAAGTATTTAACAAGCAACAGTGAACATAGATTGGGAGCTTGCTGCTCCTTGGACAGAATTGCAGCACACCATTTGGAAAAAAGCTGGGGTGATATGATCTAGACTTCAAAATGTTGCTCACCAACATCGCACCATACCACACATCTCTCGGAGAGTTATATGATTCTACCCGATGAGATTGAAGTACACTTCATGATTGAACGTGGATGGAGAATGTCTTGGTATATTAGCCTATGAGCCCAATAATATGGAGTTATACCAAGTGAATTTTGTGTCAAGTGTTAACATTTGTGCCTTTGGTTTTCCTGTGTTGTTCAGGGAAGTTGTGACTCAATATAACAAAATGTGTCAAATAATGTCTGCGTAATGAACACCAGCCAGTTCGAACTAATGCGTCAAACTCACCCCAATGCTCAGGTCCCACCTCGTCCTTTCAGCAGAGCACTGGAACTGTTCCCTCAGGACAATTCTCATAACAGCTGTCTGGTCATGCCTACACCATGAGGCTTTTTGCATTAGTATTTCAGCAAACTTTATGATAGGTTTCTAAGTCCCTTGGATCATTATTTTGTGCTGCCTAGATCTACTCTGAGACTTATTGGGGTATCCATGACATGCAGCCTTGCAGTACAAGGAGATCACCAAATTAAAACACAGCTTTCAGAAATAGTACCTGCATTAAAGAGATGTGAGTCCATTCCTGTATGAACTATAATTGATTGAACAAACATCTAAATGCCTGAGAACTGTTCTACTTCTAGAAGAACCTTTCCTCTGATTCACTAAACTGCAGAATTGTAAAGGGAGGTGGAAATCACTCCCTAAACAGCACCTTCAAATGATACAGACCCCTATTCACTGAATGCCTGGAATGATTTCAATAATTGTATAACACTTTATACTTACATGCTATATATCTTTAAATCAAAACAGTATACAGTTACATTTGTAAATTCACAGTATGGAAGAATTCTACATTATCCTATCAAGAGGACATGCAGATTGGCAGAGAGGGCAGGGTTGCCTTGTTAGTAAAAAAATGAAATTGCATCGAAAACAAATAATATAGAGTTGGTTGGCATTGAATCTGTATGGGTAGAGTTGAGGAAGTGCAAAGGAAAAACACCCTGATGGGAATTATATACAGGCCTCCTAGCAGTAGTCAGGATGTGGTGTCAAAAATAAATCAGGAGACAGAAAAGGCATGCAAGGGAAGAACTGTAACAATAAGGGACTGACCTATGCAAGTGGACTGAGAAAATCAGGTTGGTAGCAGATCCCATGAAAAGGAATTTGTTTCATGTCAACGAAATGGGTTTCTGGGGCAGCTTGTGGTACAGCTCATGAGGGAACAGGAAATTCTGGATTTAGTAATGAGGCAGTTTGGTTAAGGAGCTTAAGATGAAGGGACCCCTATGGGACAGTGACCATAATATTATAGAATTCATTCTTGAGTTTGAGAGGGAGAAGTTTGTATCAGATGTAACAGTATTACAATTGGGTAAAAGTAACTACAAAGACATGAAAGAGGAGCTGGCCAGAGTTGATTGGAAGGGGAACCCAGTAGGAAAAACGGTAAAGTAGCAATGGCAGGAGTTTCTGGGGTTAATTCAGCAAAGCAGAAATTCATCCCAAGGAAGAAAAAAAACATACAAAGGGGAGGAAGAGGCAATCATGGCTGACAAAGGGAGTAGGAACAGCATAAAAAACAAAATGCTCAGAGACTGTACAGACTTGATGAGCTGACTAATATCCTTCTATACTGTAGCATTGCTGTGATCTGAAATATCAATACGTATCCAGAGAGTTTCAATGCAAATTACCATGGAGTCCAAACTAGAAATAATCATTCAAAAATAATTTAAATTTTAGGTATGCCACTAATTGATCTAATGGAGTTCCTGTAGACTGGTGCACAAAGTATTTGCATTTTACAGCAATGGATAAAAACATCACTGAAATGATGCTCATAAAATAGAATAAAATAAAATAATAATCTTAGCATAACATTTTAAATGCTACATGGACAGCAACAAGCATAAGTTGGACTAAAGGCCTCATTAAAATGTATTTAAAATACTTACTGACACCAAGCTATCAAACCCTAGGGGTCAATATTTTGCGAATGCAGAAATTCTGTTGCCAGGTCTGAAAATGGCTGGGAAAGGGTGGGTGTGGAGCTGCATTTTTCAGTTGCTAAGTAAGTCTTTGCTACTAGAGTTGTGTTAAGGAGAACTCATTTGGAAGGCTGGTAGCTCAACAGCCTCAATGGTGCCACTGCTAGTGTTGGAACTGTTTCTGGAGGATGTGGTACCATTAATGGCTTTGCACCTTCAATGTCAGGTGGGTGGGATCTGGGGTTCATGGCCTGTCGTGTAGGCTCCAGTGAAGTGTGGGAGGGCTGATGTAGCTGACGGCACTTTCGTTGTACAAAGAAGGCACACATGAGCTTGTTTCAGGTTACCAGGGTTTCACTGGTAAAACGCCAATGGAGAAGAGAATAAACCCATAACTGGCCACTAAAGTAGGTCCTTCGGACTCCAGGTGGAGGGCTGTCTGCCATCTATTCAGTTGCTGGCAAATTTCATGACAGCAGCAAGATGCTGGGCACATCACTTGCAATCGTTCATCGCAACCTAGTTAGTCATCTTGTCTTGCAGCTGCTGCAATTCAGCCTTGACAGAACAAATCAGATTCTGTGTCTCATAGATATGTTAGCATGACTTAGTATGGCAAGAAGACCACTCAGTCCATCGTGCCTGGACTGACTCTTTGCCTAGGTTTCTGGATGTTGTTGGGGATGGGAACTGAAGCGGAAGCAACACAAAGCTCCACAAGGCCAGTTATTCCCCCACCATATCCCACATTCTCCAGCAATGTTTGACAGGGCCAGCATAACATGAATCTGACAACTACCCAGAATCACAAGCTAGCTTGTTAAGTCCATTAAAAGACCATTTAATACTTGTGATAAGAGGCCAAATGGAAGTTTTGAGCTAGTCTTTTGGCTACCAGTGCAGTCAGAAGCTAGCATTGGCCTGCCAATATGTAAATAGGACCACCTAGCTAGCTACAGCTATGTTGTGCATGGCAGATCAAACTGTAGCCACAGGCCATCCCTCCTTTATGGTGATCTGGCAACTGTGGCCATATTTAATTTCAAACATTCTTAAAGAGCTGAGTGGGTGCTTCCCTTACCTGCAACATCACGCTACAGATCCTTTGTATCGAGAAAACCCCTTCCAATAGGTCCCACTCTTTTTTTTTCCCCAATCCCCCCAAAAATGTCTTTCCTTATTGATGATGGTTCATTTCTCATTTTGCTAATACTGTTTCTCTTTCTATATTGTAGATGAAAGTTTCTACTCAGGTTGCTTCTTATAATTGCTGTCAGCTGTTAGACAGCAGCTCTTGTTTTACAAAGTCCCAGGCACTCACTACTTTTCCTCACTGGGTACCTAAATAGGAGGATCCCCCCCCATCTTTCCCTCCCCACCCCCACCCTGTCCTGTAGGCTGGTCAGGTGGGTTTACCTGGCTGTTTGCCCGTGTGTTAAGGCTCTTTTCCCCTCTCCATGGGTGTGATAACAGGTAGCTAGATGTATTGGGTTGGAGGGATCAGGGTGGCTTTGAGTGATGTTGGCGGGCTTGAGAAATGTCCTTAGCTGGCCCTTAATCATGGCCTTGTCCTTCGCTGGGCTGACCTTGCCTGTACAATCTAATGGTAGGGAGCTGGGAAGGTGATAGCTTCTCCAACCTGTGCCTTCCCATCAACATTAAAGAACACCCCCCACCGCCCCCACCCCCTCCCCCACCGACCCTTCACTTTTCAGCTTACAGTTACTGTTAGTTGCAGCAGTATGTAGCAGAACTACCACTAGGATAGCTGATGATATCACATGTAATTTCCTCAAGTTGTGATACTCGGTCTGCAGCAGGACATACTTTAAGACATAGCAATATAAGGATCTCTACCGGTTCTATGCATAATGTACATGCCTCCATAAGCAGTTCTGGTAGTTAAGACAAGCTCCACATTTATGTCTAAGCTCTGTCTCAACACATCTATGCTACTGATTTGACACAAAAATCAATGCAACTATTAATTAGGGTCTTGACATGCACAAAGTACATGCACAGGAAAAAGGAACACATAGAAACACAAATTGGTGAATCTTTAGCACTTTAATGCATTACTTAAACATTGGAAAATGTATGGAAAACGAAGTTCTATTTTCTAACAAATAATGTATCTATACAAATAACATAACCACACTCAGCTAACATTTCAATCTGTCACTGCAGCAAATTGTTAGCAGCCTTATTGCCACCAACTATAATTTAGTACATAGATGCTATGCAGAAATAATTGCTTAAGCAAAGCTAACAGTCTATTTGTGGAGAAGGAATTCATCAATCAAGGGACATCTCTTCCAGTTTTTTGCTGTAGGAAAAGAAAATGAGAATTTTGTTTCAGATCACTTAACTCTAACAATAAAGCAACACAATTATGATTAAAACTGGGACGTGGTTGGAAATCTACAGCAGAGGAGTCAGCCTCTGTGGTGGAGTTCAAATTCTGTCAATATGTATTTTTAACTCTTAAATTGTAATTTTGCAGGTGCACAACAGAAAGTGTTGTTTCGTCTGTTGTGTCCAGGGGTACTGATGGATTAGTTTGCAGCATTTCCTGTTCTTACTTTAAGTTTACAATTTCTGCACTGTTTTTTCTTTTTATGTAAAATATAATTCTGTTTTGTACATACTCAAAAGGTCTCATGCGGATATTGTTAAGAATATTTCTTTGAATTGAGAACTAGCATTTTCAGGGTGCATTGAACACTTTCAATTATCTAGTGCCAACAATCCCAGGTCAAGAATTACATGCTTAGATACAACTTAAAAGCAAAGTTGCTATAGTCCCAGAGGACTGTGCTGTCATTAGAGAGAGTTGATTGGTTGTGGGTTTAATCTGTAGGTCACCATACCTCAGGTGAAAGGTGAGTTAGAGAAGGGCCTCTATAGTGACCTCACACAGTGTGGAAATTGAACCTGTGTTGTTGGTGTTACAATACATTACAAGCCAGGCATCCTGCCAAGTGACTTAACCAACCCAACCAGATGCCTTTTGAATACATCAGCCTGCCTTGCCTTCTCCTGTTTACTATAATGATGGGCTCTAATTTTAACTCACTCAAACCCATTGACTTGCACAATTAATGCAATTTTAATTCTTTGTATCTGTTGCAGTCACAATACAACACTGTACCAGTGTTTCTGTTTCCCACCTCAGTACAGATTGTGTGAGATTGGCAACGTGACACCAATTACAAAAAACAGAACACTGCAGATGGCAATCTGAAATAAAAACAAAGAATGCTGGAAAACACAAATCGGGTAGCATCTGTGTAAAAAGAAACAGAGTTTTGATGCAAGGTTACCAATCTGAAACAATCATTGTTTCTCTCCACAGATGCTGCCTGACCTGTTAAGTATCCACAATATTCTCTGCTTTGATACCTATTCACTTTCATTAGCAAGAAGACTTGTAACAGCAGGAGTATAAAGGAGGTGTTTTAGCTCTAAATGAATCTTATTTATTGGTACAGGACTGTACTCTGTCTTCATGTTTCTATAACGAAGGCACAGTAATGACAACACATGGGAGGTGGTGGCATTGTGGTGTTGTAATTGGATGATTAATCCAGAATCCCATGCTAGTGCATTGAAGGTATGGGTTCAAATCCTACCATGACAGATTGAATTGATAAATCTGGAATTTAAAAGCACTAGTTTAATGGTGACGACATAACTATTTTCTATTGTCTTTTGAGGGAAAGAAGTAAATAATCTGGTTTACTGATGTCTTTTAAGGGAATGAAATCGCCCGTCCCTCCCCAGACTGACCTACATATGGTTGACTATTAAGTGTCCATGAAATGACCAGAGGGGCAATTAAGGATTGGCAGCAAATGCCAGCAAGAAGTAAGAATATAAAGATAAGAAAAGTTCAGATATTTTTACAAAATTAACTTTTCTGTTAACTGTCCTCAAGTAACCTTTGGAGTTAGTTAATCAAATTTCAATTCTTCATAATAAAATTTATTTTGCTTTAGAATTGTACATATTTTCAGTAGAGAGCTGTAAAATGGCATATTCTTTGGCGTACACTTTTTAATTAATATTAACTCTAGAAAATCAATTTCTGATCTGTGTAGTTTATCAAAGAGAAAATATTACTTCAACATTCTAGAAACAAATTTAACCATTATTTGGTATAATTAAGAGTTTGCGCTCTTACCTCAGCAACTTCAATGCAATTTTCACCCAAACCATGTCAGGGTTTGCACATACTGCCTGCCCTCCAACAGTGTAGAATCTGTATTTACATAAAGTTTGTTAGTTCATGGTCAATACTACAAGTAATTTCTAATCATTCCGTTTGATTCAGAAAGGCTTTGTACTTACATAATTGCATCTATATCACAGATCTCATTGGACTGTTGTTCCACATAGCCGGAAATTAGTCTAAAAGGTAACCGCTTCTTTGAGTACCGGAGACAGCAGTCCACTGTAGAGGTTGCAAATAATGGCATTAGATAGAGGCATGATTTTTTTTTAAAACAGTAATCCATTTTGAAAGTAGGATTAATATAAACCCTTTGTCTTTATTAGATTTCACAGTACATTCAGTAATCATAATGAATTAAAAGTTACACCACATTTGTGTAAAATTCAAATCAAAATTATATGAGTTTACAACATTTCATTTATCTTTATATCCTCTTTACTCAGAGTTTGTCATACCACATGCTGCATTATTCTATCATCCCATTGAAAGCAATCATTTATGTCCTAAAAGGTAAAGTTGCCGTAGTCCCATTCCCTCATGAGAAAGACCACTGGTGGTGGTTTAACCTGAGGGTCTCCATGCTTCAGGTGAGAGAAGAAGAGTCCTTTATGGTAACTTCAGCCAATGCCGGAGTTGAACCCACACTGTCAGTATTACTATACATAGCAAACCAGCCATGCAGTTAACCACCCCTATGTTAGACTATAATAGATATTAGTTTTATAATATATCTTGAGTTGAAATGAGTTAATAGTTAATGCACTACTTACTTGCAGAGACTGAGTCATTGAGCATGTTCAGCACCAACAGTGAAACTAAAGCAGCTACTACCAGGTTCCTGAGAGCAGTCATTTTATCACTGATTACTTGAAGCAAACTTTTCTTCTGCTGGTCTCTAAATATACCTCAGCTGAGCAGTGATCTTGCCCTTTCTTATCATCTTATTTATAGAGAGGATTTGGAGTACAGGTAAAAAAAAAAGTCAGTGGAAAAGATGTGCAATAAAGGAAGTGAAACAGCCTTCATATTATAAATTTCCTGCGTGTATTTTCCTCTGCAGTCATCAGAGAAACATTCTTCAATGACATCAAGTCAAGTAAAAAATGTTTAAGTGAAATGAAGAAAATCAAGTGGAATCATTATATTTTGCAAATGATTTAGTAATGATTCTATTGCTTGAATAGAACAGTTTTGAAACTGAATTTATTGTGTGTTATAAAATTATTCTTTCATTAGGATGGAGGTTGCTGATATCTATATGTGTGGACAGCAATAAATATATTTGTTTCTGTCTTCTGTACTTAGGGTAAGATACTTAAAGATAGCTTATTTCAGAAGACAGTCACAATTTTCCTGGAAATGCCAAACAAGTTTTTTTAAAAAAATATGAATTAATACATGGGATAGAACTTCACAAGCATAGAGTCGAGAGTGTGGTTCTAGAAAAGCACAGCAGGTCAGGCAGCATTCGAGAAGCAGGATAATCGATGTTTTGGGCAAAAGCCCTTCATCAGGAATTACCCGAAACATTGATTCTCCTGCTCCTCCGATGCTGCCTGACCTGCTGTGCTTTTCCAGCACCAGACTATCAACTCTAATCTCCAACTTCTGAAGTCCTGAACTTTCCTCACAGAGCATATCCTGCCATCATTTTGGGGGCAGCCAAAAAAGCTGGAAAAACACTGCTTTTCTGTTTAATCGTTGACCCAGAGTTTATTCTAATAACATTGGAGCATTAATCACTTAATTAATTAATCATTAATCATGCTTTGCCAGTCGTATGATGCCCCCTTCAAACTGTTCATTGTAAGCAACAATGTCAAATGCTACCTTTCCGGAAATCTCTTTCCCCTTTCTTTCCACCCAGAATGCTGTCTTTAAAAGTTTCATTAGAGATTTAGGGTATTTGTCTGTTCATAACATGGGGACAGTAGCAACTAATTAAGTAAATGGAAAATAAAATTGTTTGATATGTGGAATGACCTACCAATTTGTTATTCCCCATTTTGTTCTACGAACTGAGACCTCTTTATTGTTGGGATCCATATCCTGAATTTTCCACTTATTCTTGCTCTCTGATCCCTAATTCAACCAACAATCTGACATTTTTTATTTCAAAAAGGCTAGATTATTCTGTGGAACTTAATTGGTTTTAAAACATGTATTTTTCTGTTGCACAATGGATGGCATGAAATACCACAGCTGGCTATTTGATCTCATAGTTTTTTAAAAAATTGTTCACAGGATGAAGTCATCACTGGGTAGGCCAGCATTTATTGTCCATCCTTAATTGCCCAGAGGGCAGTTCAGAGTCAAGCAAATTGCTGTGGGTCTGGAGTCACATGTACACCAGACCAGGTAAGGATGGCAGTTTCCTGCCTTAAAAGACATTAGTTAACTGGGCTGGTTTTTCCAATGGTCATCATTAGACTTCTAGTTCTAAATGATTATCAAATTCAATTTCCATGATTAAATTTGAACCCAGTTCCTCAGTACAATACCTGGTCTCTGGATTGATAGACTAGCGATAACGCCAGTAGGCCATCCCACCCTCCTTAGTTATAACAGGATCTTTCTATTTGTGATGTATCTTTTACTGACCCTCTATCAAATTTCATTACATTGCCACAGTTAATTAGAGTGTGAAAATCTATTGATATGCTATTTTTGTATTTCTATAATAATAATAAAATGCCTCAAGTCATTTCACATGATCTCTACGGAATAGTTTGATAGAAAGGAATATACAGTGAATATTATTATAGATGACCAGAAGTGGCCAAAGAGGGAGGCTTTATGAAGAGTTTTAAAGAATAAAAGAGATGTAGAGAAATCACAAGAGTTAGGGAGGGAATTTCAGGCTGACGACATGGTCAACTGGAAGTAAATAGAATAGATATCAGACTACAGGTCATTCTTCTATAACACATGTTTTGTTAGCGTGAATTGGCTATAACACAATCGACAAATTGTGGCCATTGTTTGGATAACATGAACTTTATACTGAATAGGTATAGTGATTCTGTTAGAGATCTTCTACAGTTAGATTTTCTCTAGCGGTTTTCCATAGTGTGATTTTCTATAGGTTGCAGAGGAACACAACTGTCGCTCTATAGCAGAATGGGAGAAGTGCAGTGCTGCCTGAGGATTGGCTGTTAAAGGTAATGGAAGCAGGTAATGGTGAGGTCATGGAGAGGTGTGAACACAGGGGTGAATACCGAAATGTTTTAAACTGATCCTCACTTCAGCAAAGCTGGCTGAGTTTAAAATGACTTAGGCAGCATTCGTCTAGAAAACTTATTAAGGGATTAAAACTTTTAGCCTCTGAAAGCTCTTCTGATTTAAGTTCAAGCCAATTCATAGTTTCTTAAACTGTTAACAATGAAATTGTATAAAATGTATACAGTTAAATCAAAGAAATTTATCAAAGTATTTGAGAATATTTGGAATTTTACTCTTTGGGGAAAGATAAGAATGGTCACAAGATCGATCAAATTCTTGACAAAACATTGACCTTGCCAACGCCTGTACTTTCCAGAGGAATTATTGCTTTCCTTGTTGCTGCTCATGCATTTTCTAAAGTACATTTTTTGAGAGCTGAATTCAGGAAATTTATTTTGACTGTTTGTAGCATTGTTCCTTTGAATAATAAATCTTGTCCCCACAAAAGTCCAATTGCCAGGGGGCATTTTGTGACAACATTCCTTATTTACTGAATGTTGGCATTGAATTATGACAAGAAAAGCCTTAATGAGGACAGTCATTTCAAGAGGTAAAACATAGAACTGCAGTTTCTGGGAACCTAAAAGGACATGCTGCAGGAGGCACTCTGTTACCTGAAGAAAGAGAATGGAGATAGAGGGGTCTTTTTCAGGGTGGCAATCGGGGATTAGTGGAGTTCTGCAGGGGTCATGTGTTGGGACCAAATTATTCACGTTATACATTAACAATATGGACAAAGGAACTAAGGGTGTTGCTACTAAGTTTGCAGATGATACAAGGATAGTTGGAGGGACAGGTAGTGTTGAGGAAGCAAGGAGGCTGCAGAAGGACTTGGATAGGCTAGGAGCATAGGCAAAGAAATGGCAGGTGGAGTACAATGCAGGAAAATGTGAGGTTATGCGCTTTGGTAGGAAGAATAGAGGCATAGACTATTTTCTAAATGGAGAATTGCTTCAGAATTTGAAGCACAAAGGGACTTAGGAATCCAAGTTCAGGATTCTTTTAAGGGTAACGTGCAGGTTCAGTTGGCAATTAGAGACTGAAATGCAATGGCTGTCCAAGGTTTAGAATAGAATCAGCAATTTTCGGCCCTGTATCGAACAAAGGATGTACTGGTGTTGGATGGAGTCCAGAGGAGGTATACAAGAATGACCCCCGGGATGAAGGGGTTGTCATAAGCGGAGCAGTTGAGAACGCTGGGTCTGTGCTCGATGGAGTTTAGATGAATGAGATTGAATAATGACGATGCTTAAAACTGACAGAAGGCTGAGATTGCCTGGATAGAGTGGACGTCATGAAGATGTTTCCACTAGCAGCAGAGACGTGAACCTGAGGGCACAGCCTCAAAGTGAAGGGAAGACCTTTTAGAACAGGGATGAGGAGGAAACTCTTCAGCAAGTAAGTGGTGAATCTGTGGAACTAGTTGCTGTAGAAGGCTGTAGAGGCCAAGTCATTGAGCATGTTTAAGACAGAGATAGATAGGTTTTTGATTAATAAGGACATCAAGGGTTATGGTGAGAAGGCAAGAGAATGGGGTTGAGAAACAAAGCAGCCAAGATTGAGTGGTGGGAGCAGACCAGAGGAACCAAATGGCCTAATTCTGCTCTGATATCTTGTAGTCTTAAACCAGTAATAGTGCTGATTCCTTATAATGAAAATAATGCTTACAAGTAGCGCAAGCAAAGAATAATTCATTGCAATTTAGAAAACAAAGAATAAACAAGACCATAGGGAGACGACAGGAAAGTGGGACTAGGTGAATGGCTCCTTAACTACAACAGCACACACACAGTGGGCCACATGGACTGCTTCTGTGCCGTAACCATTTGGTAAAAACCATCTTGCCATCTTTTCGGAACTTGTTTGCATGTAATGTTCATTTTGGTACTTAGGCATATTGGAAGAAACATTCACTTCAAAAATAAACTTAAGTCCTTTCTGCTAAACTGGTAGAGCATGTTTTGGAACAATGTGGTTGTGTCATATTTTACATACCATGGGAAAGTTTGTGAAATTTACCTTTCATTGGCTTGTTTTCTTCCATACCATCTGTGATTATGCAATGCTTGCATTGGTGAATACACAAACTGCAGTTTGATTGAAATACTTAATTCAATGAAATGTTGAGGTATAATAATGAAAAATTATTAGCTTTTTATGTTTGTGACAGACAAGCCATAAGGAAATGACTGTGTGGATTTATTAGTATTTACGTGAATAGGTCACTCAGCCTCTTGAGCCAGATTCACCATGATATTGGTTATTTGCCGACATGTGTCTGAACTCAATGTACAGCACGGAAACAGATCCTTCGGTCTATCTTGTCCATGCTGACCAGATAACCTAATACAATCTAGTCCAATTTACCAGCATTTGGCCAATGTCGTTCATATTTGATCACATCACTTTAGTGAATCCACATCCTCCTCTGTTGCAAGAAAAACACCACAAGCCTATCTAATCATGGCTGCAATTTACGAACCTTGGCAAATAAATCTCAGTTTCTTCTATCGCTTACTTTTGTTCTTTCCATTCTCTTCTCCCCATCCCCCTCTATTTTGTCCAATATATCTTTGCAGATATATATGTGGACAGATAAGAAGTTTACCTCAGAGTACAAATCAGAGCAGGACTTATTCACTTAATGGTAAGGCCCTTGGGAGTGTTGCTGAAAAAAAAGACCTTGGAGTGCAGGTTCACAGCCCCTTGAAAGCAGAATCACAAGTATATAGGATAGTTGAGAAGGTGCTTGGTATGCTTTCCTTTATTGATTTGAGCATTATAAGTTAGATCCTATCGGAAAGATGTTGTGAAACTCGAAAGGGCTCAGAAAAGATTTACAAGGACGTTGCAAGGGTTGGAGGATTTGAGCTATAGGGAGAGGCTGAATAGGCTGGGGCTGTTTTCCCTGGAGTGTCGGAGGCTGAGGGATAACCTTATAGAGGTTTTATAAAATTTTGAGGGGTGTGGATAGGGTAAATAAACATGGTCGTTTCCCTGGGGTGGGGGAGTCCAGAACAAGAGGGCAAAATTTTTGGGTGAGAGGGGAAAACTTTACAAGGACATAAGGGGCAACGTTTTTAAGCAGAGGATGGTGCATGTATGGAATGAGCTGCCAGAGAAAGTCATGGAGGCTGGTACAATTACAGCATTGAAAAGCATCTCGATGGATACATGAATATAGAGCCACAGAGTCATAGAAATGTACAGCACGGAAACAGACCCTTCAGTCCAACTCATTCATGCTGACCAGATATCCTAACTAAATCTAGTCCCACCTGCCAGCACCCGGCCCATATCCCTCCAAACCCTTCCTATTCTTATACCCATCCAAATGCCTTTTAAATGTTGCAATTGTACCAGCTTCCATTATTTCCTCTGGCAACTCATTCCATACACACACCACCCTTAGCTCTTTTTATATCTTTCCCCTCCCACCCTAAACCTATGCTCTCTAGTTCTGAACTCACCCACCCCAGGGAAAAGACTTTGTCTATTTATCCTATCCATGCTCCTTATGATTTTATAAATCTCTATAAGGTCACCCCTCAGCCTCCGACACTGCCTATTCAACCTCTGTTTAACTCAAATCCTCTAACGCTGGCAACATCCTTGTAAGTCTTTTCTAAATCCTTTCAAGTTTCACAACATCTTTCCGATAGGAAGGAGACCAGAACTGCATGCAATATTCCAACAGTGGCCTAACCAATGTCCTGTACAGCCGCAACATGACCTCCCAACTCCTGTGCTCAATACTCTAACCAATGAAGGAAAGCATACCAAACACCTTCTTCACTATCCTATCTACCTGCAACTCCACTTTCAAGGAGCCATGAACCTGCACTCCAAGGTCTCTTTGTTCAGCAACACTCCCTAGGACCTTACCATTACACCATTAAGTGTATAAGTCCTGCTAAGATTTGTTTTGCCAAAACGCAGCACCTCACATTTATCTAAATTAAACTCCATCTGTCACTTCTCAGCCCATTGGCCCATCTGATCAAGATCCTGTTGTAACATGAGGTAACCTTCTTCGCTGTCCACTATACCTCCAATTTTGGTGTCATCTGCAAACCTACTGACTATACTTCTTATTTTCAATCCAAATCATTTAAATAAATGTTGTAAAGCAGTGGACCCAACACTGATCCTTGTGGCACACCATTGGTCACAGACTTCCAGTCTGAAAAACAACCCTCCACCACCACCCTCTGTATTCTTCCTTTGAGTCAGTTCTGTATCCAAATGGCTACTTCTCCCTGTATTCCATGAGATCTAACATTGCTAACAAGTCTACCACGAGGAACCTTGTCAAACACCTTATTGAAGTCCATATAGATCACGTCCACTGCTCTGCCCTCATCAATCCTCTTCATTACTTCTTCAAAAAAATCAATCAAGTTTATGAGACATGATTTCCCACGCACAAAGCCATGTTGACTATCCCGAATCAGTCCTTGCCTTTCCAAATACATGTACATCCTGTCCTTCAGGATTCTCTCCAACAACTTGCCCACCACTGATGTCAGGCTTACTGGTTTATAGTTAGCTGGGTTTTCCTTATCACGTTTCTTAAATAGTGGCACTACGTTTGCCAACCTCCAGTCTTCCAGCACCTCACCTGTGACGATTGATGATGCAAATATCTCAGCAAAGGAGACAGCAATCACTTCCCTAACTTCCATCAGAGGTCAAGGGTACACCTGATCAGGTCCTGGGGATTTATCCACTTTTATGCATTTCAAGACATCCAGCACTTCCTCCTCTGTAATATGTACACTTTTCAAGATGTCATCATCTATTTCCCCACATTCTATATATTCCATTTCCTTCTCCATAGTAAACAATGTTGCAAAATACTCGTTTGGCATCTCCCCCATCTCCTGCGGTTCCACACATAGACGGCCTTACTGATCTTTGAAGGGTCCTATTCTCTCCCTTTTGTCCTTAATGTATTTGTAAAAACCCTTTGGATTCTCCTTAACCCTATTTGCCAAAGCTGTCTCATGTCCCCTTTTTGCCCTTCTGATTTCCCACTTAAGTACACTCCTACTGCCTTTATACTCTACTAAGGATTCACTCTATCTCTGCTGTCTATACTTGCCATATGTTTCCTTCTTTTTCTTAACCAATACCTCAATTTCTCCAGTCATCTGGCATTTCCTATCAGCCTTTTCTTTCACCCTAACAGGAATATACTGTCTCTGGACCATCGTTATTTCTGAAGGCTTCCCTTTTCCAACCATCCCTTTACCTGCGAACATCTGCCCCCAACCAACTTTTCAAAGTTCTTGACTAATACCATCAAAATTGGCCTTCCTCCAATTTAGAACTTCAACTTTTAGATCTGGTCTATCCTTTTCCATCACTATTTTAAAACTAATAGAATTATGGTCGCTGGCCCCAAAGTGCTCCCCTACTGACACCTCAGTCACCTGCCCTGCCTTATTTCCCAAGAGTAGGTCAAGTTTTGCACCTTCTCTAGTAGGTACATCCACAGAATGAATCAGAAAATTCTCTTGAACGCTCAACAAATTCCTCTCCATCTAAACCCTTAACACTATACAGTTCCAGCCTATGTTTAGAAAGTTAAAATCTCCTACATAACCACCCTATTATTCTTACAGATAACTGAGATCACCTTACAAATTTGTTTCTCAATTTCCTGCTGACTATTAGGGGGTCTATAATACAATCCAAATAAGGTGATCACCCCTTTCTTATTTCTCAGTTCCACCCAAATAACTTCCCTGGATGTATTTCCGGGAATATCCTCCTTCAACACAGTTGTAATGCTGTCCCTTGTCAAAAACCCCACTCCCCCTCCTCTCTTGCCTCCCTTTCTGTCCTTCCTGTAGCATTTGTATCCTGGAACATTAAGCTGTCAGTCCTGCCCATCCTTGAGCCATGTTTCTGTAATTGCTATGATATCCGAGTGCCATGTTCCTAACCATGCCCTGAGTTCATCTGCCTTCCCTGTTATGCCTCTTGCATTGAATTAAATGCAGTTTAGTTTATCAGTCCGACCTTGTTCTCTGCTTTGTCCCTGCCTGCCCTGACTGTTTGACTTGCTCCCTTTCCCAACTGTACCAGTCTCAGACTGATCTCTTTCCTCACTATCTCCCTGGATCCTACACCAGCACCCCCCACCCCCACTCCTTACAAGTTTAAATCCTCCTGAGCAGCTCTACCAAATTGCCTACCAGTATATTAGTCCCCTTCCAATTCAGGTGCAATCCGTCCTTCTTTTACAAGTAACTTCTACCCTGGAAGAGATTCCAATGATTCAAAAATGAAAACCCTTCTCCTCTGCACCAGCTTCTCAGCCACACATCATCTGCTGTATCCTCCTATTCCTATCCTCACAACCACTTAGCACTGGGAGTAATCCAGATATTACTACTTTCCTTTGTTAAATTCATGACTAACTTTCTATATTCTCCCTTCAGAATCTCATCCTTTTCCATTCCTATGTTGTTAATTCCAAAGTGTACAATGACCTCCTTACTGGTCCCTTTTCCCTTTGAGAACATTCTGCACCCTCTGAGATATCCTTGATCCTGGCACCAGGGAGGCAACATACCATGCTGATTTTCCGCTGCTGGTCACAGAAACGTCTGTCTGTGCCTCTGACTAGAGAGTCCCTCTAACAATCAATCACTTGGATCCTGACATAACCCTCATTACATGAGAGCCAGTCCCAATACCAGAAACGTGTGATAGGGAGGGTCTGGGCAGGGTACTTTTTGGTGGATTGGTCCAGACTCAATGGACAAGATGACCATATTCCACGCTGTATGAATTCTATGATCTTCTGTATAACCAAACAAGATGTGTATCAATATAGCAGTTGTTGGTTACATGATCCTTACCAGGTTACTGAATCACTGGCTTTGCATATTCTGTTCAAGCCCAACATTTTTATTTTATATTGAATTTGCTCAGCATGAGATTACACATGATGTATGGTGCTGGTGTGGGACTGGGGTGGACAAAGTTAAAAATCACACAACACTGGGTTATAGTTCAACAGGTTTATTTGGAAGCACTAGCTTTTAGAGTGCTGCTCCTTCATCAGGTGGTTGTGACTTGAAGAAGGAACAGCGCTCCAAAAGCTTGTACTTCCAAATAAACCTGTTGGACTATTACCTGGTGTTATGTGATTTTTAACTTTGAGATTTTACAGGCACTGCTCAGTGTTTCTACAACTTTTCCCATAATGCAGCTCAGTTTGGACCCTTACCCTGCATGCCAAACATTCATGCCCAGCCTGTCTGAGAGATTGTAATTGTTACCATCTAGCTCAGGGTGGGTAAGTTGAAAATAGTGGAAGACCGGCTCCCCTATTTTTCCATTCCTCATTTGACTGCAATAAGGCTGTTATTAGAGGAGTATGTTTGCCAATCCAGTCATTATTTAACTGTTTGTGTTCTGTGACTGTAAACTACACAGGCAGGTTTCCTTATAAGAAACTAAAAACAGCAATGATTGCACTTAAATAATAATGAAACAATAAAAAGTGCTCTGATCTCACACACACACACACACCAACAGCAGGAGCAGAGAGTCAACTTGGTGCTCCCTGGATTTGGCATTGAGATAGTTTAAGGATTTATCAGTGATACATGTAATGAGACATGGGGGACTAAATGTGCAGGGGGTGCTGCAGTGAGCCTGTGTGAGCAGGGCTTGTGGTTTCAGTCCACACTGTGGGAGTGAGAGAGAAATGGGGGCTGCAGTCCACACTATGCGTGTGAGAGTGGATTGAGGGCTACCGTTCACAGTAGCGTGGTGTGGGATTTGCTGTCCATATCGTGTTGTGGTGAGATGAGATTGAGGTAATGAGCCTTTACAAAAATCCACAGCAAGTATTTGGTGAACAAATAATTCAAGTAGCAAAGCAGCAAGCAACCTGGGATTTTGGGCAACTGCCTTAATTATAGGATACGCTTGTAAAATCTGGGATGCTTGATCTGTTGAGGTAGCAGCTGCTGGATTAATTCTTAACCCATAGACTGTGGCATCCGACTCAAACGCTAGGCAGGACAGGAGCTTGAAGGATGGAGAGATATAGAGAGTGTGTACCTGCCTCAGGGGTTCTGCTTCTTTATTGTCTCTCCATTGGCTCTGTGACTTGAAGAAGAAGAATTTCTTAAACAAGTATAAGAAGTTTAAATTGGCTTCTAACATGGTCTCCTCTCACTATTGACCAGTTACCCAAAAATGGACATAGCAAGTTGATGATGATTAGATTAGACTTAGATGAAATCCTTTCTCAGCCAGACCCCCCAAACTGATTAAATCTTATTGACTTGTTCCCTGTATTGTTAAGTACATTGGTTCTCTGGAGAGCTCAGGAGTTAGCCCACTTTCAGTAATCTAAGGTGATTATCTCTGGTATGATGGTATGACTTTTAATAGTTTTTAAAGTTGTAAGGTACAGTGATGCAAATGTCCAGCTGTCTTGAGTCACTTTTGATAAGAATCCTGGTCTTTTTAAAACTCAACAAGTGGTTTTCAGCTGGAATTTACATGATGTAAATTCCAATGTACACCATGACTTTAACATCATGACATGATTTCACTGAACATAGAAGTTGTCTTCTGTTCAGACTATAATGGCTTCCTTCAAATGCTTTATTTTTGTTCCTTTCCCATCACCTAGCAGCTTCAAGTTCACCCCTTGTCACTTAGGCCTGAGTATTGGCAGTTGTCGAAAAGAAAACCTCTAATTTTCAGGTAAATTAGCTAATCCCAAAATAAAGTAGACAGGCAGAAGGCTGGAAGAACACAGCAAGCCAGGCAGCATCAGGAAGTGGAGGGATTACTGTGTTCTTCCAGCCTCCTGCCTGTTCACTTTGAATTCCAGCATATGCAGTTTTTTTTGTCTCATCCCAATATAAAGGCAAGACTCAATAGCAGAAGGATTGAATTCAAGAGTCGTGAGGTGATGTTGCAGCTATACAGGACCTTGGTAAGGCCACATTTGGAGTACTGTGTGCAGTTCTGGCTGCCTCATTTTAGGAAAGATGTGGAAGCTTTGGAGAGGGTGCAGAGGAGATTTACCAGGATGTTGCCTGGAATGGAGAATAGGTCTTACGAGGATAGGTTGAGAGTGCTAGGCCTTTTCTTGTTGGAACGGCGAAGGATGAGGGGTGACTTGATAGAGGTTTATAAGATGATCAGGGGAATAGATAGAGTAGACAGTCAGAGACTTTTTCCCCGGGTTCAACAGAGTGTTACAAGGGGACATAAATTTAAGGTGAAGGGTGGAAGGTATAGGGGAGATGTCAGGGGTAGGTTCTTTACCCAGAGAGTGGTGGGGGCATGGAATGCACTGCCTGTGGGAGTGGCAGAATCAGAATCATTGGTGACCTTTAAGCGGCAATTGGATAGGTACATGGGTGGGTGCTTAAGCTAGGACAAATGTTTGGCACAACATTGTGGGCCGAAGGGCCTGTTCTGTGCTGTATTGTTCTATGTTCTATGTCTATAAACAGGCAGCAGTGCACATTTACTGCACTTGTTTCCATGTAAGTGTGTATAAAAGCAGATAATAAGCTCCATCTTTGTAACAGGACACTGACCAAATACTGATGCTGCATGATAATATCTTCTCTTTTTAAAATTCAAGTAACTTTTTTGAAGGTAGCATTACCTGTGAAGCTTGAGTCCAAAGAAGTTTGGAGCAAGGATTGACATCATGACCTATGACAATGTGACCAAGCCCAAATCAATGTTTACACCAGAGTTTTGCTTCTCAATCAGTTGCTGGCATAATTCCAGCAGGTAATTCACAGACACTTGTAACATTGCTGGCGTATATTCCAAAAACTTCCCACACCCACACAGATGAAAACAATTAGATAGCTGACTGTCGCAAGTCTGGTGACAGTCAAAGCAGTTTGCCCAGTGAATTGATTAAATTATAAATGTACATTATCTTTGAAAAGAAAAACAGAACAACAGGATATTCCAGTTTCAAATACCATTGTGGTTTTTGACATGATCATTAACCCATTTTTCCACTGTAGGGGAGTTTCTTACTTGATTAATTCTTTAAACAGGTACAGATCCAATGGCAGAGCAAACTCGATGGGCCGAATGGCCTAATTACTCTCCTTATGGTCTAGACTACTTCTTAGTAGTCAATTTACTTTTTAACATGGACCACCATCATATTTAACAGATATACACACTTCTATTTTGTCCCCATTAATTGCTCGGGGATATTGTGGCACATCTCTGGAGCAGTTAGCTCTTGAACCTGGGTCTCCTGGTTCAGAGATAGGGACACTAAACTGCAGCACAAGTACCCTTACAGGCATCAAATATTTCATACACTTTATAAGTGTCAGCTCAATGACATGAAGTAAATTCCAACATACACCATGACCTTAACATCATGACATGGTTTCACTGAACATAGAAGTTGTCTTCTGTTCAGACTATAATGGCTTCCTTCAAATGCTTTATTTTTGTTCCTTTCCCATCACCTAGCAGCTTCATGTTCACCCCTTGTCACTTAGGCCTGAGTATTGGCAGTTGTCAAAAAGGAAACTTCTAATCTTCAGGTAAATGAGCTAATCCCAAAATAGACAGGCAGAAGGCTGGAAGAACACAGACCCTCAGAGAAGGTGGTTAATTCGGGATAAACTGCCAATCTTTGAGAGTGAACTGCAACAATATATTTTGAGAGAAACATTAAAATATTTGGAAACAGTTAAAACATTAAATGATTTGTGTTTCCAGTATTGAAGGAAGCATCTTATGGCCAAACCTCTGAGTTTGAATTGATTTAAAAGTCAAGACCCTTTTAATTAATTTAATTGGATGGAAAATCAATTGGTGATGTGCTCCTTTTAATTTTGATTCCTCTGTTTTTAGAAACGAGAATCAGCTTGTTTCTCAAATGAATGCCAATCTACTATAATCCATGATATCTTGTCAAGATGAAAAATAGAAAATAAAATGTGTGGGTTCCTAACTGAGATTATTTGATTGATTGAATGACCTTATGTTGCTGTAGACGTACCTGTAACATTCTGATGAAATCATTTCATTTTAAGTAACTGCCACTAACTATAATGTGATTGGATGGTAATTAATCTTGACAAGGGGCATCTTGCCTTTTGATTGGTGAATCAAATCCGTACTCAGCAGTGTTACCGGGGCAGGTGTGGTGTGGTCACTGCTGGTACTCCACCAACCAACCAACGTACCAGGTCAAGGAGTGACCCAGGCTACCAATATGTGAGGGCCCAATGGAGAGGATGAGAAGGGAGTTCCTGCTAGGTGAGATACTGGTTTAAAGAAAGGGCAGAAAGCTGGCTTTCAGTGCTGCCTGCAACCCAAAGTTGGGATCCTCAATCAAGCACTGAGAGGGAGGCCAAAAGCCAACTTGACAGGGTTTGCTTTTCAGACTTCTTGCATGGTGAGTTCCCTGTCTACCTCTGGTTGAATACCAGTGGCTGTGGGATGAGGCCTTTGCGTATTACCTGGGTGTGAATCTCATTATCGATCCTTCTTGTCTTGGACTGAATCTGCTGCAGGTGACGTCCCCATCCTGCACCCTTCCACCTGATCAGATCCCCCCCAATGCTTGCAAAGTTCCCTATGGATACGATTTATATTTCTCCCATTGTGTGAGACTTAAATCTAAATGGTTTTCATTAGACTGCTGATAAAAGTAGGTGCACTGTGGCACAGTGACATTTTGCAGTTTTACTTTCTCACCCTACTTGTGACGATGAGGTCTAAACCTTAGCTGTCACTGTGACCTACATACAGAAATAACTTCGAACAAAAGCCTGGTTGTCATACTGTCGTGGGACATTTCCACTTCCTCTGGTGTCCCCCAGGGAACTATCTTATTTCTCATTGACCTGCTGGCTCTTGTTGCTGTCATGCAAAATACACCACACTACTTTCCATATTATAACTCATCACCAACCACTCCATTCCCACCAATGTCTCAAAATTGTCACACTACTTGTCTGACATTCAGAATTAGATTAACAGAAATTTCTTCCAACTAAATATTGAGAAGCGTATTGGGGTCATTGAGGGGGAGGAGGTTGGAGGTGACTGGCAAGTAGAATTTTACTATTCTGAAATCGAGACAGAGAGATGTATAGCGTGGAAACAGACCCTTCGGACCAATTCGTCCATGCCGACCAGATATCCTAAATAAATCTAGCCCCATTTGCCAGCACTTGGTCCATATCCCTCTAAACCCTTCTTATTCATATACCCATTCAGATGCCTTTTAAATGCTGTAATTGTACCAGCCTCTACCACTTCCTCTGGCAGCTCATTCTATACATGCACCACCCTGTTTGTGCAAAACTTAGCCCCTTAGGTCCCTTGTAGGTTTTTCCTCTCTCACATTAAACCTCTGGCCTCCAGTTCAGGACTCCCCAACCCCAGGGAAAAGACCTTGTCTATGTATCCTATTCATGGCCCTCAGGGTTTTATAAACTACTATAAGATCATCCCATAGCCCCAAATGCTCCAGGGAAAACAGCCCCAGCCTATTCAACCTCTCCCTATAGCTGAAACCTGACGATGCAAGCAACATATTTGTAAATCTTTTCTGAACCCTTTGAAGCTTCACAACATCGTTCCTATAGCAGGGAGACCAGAACCGCATGCAATATTTGAAAAGTAGCCGAACCAATGTCCTGTACAGCCAAAACGTGACCTCCCGACTCTTATAGAACATAGAACATTACAGCGCAGTCCAGGCCCTTCAGCCGTCGATGGTGGGCCGACCTGTGAAGCCAATCTGAAGCCCATTTAACCTATACTATTGCATTTTCATCCATATGTCTACCAATGACCATTTAAATGCCCTTGAAGTTGGCGAGTCTACTACTATTGCAGGCAGTGATTTCCACGCCCTTACTACTCTCTGAGTCAAAATAATACCTGTGACATCTGTCCTATATCTATCACCCCTCAATTAAAAGCTGTGCCCCTTTGTGCTTGCCATCTCCATTTAAGGTAAAAAGCTCTCACTGACCACTTATCTAACCCTCTGATTATCTTATATGTCTCAGTTAAATCACCTCTCAACCTTCTTCTCTCCAATGAAAACAGCCTCAAGTCCCTCAACCTTTCCTCTTAAGATCTTCACTCCATTCCAGGCAACATCCTAGTAAATCTCTTTTGAATCCTTCCACATCCTTCCTTTAATGTGGTGACCAGAACTGTATGCAATACTCCAATTGCAGCTTCACCAGTGTTTTGTACAGCTGCAATATGACCTCATGGTACCGAAACTCAATCCCTCTACTAATAAAAGCTAACACACCGTATGCCTTCTTAACAACCCTATCAACCTGGGTGGAAACTTTAAGGGATCTATTTACATGGACACCGAGATCTCTGCACATCTACATTGCCAAGAATCTTACCATTATCCCAGTACTCTTTATTCCTGTTGCTCCTTCCAAAGTGAATCACCTCACACTTTTCCACATTAAACTCCATTTGCCACCTCTCAGCCCAGTTCTGCAGCTTACCTATGTCCCTCTGTAATCTACAACACCCTTCAGCACTGTCCACAACTCCATCGACCTTTGTGTCATCCGCAAATTTACTAACCCATCCTTCTATGCCCTCACCCAGGCCGTTTACAAAAAAATGAGTAACAACAGTGGGCCGAAAACAGATCCTTGCAGTACACCACTAGTAATTGAACTCCAGGATGAACATTTCCCATCAACCACCATCCTCTGTCTCCTTTCAGCTAGCCAATTTCTGATCCAGCTATACTCAATCCACTGACCAATAAAGGAAAGCGTATCAAATACCTTCTTCACTATTCGATCTACCTGTGACTCCACTTTCATAAGGAACTATGAAAATGCTGAGGCTTTGAAGGGAGCAGGACAATGGTGCAGTAGTACAGTGAAATTCCAGAACTCTGGTCAGCTCTCACGTTTAGCGATTTAACTCCAAAGGAATTGCATGTTGTCACTAATAGACTTGGTCTATTAGAAGCAGGTAGGACCCATCTCTGATCCCGGTGTGGGGAAGTGTGCAATCCTGGGTCAGGGTTAAGATTCCTATTCCCGATGTGGGGAGGGTTCTGATGCCAATCCCTGACCTTGGAGCTAATGTGGACACGGGTGTCTGATCCAGGGTGGAGGACTGCGGAGGTTTTTCTGGGAAGACAGTCTGATGATGTAGGAACTTGGGAAATGAGGAATATTCTCTTTCTGCTCCTCCTGACTCATAAGAAGGTAGCTCTGAGTCTGTTCTCACCCCACTGCCTACAGCTGCTGGCTTTCCCAACCCCTGGGTCAACTTGCTGGCTCCAGTTAAACTCGCAAAACTGGTTAAATCAAAAATGCCCTGCCTCCTTACCCTTTTTAAAATGCCAGCCCATGTTGGGGGAGTGGATTGGAATTTGGCAGCTCCCTAATTGGCTTCCATCTCTTTTCTCCCACTTTACCACTTCCATAATCTTTGGATCTGCACGCAATCCCATCGTTAGCTTCCCTGAATTGTCCCCATTACCTGCTCCAAATTCATCCACCACCTCCTGACTCCAGCTCCCCTCCTGAGTTTAAACCAGACTGTTTGCAATCTTTACAGCTTACAGAATTACCTTCCGACCACTCATTCACATCAGCATTATGTCCACTGGCTCCAACTCCATAATGTCCTGCTTTCTTCACCTGCCAAAACCCGCATCTATGTTTTGTTATTTCACTGCATTATCTGATCTCTTACTTTCTTCATGTCATTCAAAACTCTGTTGCTCATGTGTAAACTTGCATCATGCTCACATACTCCCTGTGTTTGCTGACTAACGGTGGCTTCTGGTTAAGCAACACATTGCTTTTAAAATTTCAACCTTGTTTTTCAAATCCCTCAATACTCTGTAATTTCTTCCATTCCCATAGTCCTGTGAAATATATGTGCTTGTCCATTTCTGGTCCCTTAAATTAGCTCTGATTTTAATTGCTGCACCATCATCAGTATCAGTTGCCAAAACCATAGGCTCTCGAACTCCCTCCCTACATCTCTCCAATTTTGTACAAACCTGTCCTTGAAGATGCCCTTAAAACTTACATTTAAGAGGCACTGGAGTACGGGACTAGCCGGTTAGTTCTTTCAGGAGCTGGTATAGACACGACAAACTGAATGGCCTTCGATACTGTAAAATTCTACGATTCTATTTTTGACTAAACTTGGAACATCTGCCCAAGATCTCCTCATGTGGCTTATTATCAGATTTAGTTTGATAACATCCCAATAAAGTAATTTGGGGCATCTTCCCACATTAAAGGACCCGTATAAATGTCAGTTTGTATCTCTGTTGAATAAATGACAGGAGACAATGTGGCCGAGATATATCACGCTTGTGATGAAAGATTTTGATGTAACCAGCAAAGTGACCACAGTGACTTGACCAGCTTGCCCTTATTTTTGATGTGGCAGTGAGCTGCTTGACCTGACAGAATATAAATGAGCAAAGTTTTTAAAGTATTTCCTTCTTTCCTTTTTGATTTTGAACAGTAAAAATTGTGTAATGAATATCTTTCGAGTATGTCATTCAGATGAGCTGGTTAACAAAGCAATTTGCCTGATTTTAACTCCATTTTGGGCACTTGAGCAGTGGTGAGAGTTGGAAACCAGGCCTGGGATATCTCCACTGGCTGGACAGAAGTAACAGAAAACCTCAGAGTCAAGAAGCTTTACTTGTCTGGACCAAGTAACTGCTGAGAACAATTACTATACAAATAATGAGCTTTATTTTCTGGAGTAACATTAATACAGAGATTAAGCATTCTTATTTTGGAGACCAGAAGTGTGAAACAACTTAACAAGTTTAAATCAGTTAATAAGTTATAGTGCCAGTTTGACATTAAATTCATGTTCTCTATTTAAGAAGACAGAAGTTAAGTTACCATTCAGTACCTTGTCTGCACGATTAGACTGAATCTGGATCTTGCCATGTGATAATTTTGAAACCAACATTCTATTTAAGGGGAAGGATCAACAGTGAAGTCAAGTGTGGCAGAGGAAAATCACTGACTGGTCTAACTACAGGAATCTCTTGTATTGAACAAGATAAGTTTATTCTTTTCAACAACCAGTTACATGTTACATTGCACATTATTACTCAGACGTGGAGGAGGACACTAAGTTATGCCTCACTCCTCTTAGATCCCTAAACTGTTCTGCCCAGAAGGCCACAGGATTGCATCATGGTGGATGGTGATTAAGGCACTTCTTAGTATTAACCCTTTCAGACCTTTGCACACTCAGACAATAGATCCCCCAAGCTCTTATTTTCTTACTATTAATATGATTCAGTACCCCATCTCCCTGAGAAGACTGACTTTATAAATTCAGGTAGCCTGGAGGTTTCACCATTCTCCGAAACAAAACAGTGGCCTGAACATTCTGAGGGACTTGGAGCAGCATAGACTCTAGAATATCCTTTATTGTCACACGCACTCAAGTACGGATGTACAGAGGTATAATGAAAAGTTTATGATGTCACCCCGTATGGCATCATCTTAGGTACAAAATACCTAGGTTCAGATCTTAGATGCAGAGAAATAAAGGGAAAAAGAAAGGAAAAAAGTTACAGTATTTACAGTTATTCATAGCATGAGTTAGAAAAAATGAGAAAGAAAGTTGAAAAGATAAGCATTACAGTCTTTCCATAAAGGACCAGCACTAGATCAGTGCAGGGGAGTCCCACACATGGTCTAACCAGGCTCACAAGCCACTAAACTCGTACCACTCCCCAGTCCAACAACTGTCCTGATCTGTGCGAGCCTCCAGCCCACCAACTGTCCCCCCTCCACTCAGGCCTCCAGCCCATTGACCATTCCCCCTCCACTCAGGCCTTCAGCCCACTGACCGTTTCCCCTCCACTTAGGCCTCCAGCCCACCGACTGTCCCGCCTCCACTCAGGTCTCCAGCCCACCGACTGTCCCCCCTCTACTCAGGCCTCCAACCCACCGACTGTCCCCTCTCCACTCAGGCCTCCAACCCACCGACTGTCCCCCCTTCCACTCAGGCCTCCAGCCCATTGACCATTCCCCCTTCACTCAGGCCTCCAGCCCATTGACTGCTCCCCCTCCACACGGCCTCCAGCCCACTGACCGTTCCCCCTCCACACGGGCCTCCAGCCCTTTGACAACCCCCCCTCCACACGGACCTCCAGCCTGCTCTGCTCCATGCCTCCAACCTGCTGTACTTCAGGAGAGAATACCAAGAGGGGAGAAAGGGGAGAAAATGGGAAATAAACAGAAGGAGTGGAGCTCCAGTTGGAGCGTCCTACTCTGCTGCCAGACAGGAGTTATACCTGGAGACTAGGTGAAGTACCAGGATTGGCACACTTTGTGTGTAATGCCCAGGAAATTGAATATTCGGATGGACAGTTGCACCATGTCTGGAACACTCTGAAAATTGACAACTTTGGAGGCTTCCTCTTGCCTTCAAGTCAATCATTACTCAGGAAATTTTAGATAATTATGTATGTCATTTAAGTCCTGGGTGACTATATACACATGCACAAGCACAATCCAGACACCACCCCAGCCAACATTGCCCATACATCAAAGGTCAACCCACCATGAACCAACCTGGGACCTGAGACCTAGTGCTCTAAATCAAATGCCCTAGTCAGTCAGCCCCAGCAACCCCTCACTCCTGGCCCCAATGCCTACTCCCATGCTGGCTCTGACACTTATCCCCCTGCTGCCAACCTTCTCAGGGATTACTGAGGAGGTACGAAAATGAAATTCTCTGCGTGAACCTGCCTTTCCCAAGTCACCTCGAAATCTAATGTCAGACTTGAATCTATCATTGCTATTTGTTTCCCAAGCTAGGGTGAACCTGAGTTACACAGTTACATGAAATAACAATTCATTAGTTAGCTGAAGTGAGGTGTGCTGCTCATTAGCTATCTCATTATTTGCATTGCTGCATACACTTTCCTGGTCATTGCAGTGTAAACTCTGTTGATAGTAGGTAAAAATGTCTCTGCCAATCCAGTATAGTTACAAGTTCCTACCTTGCTGACAATATGAAACAAATATCTGAAGCCAATTTGGCTAGCCTCAATGGATGCTGCCTTCTCTTTACATTCCACTATGAGTCTAAGGAGGCTGATGACATCTTCTATTGGTTATTCGTGAATGGCTGTTCCTTTAGCAGATTCTCCTGCACCAGTTGTTTCTTGCCTTTAGCTAGCTTAAATACTATTTGAAGAAGATTGAAGGGAAGGCATGCATTTCCTACTCAAACATGAGAATTCTTAATTGTTGTGTATGCACAAACTTTCTACTGTTTGGTGTCCCTAATGTTGGAGAGTTGCTTATCGCACACATTTAATTTTAAATGCAACTGAGTCCGGACAATATAGTTGCACTATTGTCAGCTGCAAACAGTGGTTTTTCAACCACTTGTTCACAATTTGATAATACAATGATACTGGTACCGGTGTCTAGCTTGATATTGCTGAGATAAAATTTACATAAGTATTCTCCTGCCAAAAATCTAGGTGCAGATCATGTACTCCCCTTAGGCTTATTTTAGGTTTTCTTTCTACTGTAAACTATTCGACCTCATTAACCTTTTGTGTATTGATTCCTTGCTTTTCAGCGATTGAGTCCTGTTTCTGAAAACGACTTAAAGTGTGTCAGATAAAACTTTAATGGCTGAGCACTGTGTCAGAGAGACTTTTCTACTCAGCAGTGCTGTCAAGGACCTTGATGTTTGTTCCACTTGCTATAGTCTTTTGTCAGGTATGTATTTTGTGGATTTGTAGTATAAGAATTGAATAGACTTTGTTGATCAAAGATTTTCCATTGTCAAAGGCTTTCAGTGCTGTTTCAAAGGTATCTATCATTTCCTTTACACCTTGGCAAGCCATAGTGTCACCACCTGTACTCCCAGTTGTGATTCAGAGGACATTTACTTGTTAATATTCTTGTTTAGCATCCTATTTGGAAGTTATTCTGTGCCTTAACAACTGCTTATTCCAAGATTTCTAATTCTGTGTTGTTTGGCTAATCTCAAAAATTAAGTCTTCCTGGCATTCATCATAAACTATGAGTGAAGAGGGGAGATGGAGATATTTGTTGACATTGTCATTATTACTGAGATTAGCTTTATATTTGAGATTTGTTAATTGAATTTAAAATCTACCCTTTGATTTGAACACATGAGCACAGGACATCAGCTTGGTCTCTGGATTAGTATTGCAGTGACATTACCATGATGAGTAGCAAGGCCCGTATAAATTTGGGTAGGATTCTGCTTGCAGACTGGGTGGATTTTCCTAGAAAATAGCATTTTTCTCAGCCGTTGTATATATGCGCTTGAGTTCTGATCCCCTCTGTAGCCTTCTAGTCGGTAAATGCCAGCTCCTTTTTACAATCCAGGAGTATCATTCAACATCTGCTGATTCTCCTAACCATCCCTCGAGATGTCAGAAACCAGGTAAAATGAAGAGTGGTGCTTTAGCGATGCATCCCCAGACATTCTTCTGAAGACCATCCAGGACAGAAGTGAAGTTCTTTTTGATAAGGGAAGCAACAAAGAGGCCATTCTCACTGATGAAGGCAGTCTGAGCTGGACAGAGTTGTGTGCAGAGACCAACACTTACTGAAAAGGCTGAGGGGAAGTTACCTCCAGTGCTGCAGAGGATGAATAATGTGTAGCTGTCGGCCAGGGTGTATGTCACTCTCAGTGTAGCATGTTTCTATGAGTTGAGTTAGCAATGTCAGGTTACCAATGCAGAGACTGTCACAGAGGAGTTTGGGTGCCAGGCATCTCAATCAGATGACTTGTGCAATCAATGTCTGTCACTTCTTTGCAGCATCGAGTGTAGTTCCAGTGGTTCCACTGTGGCATTGCCTCTCACACATCTATCAGGGTTCACACTTAAGACATCATAGGAGCTACAACATTCAGCAGGAGAATGTAAACATCTGATAGTGTTTCATCAACAGCTTGCAAAGGGCTGGGACCCAGCCACAAAATATGGCCTTTTGAGTTGAACTCCCTTTCAAGTTCAGTCTTGTTTATCTGGCCCTAGTGGAGTTGGATGCCTCACTTGGTCAGGCTGTTGACCCTTACATTTTAAGCATTTAATAACCTCAAGCCAGACGGTGTATCACTGTGAATTCTCATGGGTGGATCAACATGGAGAAGCTTCACCTCTAACATGGCAAGCACTGGGCAAGAAAATGGCTTGTTATGAAGAATATAACTGAAGAAGTTTATATTTATTGGAGTTTTAAGGAAGAAAGCTGTCCTTTCACCCAGGTGTCTCAAATATATAGTTGGGTTTATGAACGTGCTTTCTGCTCTTGGCCAACCGGATCGTGCCTATGAATGTAATTCCTTAAGCTAACCTTCCTGAACGGTCTGAGAATTTAAATGCTTATCTTTAACCTGCCAGTGGGAACCCAAACGTTTGCCTTCTGCCCAATTAAGCTGCTCTGTGTCAAATAGATTTCTTTGTTCTGTGTGGTGACCATTGAGTATTGGGTGTAAAATTGGATGTGTTTATGAAATTTGGGAGAGCCATTTTAATACTGGCCAGAAGCAAAACACAATGTAATTATGAAATTGTAAAAGGACATTACCGATAGATGTTTGGACAGAAATCAACAGTGGTGCCCTTTTTGCTAGCTTTGATCATAATATTACATTGTAACATTCAAACTGGGCAATTTGAAGGTGACCAAAATGTCCAGGACAAGTCGTTTACTCTCACATATGCTGGGATACAGAGTGGACACTGTATTTACTCTGTATTTACAGGTCAAGATGGCTAGTAACTAAAGCAAGCATGGGAAGAGGACACACAGATTGTAGCACATTGACACAATTTGAAGAAGCCATGTTTGTAGCATTAGTAAAAGAAAACAGCAGTGGTAAAAGTCTTCCATCTGATATCTTATCTCCTCAAGTAATTATGATTTGGGTAACAGGTAAAGGCTTTGTAAAAAGAGGTGAACCATGAAGCATGAGTGGGGGGGAACAAAAGACAGTGGCAATAAAATGGGAGAAACCTGCTGTCTGGAGACCAAGTTTGCATTGTCCATTAGCTGCAAAATATCAGACTCTTCCTTCATGGAATTGTGTAGTAGAGGAGAATTGTGACCTGAATACAATCACTTTCAATCATGGTGTGACAGTGATGGAAGGATGTGTTGGAAACGAAGCTTCACTACTCCACAAGGTACACATAGTGTAAGTATTTAATTCAATCCCTAAAATCATCAATTTGTTTCACTTCATTTAACTAGAACAAAAGAAACCTGTACCAGGTTTTTTAATAAACTCAAAAATAGCTCATTTGTTAGAATCAAACTGATGGTTTAAACACGGCAAACTGATTCACAACTAAGCTTTGCAGGATTAAATTAAATTTTGCCCTCACCCCAACACACACAAACTTACAAGCACATTCATATTCGGACAGAGTGAGATACACAGCTCTGCAGAGCAATGATGAATGACAAAACTTTTTGATCAACAGTCCAAACTAAAAAAATAAAATGAGGTGACTTTTCTCAGATTTCCTTCAGTTTCCTGATGAGAAATAATGTTGCTGTTAGATCATTATATGATGATGGAAGACCCTCAGTTCAGGTAACATTTCTTGCTTGCAAGCTGATGCACGTCTAAAGAACTCCCAGGTCTGTGGCAAAATGAAAACCAAAAGTTCAGAGACTGTTGCTAGGCAAATGCCAGCACAAGGACTCTTCGAAAGTGCTTGTTTAACAATTAAGGTCATAAAGCAATCCCTTAAAAGCATTTCTATAAAAGTCTCTTGTCTTTTTTTTATAAACAGCAGGCGATACTTAGTTCTTCTGACCACTGAGCATTCATGTTTAGTAAAATGTCACATAGTAAATCCTTTGCAATTCATGAATGGTCTAAATCCTCAATTCTTATAATCCACAAATATATGTATTTTCCCAGAAAGTACGAGAATTTGCTCAAAATGTCTCAGAAGGTTGAGGTACAGTTCAGTAATGGTGTGGAAAAATGGGTTAGTTGTATCAAAGTAGTTTTCAGGAAGACATTTTGGTTGAAATTTATCAGCCTTCTAGAGATGGGTGGGGTAGCAGCAGGACATCACGTGAGAAGATGGTGGAAACTTTCATAAGAGGAATCTGGCTTCTTGCGATGATCACAGGGTATTCTCAATGGAGGGAAGATCAGTGGCCTGGCTGCCTAGCAACTGGAGGTGGGCAGCCAATTAAACCAATTATTTGATTGATTAATGGGCCAGGTAATTGCATTGTCTCGGTTAACCAATGTGGCCTCCTAGTGGCTTGGGGTGGGGTGGGAGATAGATACTAGTTGTGGGATGGGGTGAGCCTTTCTTTCTGCGGGCTGAATTGCCCAGCCAGGGCAATGCTCCATCTGCCACTGATTGACAGAGTCTGCCATCTTCAAAAGGGGCCACAACATGGAGATGCTCCACCCGTTCTCCTTCCCACAGCCTCAACAGCAGCCAGCTCCAACAGTGGCATTGCCAGGGCTGCCCTGCCTTGCAGCTGTTTGGTTGGACCTGCATTTTTGAGAGACATGTCCTCAGCTAGATATGTCCTCAGTGATGGCCTATTAATTGGTTGCTAGTGGTAAAATACTGGTTGGCGCCATGTCGTCTGCCCTTGTGTGCCCAGCACCCAATTTCCATCCTGGCTGTTGGTTCTTTCAGCCAGGGATACGATTCTGACCCTTGGTGGGGCTTTCTGCCATGGACAGAGCTAACTCTAACAGCACCCCCTGGAGGCAGAGTATCTCAATGCAATCACAATTTCATGGATAGTGGATTCTGGAGCACAAGTTTGGTGGCATGTGTGGAACGGGGTAGCACATCCAGTCTGATGGAGGTCAACTCAAGCTCGGGCAGATGTCAGCTGATTACAAATGCATGATATCAGGCAAATCTGGTAGCTGGAGCAGGGAGAGGTGGAGCCTGCACTGTTACCTTGTGGTTTTCCAGGTCCTACTGCAATATTTAAAGGTTACCTCGGCAGCTGTTCACTCCCTACAAGCCAGAAGCACCACCAGGTCACTTGAAGCAGAGGCCTCGCCAAAACATTTAGGTCCTTCCTTCCTCAGACAAACCTCCACTCTTGGCCTGCTCCTGGGTCTGTACCTATTAGACTCCTGCCTCCCTCCCTACCTTAGTCATCCCCCATGCCCATCTATCTAAGACAACTTTGGACAAAGCAGTGACTGTTCACTCCAAAGTCCAGGAAGGGTCACTCCCTCGCCTGCTGCAGGTCACATCTCTTCAGTCATGAATCTTGCTCGAGTCGAACTCAAGGGAAAGAAACTTGAGCCGACTGTTGAATAAGCGAGCACAACAAGCAAGCGTATGCAAATGGATTTCTTTATACTTGTGGCCATGAAACCCGACCGCCTTTAACGTTTGAAAACTGACTGAGGAACCGTATTTTTTGCCTCGCATCCCATTAAGTTCCCCCGCCTACTTTGTTTCCAGTTCCCAGGAGCAGAACACGATACTACCCAGTGGGACTGCCGCACAGGAGATCACAACCGAACAACCCACTGCAGACACCTCTGTAGAGTTTCAACATACCAGCAGGTCATGTCTCCCTCATTGTGACCTATCTTTCTGCTCCAATGCAAGGTAATGTGCAAAAACCTCACCAATGTTTCCATGATGGTCCAGATGGAACTACTCTTAGCCAACGTCATATCATATTTGATCCTTTCAAACCCCTGACTAAGTGGCTGTAGTAGTAAGAAGGTACCATTTTCTTGACACCATTTCAGCAGATAGAATTGAAGCAATTGCAGTAACTTTTCAGAGAAAGGGAGACCTTTGAATTCTGGTGCCTTTGTCATGAAGTTATAAGGCACTGAGTATCAAACAACTTCTAATGAGACCCAGCTGCCAGCCATCGCACAGACTCTGTGAATTGTAGAAAGAGTCGGCTAGGCTTGGAAAGTGCACAGCATGCGTTATCACAAAGGAGAAGCACGAGAGAAGAAATGCTTACAGACACGGGGGCAAATAGGGAAGTATATTTGATGCACTTTGTTTCACCTTTATCTAAAAAATGCCCTTCCTTTGCAGAATAAAATTAGCAGAAGAGTGAAACAACATTCTGTATTTGAGGTGATGAGAAAGACATGTTCATGGTGTTTTGATAGCATTCTGTTATAATCGCAGTTTGGCCTAATCCTGCATTAGCATAGCCAGACCTTATGGTTCTAAAGAGTATTCCAATGGAGTACCTAACTGGTATTCTCAAGGCAAAAAGTTTGATATGAGTGAAGAGGGTGTGAGAAATAGAGCATTGCATTGGGCTTGTGATGTAATTGTAAGCACATTGCAGTTGATGTGATAAATCTGTTGAATTTCTTCCTGTATTCCACATAGACCCACAGAGTTACAATGCTTGCATTTACAATGATGGCTATCTTTCTCTCTGTTGGGATTGTCATGTTACTAATAATTGTCTAGTAATGAATCACTCATCAGGAATTGGTTTACTCTGTGGTTTAGTTTATTTAAAACAGTAAAGCTAATTACAAGTTATAAATTAGACATTTTAGCAAACTAACAGATTTATCTGTGTTTGCAACTTGTAGGCCCAAAGCAGACTGCAAACTGCCAGGCAGAGTCAAGACCTTCTAAACAACATACACAAATAAGAGGAAGCATCTGGTCTAAGTGGGCAAAGAATCTCTCTCCTCCTGACCACCACATGCTTTAAGGTCTCCTGTGCTGCACTGAAATCTTGGAGCTCTGTGCCTGCCTTTTCGTGTCACAATCACTCTTCCTATTCAGCCCTGGGTTGCTCATTGCTATCATTTAAATTGGCAGGCAGTGCGAACATTGTGTCCTTTCTGTATTGGAAGGAACGGCTGAGGATTAATCTGGATCACTGCACTCATACTTGTTTTTGAGTGATCAAACTGTGCTGCCTGCTTTGTGACTAGCTTGGCTGTGTTTGCTGCACGTTATGATGAAATTAAAACCTCAAGTCCTAACTCAGCTCCAACTCACTGACTGGCACTATGGTACCATTGGTCACTTTGATACTTTTTTTGATCTGTGGCAAAGGTGACGTCAATCTTCCTGCAAGGTAGAGACTGAAATGCATCATTGCTTATTGCAAATGGATCTTAAAGGTCACGTGCGGCCGCCTCAGACATGAAGTTCAAAGACAAGGCTGACAGCAACTTCCTTTTGTCAGTCTGCACAATGGATAGGTATTCATTCTTGCAAGTCCATAAAATGAGAATCGTTGGGGCCCAGAAGCCAGATTTCTGTAACAGCATGGAAGCATTGATTATTATTGCTGGAGCTTGCCATCCCTTTCTTCTCTCCATGTCTAGTGAACAAGCTTCTGCTGAAGGATTTTCTTGTGCTATGGGAATGTCGAGAACAGATTGCAATGAGGATTGTAGCACTGTAAGCAGAAGATCCATCATTAATCTCTCAGATAGTACAATAAATACAGCCTTGTCAATGTTGCCCTTAATCTGGGAACAAAAAAATTTCTTAATCTGTTCAAAGTGAAGCTTTTCCTTCCATTCAATCAGGATAAGAGAAATTTGAAGGAGCTTCTATTTAGTTGTTTCTTGGTTCAGTGTAGTATTCTTGTGTCCTGATCTAAAGGGGAATATGATTATTCTGCATGGGATTAGCTGAGTTCAGCTTTAAATGTTCTTCATAAAGGAGGATACAAGTGTATGAAGCACTGACACACAATGTAGTAGTTAAATCTTAGTAAACACAGTTTTTTTTATTTACAGAACTTCATGGTCGATGATAATTATAACAGGACAAGGATTGCCAATTTTTTTTTATGGTTCCGGGCAGGACACTCTGAAATTGCTATACTCCCAGATGAGAAGCACAGTGGCTCTATGATTAGCACTGCTGCCTCACCATGTCAGGGACCTGGATTCGATTCCAGTCTTGGGTGACTGTTTGTTTAGAGTTTACATAGTCTCCCCATGTCTGCATGGGTTTCCTCCCACAGTCCGTAGGTTAGGTGAATTGCCCATAATGTTCAGGATATGTAGGTTATATGCATTAGTAAGGAGAAATGTAGAGTGATAGGGTAGGGGAATGGATCTGGGTGGGATACTCTTTGGAGGTTCGGTGTGGTCTCATTGGGCCTAATGGTCTGTTTCTTCACTGTAGGGGTTCTCTGGGGAGGAGAATTGCCTCACCTTCTTCATTTAAACCCCTCTCCCTTTGCCTTATTGGTCACAACAAAGTTAACCTTTCCCTTGTGGATATCTTTTCCAGTGTCAATGTATTAATGTTTGAGAAAAGAACCATTTAACCAGGCTTTGTCAGGCTAAAAAAGAAGTGAATTTGTTAGTAATAAAAAAATTGAGGAAGTGGTAATTGGTTTCCATTATCTCGACAACCACAGAAGATTACAGTTCAGTTTTTGCATTGTATCTATTCTTGTGAAGTATGTGTGTCGGAAGTTCCTTGACATCCTTCTTGTTCAAATGTTTCATGGTCTCTCTTGGGACTAAGCATAATGCACACAGGAATTTTCCAGATACTTATTGAATTACATTCTCAGAGTTTACATTCCGAGCCATCTTTGGCTTGTATGTTTTTCTGAAACTGTTGTTTTTAATAAAACATGTCTTACTTAAAATGTCTTAACAGTAATTTTGGGCTATGATCCATTGTCTTGACAAGTTACAAGATGTTAAAGGATAGGATTAAGTTTTTGACACAGAGAGTTTGAGGCTGTGAAATCAACTCAGGAAATTATATCAATGCTCATTATTAGATGGATGGTGTAATCTTTATGTGTCTTACAGTATATGCCTTGTAGTAAGATCAGGTCAACAGTCAGGTGAGTGAACATTAACAGGCTTCATTGAACATAACAACATAGAAGAGATAGCAAAAGAGTGCATTTCTGGTACAGATCTGTGTTCTAGTTCCATATGATGTGATGTTCCTATGACATTGCTTCTTACTCAAGTGTTCAGTAGCTATTAGAGTAAAGGTACACAAGCACACATATTAGAAGCAGGACTAGGCACTTAACTGCAATTTAGATTGTACAAGAAAATTAAGCTTTACTTTTCTCTTCTTACTTGGCTTAAATTTTTGGTTCAGAATAAGATGAGATATGGCTGTCTCGTGTGTGATGTGGTTTGCAGAATGTGGGAGTGTTATATACTCATCGCAGTCTGGATGAACATAGCTGCAGGAAGTCCTACCAGTCTGACCAGCTGACCCGCTGTCCTTTGTGGAGAAATTTGTGAAGAAAAACACCTTTGACCACAAATCCATCAGGAAGTGATCAGCACATAGCATCCTTGAGACCCTTTGGGAAAAGGAGAGGGCGGACCCTGTTGAGCAGTTCCCTGATCAGACTGTCAAAGCTATTTGGCAGATTGCCTCATTGCCAGAACTTTCAAACAAGCACCAGGATATGGCTTGGTGGTGGTGAGAAGGGCACTGCCTGTGAGATCCCTTGTTTATGCCCAGACTGTCTGCACCACCACACTCTGCCCTTGAAGCAGCTGTGGAGGGGGTGAGACTGTCACACACCTCTTTCTGGAATGTACCTCTGCAAAGAAAGTCTGGAGAGGAATACAGTGGTGTTTGTCAAAGTTCGTTCCAAGCAGATCCATGACGTGGGACACCGTGCTCTGCGGTCTGTTTCCCGGGACACACGCTGAGACAAATATCAACCGTGCTTGGAGGACCATCAACTCAGTCAAAGATGCTCTTTGGTCTGCCCGAAACTTGCTGGTCTTCCAGTTGAAAGAGTTGGCCCTGATCTGAGTGTTGCAGACTAGCCCATTCCAAGATCCAGGACTACATGCGGAGGGATGTGCTGAAGCTTGGGGTAGCTGCCGCCAAGGCACGGTGGGGAAAGACCACTGTGTAAGATCCTTCTGCCAGAAAAGCAGGGGTCCATTCAGTAATTGGGCCCCACTGACGCCTCAGCTATAGGCCAAGGGGTTGACTGTAAACATAGAGAATGGTCAAAATCAACATCTTAATTTGTCCTCTGAAAGTAAAGAAAATATACATCTGAACAGATTCATTAACTGTACATGTACCAAAGATTTCTTTCTATGAGTAAAGTATATTTTGAAATAAAAGAAAACAGAGCTTTAGGGTCAGCTGGAGACACAGCAGGGTATCCACGAGGCTGAGAATTATGTAGTTAGCAGTTTTTTAGCCATTGGTACCTTGCAACTTAAGAAAGTGCAGTCAGAGACAGAATGGGTGAGTCTAGTCAGAAGAAGGGAACCGGGGGGTAGTCAGTCAAGCCCCAAAGAGCATCTCACTGTGAAAATACTCTTTTTTTGTGTTGGGAAAAGATAAGATTGTAATTTTCTTTGCAGAGTGCAGCCACAGCCCAAGCTATACAAGTGGGCTGGAGAAGAAAGAAGAAGAGCTATTGTGGTAGGAAACTTAATAATGCAGAGTATAGGCAGATGCTTTTGTGACTGCAGACATGCCTCTAGCACCGGGCCCTGAGGTATCGGCACTGGACACAAGCTTGCAGTCACAAAAACAATCTTCGACAAGAACCTTCTGCCTGCTGCCACAAAGCTCATTTTGGATCTAATTTGCCAAATTGTCCTGGTTTCATAGCTTTTTAAACAGTCACACAACACAAGGCCTTGTCAAATGTCGAGAGTGTGGTGCTGGAAAAGTACAGCAGGTCAGGCAGCATCCGAGAAGCAGGAGAATCAATGCTTCGGGCATAAGCCCTTCTTCAGGAATCCTCCTGATTCTCCTGTTCCTCAGATGCTGCCTGACCTGCTGTACTTTTCCAGCACCACACTCTTGACTCTGATCTCCAGCATCTTTCTTTCTCCAAGACCTTGTCAAATGTCCTGTGCCAACCCCATCTGCATAGCTAGTTCATTCAATCCCATTCAGAGTGTGGTGATGCATTTTGAGCAGACCAACAAGTCGAGGGAGTATGGCAGGATTCAGACACCTGGTATGATTATTGAGGGCAAGATGGTAGGTGGATAGAGTGGTTAAGCAGACAATTGGGATATTTACCTTTATTATTTGAGACATAAAATACAACAACAGAGAGGTTACTCTGGAGTTATATATCACATGCTGGCTAGGCCACAGCTGATGGACTGTGAGCAGTTCTGCTCACCACACTATAGGAAGGAAAAGATTGCACTAAAGAGGGTGAAGAGGAGATTCATCAGAATGTTTCCTGGGTTGGTGGGTCTGATCCTTTCAAGAGAGACTAGATAGACTGGAGTGGTCTTGTTTTCCTTAGAGTAGTGAAAGCTGAGGGGTTCCTGATTGAGGTCCACAAAGTTCTGAGGGGCATAGACAGGGTAGATACGATGGCTGAAGATATTCTTTCTCCTGCTGACTGAAGCCGACACAGTTGGAGTCCACTAGCCCTCTAATCCAATCATGCTGTGTCTGATATAAGTGGACTCACAGACCTGTGGATATCATGATTGGAAGGTCAGGATCATAATCAGACTTCAGTCAAATGTTTGATATTGATTCTTGGTCTTGCATGATGCCTAATTTCATCTCAAAAGTTTCCTGAGAACTCCATTAACTTGAACTAAGTGGGTGCAGAATTTTCCTATCTGGTTCATCGTTCCCATAACATGTTGGTTTTTCATGTTCCTTGGGGGCTAGAAATGTTCATATTGCTTTCTGTCATCTCCAGGTCTGCCATAATCCCTGTTACATGAACAATATGACTTAAAAATGTTATCATTAGCTTTGAGAATTTGTACTAGTCATTAAATGTCAACCCAGAATCTTGTCACTTACTCAAGATGCTCCTCAGCCTGTCATCATGTTGTGCTTTAGTGGAGCAATAGATGAGAACATTAACTGCGTAGCATTTATGTTGGACGTCATTCATTGAAATAAATCTTGTGTGTGGAGGTGATGCCAAAGGGCAGGTGGTTAAATAATAATATCCAAATGGTGTGATGAATATGGTCAACAGCTTTGAATCCTTGTCTAGCGGAAATTACCAGAAGTAGCTCTTAACAGCTAGCTTTTTGAAGACTATGCTGTTTGCAAGGTTAGCCAGGCTGTCATCCACTAATAGATTCGGATATGTCTTTTATTGCACTGCCTTATTCAAATGTAGAAAGTTGAACCAAATTCTAGTTGGTCTGTTTGGTTTGGGAGCGAACAAATCATGTAGCCTAGCTTTAAAAATGGACTTCTGTTGGAGCCTGGCCTTAATGAAAGGTCATACCCTGCTTTTACGTGCTTGTTGACAACCCTTGTTGTGAACAAGCAGATGGGATCAGTGTCTGCCTTAGTGTATTGTGATTCATTATGTTCATTCAGAGTCATGGAGTCATAGAGCTGTATAGCATGGAAACAGACACTTTGGTCCAACTTGTCCATGCCGAACATATATTCCAACCTAATCTAGTCCCATTTGCCAGCACTTGGCCCATATTCCTCCAAACCCTTCCTATTCATGTACCCGCCCAGATACCTTTTAAATATTGTAATTGTACCAGCCTTCACCACTTCCTCTGGCAGCTCATTCCATGCACGCTCCACCCTCTGTGTGAAAATGTTGCCCCTTAGGTCCCTTGTGGACACATGTAGACAAGAAATGGCAGTAGAGGACAGCTTCTGAAACCTTCCAGATTTGACTTCCAGTTTCATTTGGTCTGACATCACATATGATATGCCCAGGAATATTCCTAAAGGAAAGGTACAGTTAACCTTTACTCCACACACCTCAGATATATATATTGCTTATAATTTCTATCATGGGCATTTCTTCCAGTCCATGTGTTACATGTACCTATGTTCTTACAGCATTTTTATCTGATGTCTGGCAACTCATTGCCAGTAGAAATTCAGTCACCTTATGAGGTCAGACCTAAGGAGATCAAATTCAGCTTAGGTATCCACAGAGTTCAGGAACATATGTCATTTGTAACCAACTCCTCTTCAGTATGGGAAAATGCTTCAAAAGCTTATCATTAGTCATCTGAAAAGGCTGTGGCCTTTTATTTTACACCCCCAGCCTTTACTAATAAGCATTCCTTTGTTCGCATGAATGCATTACGCTGCCGAAAATTTCTCTTGATATGAAATTGCCTGCGTGCATCTGATTTAACATTTGGCTTTCACTGTATCTCTTGGTAATTCAAGGACATTCTCACTTTTTTCATTCTTCTTGTGACTTGCCACAGCCACTGACCATCATAATCTCAGCACTCTTATCCCAATGGTGAGGCAATTGTCAACCGATGCTGTTTATGACAGGAAACTGGATAGCAGCTGCTGGTTGAGTTTAATCGTGAAGTTGGCAGTGTTAACGTCCAGTGTACTTATAACTTTTATTTCATTCCTTTCACCTGATGTCAGCCAAACCAGCCCTAAAGATTATGGAATTTTAGGCATGAGTTGCACTCATAATGAATTGCATAGTCACATATTTTGCACTGATTTAAAAGAACACATTTTGCTGGAAAACTGAAGGAAAATTAGTCAAGGCAGTTGGTACCATGGAATTCCATTCCACAGCCTCATAACTCTCTGAGAAATTGAGCTTTCCTCATCTCTTAATCTTCTATGTATATTCTCACAGTCAGTTTATCAACTTATCTTTAGAAGATTTAGTAATTTATTAAGCCTTTAAGAGATTTGCTCATGTATCTTTGTGTTTCCTGATGAAAGGCTTATGCTCAAAATGTCGATTCTCCTGCTCCTCGGATGCTGCCTAACCAGCTGTGCTTTTCCAGCATCTTTGACTCTGATCTCCAGCATCTGCAGTCCTCACTTTCTCCTATCTCTGTGTCATAGCATCTTATCTGATGGTATAAAGGCCTGATAATTCATTTCGCCCTGGATCACTAGTGGAATCATGCTGCTCAATTGTAAGCTAATATTTGTGAATAGTAGTTAACTGTAATAAGTATCTTGTGGATTATTCAGTACCATGATAGCCATACCTGGTTTCCTATGGGTGATAAGTAATGCTGCAGCAGATATAGTGTACCCTGCTGGAAGCAAACTTATACCATGGTTAGCGGCAGTGGTTGAATTAAAAAATTCTACTATCTTCTTGGTGGATACTTAGAAAATTAATTTGAAGACAAATCAGACAGTGATTTTCAACATCACAGAATCAATCAGCAGCATCAATATCTAAAAACAGATCTGTACTTAGGGCCTTGACTACGGTGGAGGAAGCGAATATCTTATGATTAAATTTGATGTATACTTCTTGAAGGTACAAGAAACTTCTTTGAGTGCTGTACTTAAAAATAAACCAGTTGATGTTTCAAATGCAAATGAAACTAAGAGTTACAGACCTATACCAAATCACAGTGGTCATTCTATCTTTCTCTCTCTCTGTCCCTCACATTAAAAAAAACAAACTTGATAGGCTACTGACTAATTTAAAAATAAAACAGATATATTGTCCTAAAAGCACAGCTCTAAAGTTCCCCTAATAGAAAATGCAGCTTAGACACATTAAGAAAGCATTTTTCTACATTAAAAATGAGCTTTTTAAAAATTCACTCACAAGATGTCGATGTCTCTGGCTAGGCCTGTGTAATGGATGCGTATATTTGAGAGGTGCAAAATGGCTGACATGGGTGTAAGCCATGGGTTTCCTGAAAAAGGGCTTATGCCCGAAACGTCGATTCTCCTGCTTCCTGAAGAAGGGCTTATGCCCGAAACGTCGATTCTCCTGTTTCTTGGATGCTGCCTGACCTGCTGCGCTTTTCCAGCAACGCAGTTTTCAGCTCTGATCTCCAGCATCTGCAGTCCTCACTATCTCCGACATGGGTATAAACAGAATTAAAAGCCTGCTCCAGCGTTTGGACACAAAATGACTGACAAGTGTTTAAACAGAATTGAAAGTCTGCTTCAACATTTAAGTGAAACAATGGTACCTTTGAGAAGGGGCTATTCTGAGGCAAAAGGGAGCATTGCATGGATAATAGCTGCAAGGAGTGTTGGTAGAGACAGTCTTGATCAGAAATGTCCAAGGATAGTCTGAAGATTTGTAACAAACATTGAAGGAGGAGGTAAACGTCTGCAATAGCAAGTACAGATGAACTGGTTGGGTTGTGGCTCATAAAAATCTGAAAGATCAAACAAGTTCATTAAACCGCGACAAGTGGTCGACTCCAGCTTCACTAATGAAAGGACGTTATCAGTCAGAATTAGGACAACAAAACCTCATTGCAGGAGACAGTCAGCTGAACTCACCATGCAGCTATGAAAACAGCAACTAAAGTTATTTTGCAGTAATTAGGTGTTTTTTAAAATAATTATTCACAATATTAAGAAATAGCTTCTCATTAAAAATTCTTCAGATAGTCACAGAAATAGATGCCAACATAAGTTTAGATACAAGTATACAACAAGATACGTTGATAACTAAAAAGCATTATGGGAAAAGATTCCAACATAGATATGACGTTGGCATTCCCTGTAAGAAACAAATTGCTCATTAGCTAAAGAGTGCTAACAGTAGAGGTAACTATAAAAGCTTTACATATAACTAACTTTATAACTAATTAATAGTATGATTCTTATAGCAGTTAGTTAGAACCAACTGTCTTTTGTATTTTTCATACATAATTAGGACAGTGTAAGAGTAACAGAACTTGATAGAGATAGTAAATGAATCCAATGAACAACAGGATTCAAGCAGTCCTTAGATATAAGCAAGTCTGGAGCATGTCTGAAGGAGTATAGCCAGTAACTTAGGAATGCAAATTAATAGAATGCACAGAAAGATCCCAAGGCCTGGCAACTACAATGTCTGTTAAATGCCATGAGCTCATGGGAACCGAGGGCTGTCCACAGGAGTGTCCATCGTCTATTGCATGTTTCACGGGATTGGATGTATAGAAGAAGAGGAAGGGCACAGTGACCACGTTGTACATGAATATTATAACTCAGAATGTACAAAAATATTGCATTTCTCTGTAAAGAGCAGAACGTCATTGATCTCTCTTCTGATCTGAGCCAAAGATTAATTAAACGACTGAATTCTCACATCAAGGCCAGATTCAGTGGGAGTCTCTGGCCCTCTCTGTGCATGATGCGGTGACTGCTTGAATAGGAATAAAGACTAGCAGAAAGTGAGGACTGCAGATGCTGGAGATCAGAGCTGAAAAATGTGTTGCTGGAAAAGCGCAGCAGGTCAGGAAGCATCAAAGGAACAGGAAAATCGACGTTTCGGGCATAAGCCCTGAAGAAGGGCTTATGCCCGAAACGTCGATTCTCCTGCTCCTTTGATGCTGCCTGACCTGCTGTGCTTTCCTAGCAACACATTTTTCAGCTAAGAATAAAGACTGCCATGTGCCTGAATTCCTGATTTGGTTGGGGGTTTTGATCCTACAGCCAGCATTTATTCCCCCATCCCTAATTGCCCAGAGGGTAGTTAAGAGTCACCCACATTGGTGTGGGTCTGGAATCTGAAGATGCAGAGAGATCTGGATAGCCCAGTACATGAATCACAGAAGACTTGTATGCAGGTACAGCAAGTAATCAGGAAGTCTAATAGAATGTCATGGCTTATTTCAAGGGCAGTGGATGCAAATATATAGAGGTTATGTTTCAGTTATATAAGACATTCATGAGACTATATCTGGTGTACTGTGTATAGTACTGGTCACCATACTTATGGAAGGTTATTAACGTGTTGGAAACAGTTGAGAGAAGGTTTGATTAATAGCTTGAAGGTGCAGATTGCCTTATGAGGAAAAGCTGCACAGGCAACACTTGTATGCTCTGAAGCTTAGAGGAGTCAGAGCTGACTTTATTGAAATATGTTAGATCCTGAGCAGACATGACAGGGTAGATGTTGATAGATGCTTCAGAAAATATGGAGCTAGGGGCCATAGTTTTAAAATAAGGGATTGCCAGTTTAAGACAGGGATGAGCAAACTTTATTTTCCTCTTAGAAGGTTGAGAGTCTTTTAGAATTCTCTTCCACAAAAGGCAGTGGATGCAGAGGCTTTAAACGTTTTTAAGGCAGTAGTAGATAGATTCTTGAATACTAAGGCAGGTGAAAGATTATTTGGGAGATGCAGGATTGTAGGAGCTGTGGTTAAAATCAGAGCAGCCATGATCTTATTGAAGGTAAAGCAGATTTGAAGCGTTGAGTGGCCTACTCTAGTTCCTTATTCGCATGTCTGTATGTTTGTGTATTAAAAGCCTGACCTGGTGGTTGCTTCCACCATTTTATTTTCACAACTTCCTGTGTAATGTCTTTGTTCATTATTTGGAGTGAATAGAACCTACAGGCAATTCCGAAAGCAATAGTTTTAAAGGGGTCGAGGTTAGCAGAGCAGCAGTCTTAAAGGGACCAAGGACAGTGGAATAGCAGTTCTAATTTACACTGACACAGTGAGAGAGACACATCCGAATTTTAACAGTGCAAAGTTTTTTTTAATGCAGTATTATGGATTACAGGAACATCAGTGTGGCTTGAATGTGACTTCTCTGAAGGGAAATTGTCAGATTGCCTCCATACAATCAAATCCTTTACAATTGATCTCTTGGGGAAGAAAAAGAGATTGATGCATAAAATAACTTGAGGATGGATTTAAGTATGAAGTCATTGTTGCTGAGCAACAACAATTACATACTTTAATTGCAACCAACATTACTGCTACAGTCAGACAAATGCATAAATCAACAAAATCAGTAAAAGATGCAGTTTGTCACACATCGCAAAGGCTGTCCAACTTTTATTGATATCAATGAAGCATGTGGCACCAAGCAACAGTGGACATACAAGAAATCTATTTTCAAAGGCTGAGCCAGATTCTGAGCAAAACATAGGCTACCAACAAGACAGTGCAACACCACAACAGTGACAATGAAGAAAGAGTTAAGTATGTGCATAAACACAAGCACATCAATGAGGTTCAACTTCAACTCAGTGAGAAACAAATGGCAAATGATGACCCGCACCAACCATATCGTTAACATCCACAGCATGTCAATAGTAAAAGGTGATCAGAGCTTTCTCAGCCAGTAACGTCATATGTCCTGAAACTGGAGGAAGCAAAAGTGGACCAATGTCAATATATATTTTAGATCAGAGTGGTGCTGGAAAAGCACAGCAGGTCTGGCAGCATCCGAGGAGCAGGAAAATCGACGTTTCGGGCAAAAGCCCTTCATCAGGAATGCGCTTTCTGATGAAGGGCTTTTGCCCGAAACGTCGATTTTCCTGCTGTTTGGATACTGCCTGACCTGCTGTGTTTTTCCAGCACCACTCTGATCTAAACTCTGGTTTCTAGCATCTGCAGTCCTCACTTTTGCCAATGTCAATATATATTATCGCTGCATATCCTGAAAGACATGTACCTTTCTAAGTGGTGTCCCATGTTATGTAAGCCAATGCCTCAGCAGAAAAATGAACCATTAATTCCATTCTTTGGCAGAGTTCCACTACCACACCAATATGCAAGCTCATCTTAGCTTTCTAAACTGTTATACCTGATGGAGATCAACAGTTCAGCATTGACAGGGCTACAAGTATGCTGTGTAGTCATAATTCATGTTAGCTGTAATAAAAGCATACTGTATTCTTCAGTACCACGATTTCCACATCCAGTTCCTTATGTTATGAAAGATAGCATCAGCTTTGCCATATTAGGTTAAATACCCAAGTGGAAATAAACTCAAACACATTCAGGAGTCCAACATGTAGTAGTCAAGAATAGCAAATCATATTGGATATTGGGAAGTCTGTTGAAGCTGAGAAGAGACTGCCCTCAATCCCTCTTATAGTTTTATTGTTCCTTTTCTCAAACTATTGCTGTTCTTAATGCCTTTCAGGGTCAGTTAGAGGAAGGACAAACATGGGTAGTCCAGAACAGATGAAATAAAACTAGATGGTAAAGGAGCTGTTATCAGCAAATTAAAAGATAATGCAGTTGACTAAGATATATAGTTTCATGAATCATTCATAATCACAACTGAGCCCTTCAAGTGTACATCTGCCTTTCAGTTAATGCTGTACCGGCACTAAGCACCTGTTTCGTGTGGGTGTAATTTATCTGCAGTGTAATGATGGAAAGCAGAATCACAATCGAGTGCCATCTCCTTTTAAATACGTCCAGCCATTTCTGTTCCTTGTTCTTGCACCCATCACTATTAAAACATTAGGTGGTATGAAAAGGAAATCTGTAGCCGTCTACTGGGCCTACACATATGGAAGATGGAATAAATCGAGAACTGTGGGTACTGGAGAAAAAAAGAAATTACTGGAGAAACGTAGGTTTGGCAGCACCTGTGGAGAGAGAATCAGAATTAACACTTCGAGTCCAGTGATCCTTCTTCAGATATGAGTTTCTCTAGCAATTTCAGTTCCCTAAAATGGAAGCTGACTTCAGTCACAACAAGACCCATGGAGTGAATGTGTCAAATGAGTCAGAGGATGCAGTGGAACTGGGAGGCAGGGCAGCTCTGAGCCAACACTGATGTGGGGGTGGGGGGGAGATGGTGGTGGTGGTGATAGTGGGGGCGGGTTGGGGAGGGGGTAGGGGAATAAAGAGAGAGAGAGGCAGAGATTGAGAGTGTGCATATGGCAACACATGGCAAATGGCAAGTACTACTTATTTTGTCAAAACCCAGGGTTAAACTTGATATCTTCAGTCCAGCACTCTCCCAGCTAAGCTGTTTCAGTTGACAGATGGTGTTCTGAAGAAGGGTCACTGGACCAGAAGCATTAACTCTGTTTTCTCTCCACAGATGCTGCCAGATCTGCTGAGCTTTTCCAGCAATTTGTTTTTGTTCCTGACTTCCAGCATCTACAGTTGTTTAGGCTTTTGTTTTACAACAATACACGCACACTCTTCTTCCCAATGAAAATACAGAGAAAGGTCGATGCCTTGATGAAGAAAATAAATTGATTTTCAGAATATTTTCTGTAAAATTAGCAATGACCACATATACAGTACTCATCGGGCAAATGTGATCTGGCACAAGACACAGGAACTCAGGAGATAGAGTAGGAATGGATTATATGACATGCCAGGACTGTTCTGTCCTTTAATGGCGGTGGTTGATTTTCAACTTCAATTCCATCTTCCTGCCCAGTGCTTCTAACTCCCTGTTCTCTGAGACACCAAGAATCTGTCTATCTCAGCCTTCAATATGTTGAATGATGCAACATTCACCACCCTCTGAGATACAAAATTCTGAAGATTCACAACCCTTTGAGTGAAGCAGTTCCTTCCCATCTCAATCCTGAATAATCAATCCCTTACCTTAAGACTATGCCCTCTGTTTTAGATACCCCAGTCAGTAGATATAATCTCTCAGTCTCGATCAAATCAAGTCCCTTTACAATCCTGCCCCATCTAAACCCCCGGGACTAAGGGAGTCCTAGCCATTGTTGGGGAAGTTAAAATCACCCACTACAACAACATCTTCCCATGATCTGCTTAGATATCTTTATCCTTTATCTCCCAGTGGCTATGGGGAAGCCTATACTATAACCACATTACAGTGTTTGCACTGTCTTATTCATGAGTTTTACCCTTATTACCCTGCTGGATAAGCCCTCCAAGATGCTGTATTCAGTGCAGCTGTGATGTTCTCCTTCAACAGAAATGCAACTCTCCCATCCCTTTTGCATCCCTTTCTATCTCACCGGAATCATCGAAATTATAGCATGTTGAGCTCCTAATCTTGCACATCTCTCAACCGAGTTTCTGTATTGTTTACATCATTCTTCCATATACTAAACCAGGCTCTAAGTTCATCTGCCTTACCTGTTATGTTCCTCTAGTCCTGCCATGTTCATTAACCTGGCCCTGTCTGTTCTTCATATTAGATTTATTTGACTTAACCTCGACCCTATCCTCACTCACTGCACATGCTGACCTACTGCTCTGGTTTCCAACCCCTGCCACACCAGTTCAAATCCCCCTGAGTGGCAATAGCAAGCCCCCTTGCAAGGATATTGGTGCCCCTCCAGTTTAGGTGAACCAAACACTCTCGTACAGGGCTCTCCTGCCCTGGAAGAGATCCCAATGATCTAGATATCTGAAACTCTCCCTCCTCCTCCTCCTCCAGCTCTTTAACCACCCAGTTAACTGTATTGTCATCCTATTTCTGGTCTTACTCGCATGTGGCCCAGGGATTAATCCCAAGATTACAAGCCTAGATATCCTGTTTTTCAACTTTTTATCTAACTCCCTAAATTTCCTTTGCATGACCTCATATCCCTTTCTACCTCTGGCTGCTCTCGCTTCCCTTTCAGAATATCCTGTGCCCATTCAGAGAATAACCGATCCTGTCATAAGGGAGGCAACACACCATTCTGGTGTCTCATTCGCAGCCCCAGAAAATCCCTATATGTGCACCTGGGTATTGAGTCCTTTAACACCATTACTCACCTACACGTCAAATCTCCTTGCTGTACAACCTCTGTGGGGTCGCTCCTCAGCCTCTGACACACCAAGAAAAACAGCCCCAGCCGATTTAGCCTCTCCCAATAGATCAAACCCTCTAACCCTGGCAACATCCTTGTAATTCATTTCTGAACCCTTTCAAGTTTCACAACATCTTTCCTATAGCAGGGAGACCAGAATTGAGCACAATATTCCAAAAGTGGCCTAACCAATGTCCTGTACAGCTGCAACATGACCTCCTAGCTCCTATACTCAGTGCCCTAACCAATAAAGAAAAGCACACCAAAGCCTTCTTCACTCTCCTATCTACCTGCAATTCCACTTGTGAGGATCTGTGAACCTGTACTCCAAGGTACCTTTGTTTGGAAGACACCCTCTGTTTCCTTTCGCCTAAACAACTCGATTTTTGGATTGAATTATTTGAATATAAGCTCTAGGCCATTTGTGAGGACTGCTTCACATCTCAAACTGAAATAATTATGCAGTAAAGACTAGAAACACTGCCAATCTTGATTTAGACAAACCTAATGTACTGTTTTAGTATTATATGATTCCGTTTGCTCAGACATGTTTCTCTTAAACTTGGTTTCATATTCACCTACTTGCATTTTCATCTCTATTTATTAACCACACTCTTTAAAACACCTTTTGTTTTCTCTGTGCCTAAGAATAGTCAGGGTTTTTTTTCTGTGATGACGCATAAAACTAAGTGCATGGCTGTCCCTGGTATTTCTGCGGTTTGCTCTCTATTCCTACCCCATTATAAAAATTCCACTTCTCATTTCATATAATAAATCTTCAAACAGTGTTGAAATCATTAAAAGGTGATTAGAAATACATCCTCCATTAATTCAATATGACCTTATCTTGTGACAAGTACAAAATTGACATAAACATTCTTCTATTTATGTTTGCATCAAGAGGAAAGTAAAACAAAATAGGTCACATTGGAGTGGGGGAAGAGAAATTTCATTGGTATTTTGAAAAAGATACATGCAGCCTACAGAAAGAGGGTGTAGGTTTCAAACCAATTCTGAAACAATCTATAAAAAAGCATATGTTTTGACGATGTCTCCAATGTGGCATTAGGATTGACCAAAACAGCTGCGTTCACCATCTTCTTAAAACAAGTCCCAATGATGGGCACAGACTACAGGAAGCTAGTTGTTTTGATGCCAAATTGATGTTCTGGATATTATATTTGGCCTTCTTTCTCTGTGTAGAAAGCACACTCAATTCTATTTCACCTTTGACTACCATGAGGTAAACTGTGTCTGTGCCTTGAAGGCTCTTCAGAAAGAAATCCTCACCTATCCATGACATAGCATTTTAATGCTCTTATTTGGTGGTCTACCACTACGATTCCATATCCCTGTCTAATCCCTTTCTCATGACATATCTCTACAAATTTTGACAGACTTCACACTGGAACATCATCAGTAAAGAAAGGGCCCAGTTGTTCAGTGGATTTCGGTTATCTGTGATGTGACATTCAGCGATAAAATAAAACATGCCATTGTGCTGTCTTTGATGAAACCAGATGCGAGTGCTGTCTCGATGTCATCAGTGTCTCCGGACTAACAAGGGTAGAACCAGTTGAGATTTGTACTGTAGCCCCTAACTACTTTTGAAAACAGTAGCTAACTAAAGAAGAAATACTTGTAGAACACAAGGTCGTGGTATTCCTGGAACCAGTGATCTCTGCGTGCACATGCGCAGAACACAACCAGCAATCTCTGCATGCATGCACAGAACACAAGAAACCGTCTTTTACGGGCTATTGTTGTACACGTCATCCAGATGATAAAAATTGCTGTTCCTGTTGTTTGGAGAGAGTCGGCGTAGTCAAGTCCTGCGGTTAGGGTTTGCCCCTCCCAAACTCTTTTCATTTAATATATTTGATTGACACTCCGAAATTTGTGTTTTATTAACTTTACTACAACACTTTACATTTGCTGCAGGATGAGCAATTGGTAAGGAAGTCTGCCATCATCCATAGAGTAATATTCAACCATTTTGTCATCAAGCTCAAGGAAAGGGGGACCATGGCAGGATAAGACTGCAAAACTATGCATAATACATGACAAAATTGGCTGGTGCTCGGGTTCAACATTGTGTGCCTAAGATTAAAAAATGTCCTTGGTTATATTTCATGATTTATGTGTTGTCAATTGAGCCATTAAGAATATGTGCAACATGTAAACTAATAATATAGCACTGACCTTGGAGTGAACAGCTACTGTAATAAAATTTTTATCTGTAATGAAACATGTTAAACTTTATAGGACCTGAGGAACAGGAGTGTGTAAGTTTGCCCCTTGCGTCTATTCTGACATTCAGTGGGGTCTTGGCTGGTCTCCAATCTAATTCCATGTAGATAGCCATCTTTGTCTCGTGTCCCATGTTAACAGTCAAAGAGGAAACTTTATCAAACAGATATTTTGAACTATTTCATGCGAAACAGCAAATAAATTCAATGCAGAAAGGCTTCAAGAGCAGTTATGTAATTGGTCCACACTGTGGCAGCTAGTGCATGTGCAGCTGAATCATCTGCGATCAGCATTAATTTCATTGCACAAAATAGCAGGGGAAAGAGAAACATAATCTTCCAGCAACATTTCATTCCAGTGTCTAATCTCTGATGAGATTTTACATAACTGCTGCTTCCTTACACTAGGCCCAGAGGGTTAAGTCTTTGTGCTCAAATTGCTATTTCATACTTGGGTTGTGAAGCAATTCAACTTATGGCTGTTAATTAATAATTGTTCACTCCACTGTGAAATAACTCCACAGGGGCTGGTATCCATCACCAAGTCACCCTTAATTTACACGTGAACAGTCCTTGACTTTAGTACTGTCTCATTCAGAGTCAGCTACCAGAGTGTCAGCTTTTCTGATACACGTTAGCGAGGGCTTCCTGATTGGACCAGATTAACAGCCCCAATCAGGGAACTCATATTCTATGAGGCTCACCTCACTGACCTTGTAACAATCCCATAGACTAATTCTTAGGATGAAAAGGTTATACGATGAGGGAAGGTTGAACAGTTGGCATCTGTATCCGATTGGAATTTAGCATAGCGAGGTGTGATTTTATTGAAACGTATAGGATCCTGAGAGGATTTGAGAGGTTGGATGCTGTAAGGACATTTCTTCTGAGGGGAGAGACGAGAGGTAAGGGACACCATTTAAAAATAAAGATTTTCCATTTAAGATAGAGGTGAGGAAAGATATTTTTTCATGAGAGGATTTTAGTTTGCGGAATTTTCTATCTTAGGAAATCAGATTGTTGAATATTTTTAAGGCCAAGTTGGATACATTCTTGACTCCAAGGGAATCGAAGGGTTCAGTGAGTAGACAACTTGAGTTGAGGCATAATCAGAAAAGTATTGAACTGACCATCTTACTGTTATTCCTCTATTCACATCTAAATCATTTACATATGACCTAAAGTAGTGAATCCAGCACCAATCCATGTGGCACACCGCTGGTCACAGGCCTCCAGTCTGAAAAGCAACACTCTACCACCACTTCCTGTCTCCTATCTTGTAGCCAATCTTCTATCCAAATGGCCAGTTTTCTGTGTATTCCATATGATCTAACCTTGTTAACCAGTCTATCATGAGGAACCTTGTCGAACGCCATACTGAAGCTCATATAGACAATGTCCACCACTCTGCCTTCATCAATCCTCTTCATTAATTCTTCAAAAAACTCAATCAAGTTAGTGAGACTGATTTCCCATGCACAAAACCATATTGACTATCCCTACTCAGTCCTTGGGTTTCCAGTCCCTCACAATCCCTTCAATAACGTACCCACCACTGATGGTAGCCTCACCAATCTATAGTTCTCTGGCTCTTCCATACCACCTGTCTTAAATAATGGCATCACATTAGCCAATCTGCAGTCTTCCAGCACTTCACATGTCGTGTAGTGGGCAATGAAGAAGGTTACTAGGAGAAAGTGAGGACTGCAGATGGTGGAGATCAGAATCGATGGTGTGGTGCTGGAAAAGCACAGCAGGTCAGGCAGGACTTCTGATGAGGGGCTTACACCCGGAATGTTCATTCTCCTGCTCCTTGGATGCTACCTGACTGCTGTGCTTTTCTAGCATCATAACTCTCGACAATGAGAAAAGTTCCCTCAGAGTACAACAGGACCTTAATCAGATGGGCCGATGGGCCAAGGAGTGACAGATGGAGTTTGATCTAGATAAATGGTAGCGTCCTGCAGAATGTTGCTGAACAAATGGACCTTGGAGTGCAGGTACATAGGTCCCTGAAAGCGTAGTCGCAGGTCGATAGAATAGTGAAGAAGGTGTTTGGTATGCTTGACTTTACTGTTTAGGGGGAGAAAGTGAGGACTGCAGATGCTGGAGACCAGAGTTGAAAAATGTGGTGCTGGAAAAACACAGCAGGCCAGGCAGCATCCGAGGAGCAGGAGAATCGACGTTTCGGGCATAAGCCCTTCTTCAGGAATGAGGCTGCTGTGCCAAGCGTGCTGAGATAAAAGGGAGGGGGGAGGGAATTTGGGGGAGGGGCACTGGGAATACGATAGGTGGAAGGAGGTGATAGACCGGAGAGGGTGTGGGGGCGGAGAGGTCGGGAAGAAGATTGCAGGTCAAGAGGGCGGTGCAGAATCCGGGGGTTGGGACTGAGATAAGGTGGGGGGAGGGGAAATGAGGAAGCTGGAGAAATCTACATTCATCCCGTGTGGTTGGAGGGTTCCTAGGTGGAAGATGAGGCACTCTTCCTCCAGGCATTGTGGGTCCAAACAGACCCCACCACCAGGGATATACTTCCCTCCCCACCCCTATCAGCGTTCCGGAGAGACCACTCCCTCCGCGACTCCCTCATCAGGTCCACACCCCCCACCAACCCAACCTCCACTCCCGGCACCTTCCCCTGCAACCGCAAGAAATGCAAAACTTACGCCCACACCTCCCTCCAAGGCCCGAATGGATCCTTTCATATCCGTCGCAAATTCACCTGCACCTCCACCCACATCTAGATAAATGATAGGGTCCTGCAGAATGTTGCTGAACAAATGGATCTTGGAGTGCAGGAACATAGGTCCCTGAAAGCGTAGTCTCAGGTCGATAGGATAGTGAAGAAGGTGTTTGGTACGCTCACATCATTTACTGCATCCGCTGCACCCGATGTGGCCTCCTCTATATTGGGGAGACAGGCCGCCTACTTGCGGAATGTTTCAGGGAACACCTCTGGGACACCCGCACCTATCAACCCAACCACCCCGTGGCTGAACACTTTAACTCCCCCTCCCACTCCGCCAAGGACATGCAGGTCCTTGGCCTCCTCCATCACTAGACACTGACCACACAACGCCTGGAGGAAGAGCGCCTCATCTTCCACCTAGGAACCCTCCAACCACATGGGATGAATGTAGATTTCTCCAACTTCCTCATTTCCCCTCCCCCCATCTTATTTCAGTCCCAACCCCCGGATTCAGCACCACCCTCTTGACCTGCAATCTTCATCCCGACCTCTCCACCCCACCCCCTCTTTGGCCTATCACCCTCACCCTCACCTCCTTCCACCTATCATATTTCCAGCGCCCCTCCCCCAAATACCCTCCCCCCTACCTTTTATCTCAGTCTGCTTGGCACACCAGCCTCATTCCTGAAGAAGGGCTTATGCCCAAAACGTTGATTCTCCTGCTCCTCGGATGCTGCCTGGCTTGCTGTCTCTTTACTGTTTAGTGCATTGAGCATTGGAGTTGGGAGATCGTGTTGTGACTCTATAGAACATTGATGAGGGCACTTTGGAATACTTTGTTCAGTTCTGGTCTCCTTGCTTTAGGAAAGATGTTCTGAAACTTGAAAGGGTTCAGAAATGATTTACAATGATGTTGCCAAGTTGGAGGGTTTGAGCTAGAGGGCGAGATTATATAGGCTGGGGCTGTTTTTTCTGGAGTATCAGAGGCTGAGGAATGACCTTGTAGAGGTTTATAAAATCATAAAGGACATTGTCAGAGTGAATAGCCAAAGTCTTTTCCCCAGGGAAGGGGAGTCCAGGACTAGAGGGCATAGGTTTAAGGGCGAGAGGGGAAAGATTTAAAAGGACCTAAGGAGCAACTTTTTCACACAGAGGGTGGTGCTTATATGGAATGAGCTGCCAGACCAAGTGGTGGAGGCTGATACAATTACAACAGGATAGGTATATGAATAGGAAGAGTTTAGAGGGATATGGGCCAAGTACTGGCAAATGAGACTGGATTAGTTTAGCATATCTGGTCAGCGTAGATGACTTGGACTGAAGGGTCTGTTTCCATGCTGTACATCTGTATGACTCTCTGATCAAATAGTAGAGAAGGCTGGAAGGGCTCCTAACTGGAATGTTTCATTGTATACTTCAAACTGGTGCACCAATTTTCAATGTTTTATCCTAATATACAATGTGTTCAAAATTGCAATGCTGTTCAAATTACAATTTCTTTCACCGCAAATTTTCCCAGTCAACAATGCATTCTTATTTTTTCCAGGAGCTGATACAATGTCTCGATATGAAATACGTTCAGAGTTAGCATTGCAATATAGAAGAGGAAAACCTACCAATAATGTTTAACGTGGAAGAATGACATCTGTATGGAAGAAATAAGATGGAAACTGAAGCTAAATTATCTCATATATCAAGGAGATTTTCCTGAACAAAGTCACAGGTTACATTTGGGGAAACTTCCGGCATGGTTAACCAATCACCCTGACAAAATTGTCATTGGATGGAAAGCGTAAAAGATGCAGGAGTTAAATGTAAATAAACGTTCAGAAAATTGTTCAACTAGGACACTAGGCTGACGTCTAATGTTACTGAAGTCAGTGACCTAGAGATTAGATTGCATTTTGACAGTGCAGATGAACAAATATGGGCTTCCTGAGCACATTTGCCTTTGGTATTCATATTATACATGTGTTGTGTTATATACAGGCTGTAAACAGCTTAATGCAGTACTTTGCCGGCATAACAGAGTCAGAGTCATACTGCCATGTATAGGCTTTCAGAAGCCGTATCAAAATGGCATAACTTATGAAAAGATAATCATGGGAAGTGCCAAAAACATATAGATTGGAAAAACAAAATGCATCACAACTAATAGTCACATTGTCCCAGGCTATGAGCGATCTTCCTTGATTCTCCAATGATCTTTTTATAGGTAGCTCCGGAACCTGTTTTAATTGTTTGAGGCAACTTCCAATCCCTTGGCAGATCTTTCCACTGATGAAATGACTCACAACTTAAAAAGCCATTACACTTTAAATCTGAAAATGGAAATAAGGAATAGAATTTACAAAAAAAGTGGTTAAATTACCATCAGCCACATGTGATAATATGGCTGATTTTATTTGCTATTAACCTTTCCATGTAACCCTAAATTATTGCTGAAAATTACTGAGCTGGTGTGGATATCATGCAAATACATTTCGTATTAAACATTTTTCTTTATTTTCATTGCCTCAAGTTGTAATAAATGCCATTAGGTTTTTATAATAGTTTACACTTATGCTTGCAATATTAAAATAGTTTTGTTCAATAATTTGTCTTACTAATTATTATTAATATTTTAATAATAAATATATGGTAAGGATAAATAGCAAAGAAATTCTTTGAAAACGTATATTGTGAGTTAAGGTTTTAATCATTTGTAGCATTTATCTGTGCATTTACTCTCTGTTATGTATCTAGTGTTCTTCTCCATCAGTCTTTCTAAGGATTTCAAATCTCGAGGTTGGAACTCTCCTGTCTTGATTTCTGTGGGGAAAGCTGAGAAGGGTAAGAAAATAAAGCAAAACTAAAAAGGGCAGAATCTCGATATCAAATGAAACATTTGTGACTTTTCACTGAATGTATAAGTAATGAGTTCAAAATCTCATGAACTAGGCTGGGCTAGGTACATTGAATTTCACTCAAAAAAACACTGCCAGAAGATGGGAAACTTCAGCCCAGAATGCTGCTTTCAGCATGTGGACTGGGTGCAGTTTCTGGAAAACGCAACCTTGTGAACCTTGGCATCACAGGTTACACACATGTCATGGTCAGAAAGTGTGGTGCTGGAATAACGCAGCCGGTCAGGCAGCATCCAAAGAGCAGAAGGGTCGATGTTTCGAGCACAGACTATCCTTGTTTCTGAGATGCGGAAGTGAGTGTTACTTTCTCTCTCTTAATGTCACACTATATCCAATTCCAATACATCCTTCAGAATATAATGCAATGTAGAAAATATTGTGCACATGTGGCAGTCTGTAGGTGAATATAATCAATAATAATGCATGATTTATCCACAAGTATTAGCCTTGGACACACACCTTAGCATGATCAGATATATTAAAGCAATATTTAACTTGTTCTAATAGACTTAAATGGTATCTATTTGTTAAACCCGGCATATCAATAATAGCACTTAAATAAGTAACTCAATGTATGAAGTGATGTGCAATCTTTCAAAATGATAAAACATAATGGATGCATTATTTATTTATAATTTTAGTTTGATTGGATGTATAACAACCTTATTCAATTCAAGCAGAATGCATTCATTTTAAATGCCTAGTCAGAAAATTGCCCTGCTATTCAGCACAAATCATTTAACAGTATGTTGCATCAAGAAAGGATTCTCCATCACATACCTTAACATATTTACATCAAAGAACAATTGGAACTTAAAATATTTTCACATGACACATTGAAGAATTATTAGAACAAGTAAGGATAAAAAAAATTAAAATAATAAAATATCAAAAATGCTGCAATTCAGTACTAATACTGATGATTGGTAACATGGAATGAATAAGGCTGTAGGTCTCAGTATTGAGCCTTGTGACATCGCCACACCATGTGCAATAAGTAAAAAGCTCCTGTTGTTTGATTTTGCAACAATTGAGAGTGGTCAAAGTCACTAGTTGCTGCTGCAAAGCGGCTTTGAATAATTTCACTTGCATCTAATTGCAACATGGGTCTGACTGAAAAGAATTTAATATTAAGTTATCCTTAGTTAAAATATAAACAGCACTTCACCAGAGGAAAGTCCAGTATATACTTGACACTATAATAAACTGGAAGGTGATTGAATCTTGTGACCTTTTAACTTTCAAATTAGCCTTATCAAAGTTCATTTCAAATATGAATACTTGGTGCAAAGATTGCAGATTTGTTGCAAGCACTCAAAGGGAATATGGGCATGTTCTTCACTGCTGTCACCATTTCACGCTGAAGACACGTGGATGGGATATCTGTCCCCAGTCACCTTTAGGGGCTGGAAAGGCATCTTCAAAGGTCGTTCCTTCCCTAAACAGTATTTTGTGCAGTTGTACGGTGGGGAAGTAGAAGGTTGCAAGTCACAATTTGTAGTCATTATATGATGAGATTACAGAACACGTTTCATAGATCATCTAGTCCCTCCTGTCCCCTTCATATGCCATTGCTTGATCTGCCTCTTCTTTAATCAACCATTCCTTTTTATCAAGCCACTTTGTTTCAAACTACAAAATTATTGTACTGTCATCCAACCATGTTTCTGGAAAGCGGTTTCATGACTGTTTTTCTCCAACAGTTAATCACAAAATTGTTGTTTATTGAAGGAGAGCCTTATATTTCATTGACTCATTTGAAAAGTGTTTAACAACTTTACGAAGGAGGTTGGGAGATTAACACATCCTCCTTACCAATGTTTAGAGGTTAACCAGCTCCAACATTTGAAACTGACAGCTGAAAATTGTAACAGTAGCTGCATTATGAGACATTGAATTGTAATTACAAATACAGTGAACTTTTATTTTGCCAACTAGCAGATCCAAGCATCAATTGGGTACAGGTCTAAAGAAACCTGCCTTTAATGCAACAAACTAATATTCTGTCACTAAGTTTTATCTCGGCTGTCTTTACCTGTAGTTATTGACTATCTTCTGGAGTATACTTCCATGCTATCACCCAGTGTCCAACTGAGATGAACTGTCGATGCGGGCTGTAACCAAACCAAATTAATGGCTAGTGTGTTTCTCAGGTACTCATCTGATTTTCTTACTTGACTATCAAGGTAGCATTCCAAGCATGCTAAACACCATGAACTGGGAAATGTGTAAGGTGTCTGTTACGTCTGAAATATTCTCTAAATTTTTAGAAGTAACGGAGGTAGACTCTCCATTGGCTCAAGCGAAAGTGAGGACTGCAGATGCTGGAGATTAGAGTCGAGAGTGTCGTACTGGAAAAGCACAGCAGGTCAGGCAGCATCTGAGGAGCAGGAAAATTGAAGTTTTGGGCAGAAGCCCTTCATCAGAAATGAAGGGCTTTGTCTGAAACATCAACTTTCCTGCTCCTCAAATGCTGCCTGACCTGCTGTGCTTTTCCAGCACAACACACTTGTCTCCATTGGCTCAGTCAACTAATCCAATCAGGAGCTGAGTCACACCAATCAAGACAACTCTAACTAAGTTAATTCCTATTTCATGATTTGTTAGTGCCCAGAGTCAGGGTGATACTAATTCAATTTAAAACAAAATTGCCTATGCGATCTTGGTGTCACTGGCTGAGCCAGCATTTATTGCCTATCCCTAATTTCCCTTGAGAAGGTAGTGTTGAGCAGCTTTCTTGAATGACTGCAATCCAATTACTACTCAAAATATCAATTCACTTACACTTAGGTTTTGTTATTGTTATGGTCCAGTGGATTGATGGCAGAGTAAGCTATCTTCAAAACTAGTTTAATGGCAGGCAGAGAGAGTATAGTCAATCTGAACTTTGTATTCATTGGGTGCTAATAACATTCTACAGCAATCATCCTCGGAAGTTTGTTGTTTAAAGTCATGGATAACTTTGAAAATGAAATTTGATCAACGAAAGTGTATGTGAAAATCCAATGGGCTGGGATTAAGTATTGCTGTATCTAATGAATACTTGTGGATTTAAGAGCTGTTACAGCTTTTATTCTGTTTGTCAATCTCACACTTCATGCTGTCAATCCCTTCTTGCTATCAGAGTCTCTCAGTTTGTCTCTACTTTTAGGAGTATTACTATGGTGCTTGGAGCTTTCATCACTTGTTTGTCCACAATTCAACCTCAACATCGTCCACTGCGCTTCCTCACTTTAATGGCATTATGACTGATGAATTATTTTTTAATTATTATTATTCTTAATTTCTTTCATCTTCTCTATAATTCTCTTCTGCCTTGGAAAGATCCTTACTACATCCATTTCCCTTCATTTAGACTTCTCATCAAAAGTTAGGAACTCGGAATTTCTTCCACTTTCCTCATAATCCAGACAAAATGTGCAAATTGAATCAATTTGGGAGACCCATGTGTAAATGTCCTGTTCAAAATTGGATCTTCTAATTTCAAGTCTAATTCACTCATTACGTTGTCCCCATTATATTGTCATCCATTAACAAATGTTGATAGGACCTGAAATTATTCTAATCCAGAGAATGAGAGAAGAATTTATAGACTGGAGGAGGCTCATTACTGTTTCCAATGTGTAATGGAAATTTTTATGAGAAAAGAAGATTAAATCGGACGACTAGGTTTGAAGATGGCATTGCTCATTTCTTAAGTACTGTTTCAGTCACATTCAACATTCTTTATTTTTCAAACCTACAGTAATTGTAATGTGAAACATTTAAGCTGATAGGTGAAGCCTGATGACTCAACGTTGGATGTATTCAGTGACCCAAATAAAACATGTTTGTACTGCAAGTGAATGAATGCGTATAATAAACTGCTAATTTATACTTTTGCTTTAGACTTTTCTACATGTTTGAAAATACGCAAACGTAGGTGCATAAATTCACATCCTATCAATGTACATTAATTATAAACAGCTGCAGACTAGAAAGTGCGTCACCCCTATTGCAGTACAATGCACTTTGAGTCTACATCCTGTAAAAATATGCACCAGTCTTCTATTAGCAGAGCTGATGAGTTGAAATATAAGAGTTTAACAATATGTCTCTCACCATGTTGGCTGCAATGTAGGGTGTAAGTGTTGAGCTACCTAGAACACTGATGTCCAAAATGTGTGCTATCACCTTTTAATATACCCATGCATTCCCATCCATCGTAAATGAAGACAAGTATTCTTATGAAATTAACATTTGTTTCACTCTTAATCTTAGCTGGAGTTCTTAATTATTAACATTTCTGACTGAAACGAATTTCAAGGATGAGAAATTTGACCTGAGGCTAAAACTGATGTGACGTTGGTGGAGCAACTGTCTCCACACTCTGTTCTCATTTCTATAGCAGGGCATGCTGCTGGTGTCAGATTGATGAATACTTAGAATTCACTGGCCAGTGCTTATCTGGGTCACATTACGAGCTAAGTAGTTATTAGAGTTGCTGGTGTTGGTTTGAGGGTGGGTGGTGTTGTGGTTATGAGTAATGCTACCTCAATGCTGCACAGAGCATCAGGCAGATGCAGAATCATGTGCCCAAGACCCTGAAGTGGGGCTTAAACCCACAACTTTCTGACTGAGAGGTGATTGTAAGCTGCCATGGAGTCGTACATCATGGAAATGGACCCTTTGGTCCAACCAGTCCGCACCAACCATAATTTCAGACTAAACTAGTCCACCTGCCTGTGCTTGGCCCATGTCTCTGCAAACATGTCTTATTCATGTACTCATCTAAATGTCTTTTAAACATTGTAAGTGTACCCGCATCCACCACTTCCTCTGGAAGTTCATTCCACATACAAATCACTGACCGTGTAAAAACAAATTGCCCCTCATGACTTTTTAAATTTTTCTCCTCTTACCTTAAAAATATGCCCCGTAGTCTTGATATTCCCCACCCAAGGGAAAGGACACCTGGCATTCTATACTGCTCATCATTTTATAAACCTCTGTGACGTCATCCCTTAACCTCCTACCCTCCAGTGAAAAATGTCCCAGCCTATCTAGCCTCTTCCCATAACTCAAACCCTTCATGCCCTGCAACATCCTGGTAAATCTCTTCTGCACCCTCTCCAGCTGAATAACTTAATAACTTGAATAACTCCAGCTTCAGAAATACCTCTCAAAAGAGGGCAACCTAAATTGGATGCAGTATTCCAGAAGAGGCCTCACCAATATCCTCTACAACCTCAATATAAGACCTCAATTCCTATACTCAAAGGTCTGAGCAATGAAGGCAAGCATGCTAAATGCCTTCTTAACCACCCTGTCTACATGTGATGCAAACTTCAAAGAATTATATTATGATACCAATGAACCACAGTTGACATCTACTGGCTGCAGACAGGCATCTACAGTATTACAGTATTACAGAAGTTGGCGGCGAATTGCAGTTTGTGCGACAAGACAATGTAATATTTATTCAATTGTTGCGGTGAATGGCAATATCAGATAAATAGTGGCTATTATATTTTTGAACTGAAGGCCTCACTATACAACCACAAGTCAATCTCTAGTAAATAATTCCACTCCAGAAACCAAAGTAACAATCAAATAAACACAAAGACACAAAATAATAGAGCACATTCTTGATTGCTGAACCATAAAGAGTAAACACGAAGAAATATGAGCAGAATCCTTGAATAAAATTTGGATCATATTAACTTACCTCTGTGAGCATCTAATTCTCTAACCTCAGCTGAGAGGATGAAAAACAAGCAAAAAAGCAACAAAATAAATACCATGCAACATCAAAAGTGGCATTATTCAACTTGTGAAGATTAAGGGAATTAAAACCTATTTATACTGATGACTATGAAGGATATAAAATGGAGCTGGTATAGAGGAAACCAAATTATATTTTGCTCAAAAAAGTTCAAAGTACTTTTGTCTGAAATTACTCCATCTCCAACAATCATGGATAGCAAACTGTAATCAAATAAGACCCCATAGAATTTTCATAAATTGCTTATAAATCTTATTAAACCTAATTAGCTTAAGACAGTGTGTAATTCATTAGGCAGTGTTATCGCATTGTTAGCATTCTTGCTGTTGTATTTAAGCCGAGCTCTAGGATTTGTGTATATTATCTAGGCTGACAATTCAGTGCACTGTTTAGGGAATGCTGCATTGTCTAAATTGATGTTTGTTTAATAGAGGTATAAGCAGTTCTTGAATATTTAAGATCCAATGGGACCATGGGAATAGAAGCAGATATGCTCTAGTGTTCTGGTTACCGTTATATCTCAACAAAAGCTACGAGAAACACGTTTCTTGGCCATTTATCCCATTGCTCTTATTGGCGGAGACTAGCTACACAACACAGATCTGGGCCCAATTTTAACTCTGAACAAGTGGATGGCTTTTGAATGGGTTTAAATTGGATCTTATTCTTCATAATCACCTTGAGGTGGCAAGAAGATTTATAAAGATTGGATACAGATCTTAAGAAATACCATTGATTTACACTTTCTTCAAGTGTACTGAGGGTGAGGATTTGCTGAGGTTATCTTATGGTATATCTCTGACTGGTTTGGGATGTTCAATCACATTGCTGATTCTTATGCTTTTTGCTAAACTTTACATACACTGGTTGAAAGAATCTTGATTTCCTGCAGCGGCAGGAGAAAGTTTAATTTATTATGCATTGGATTAGCACCTATTTGCAGTGTGAAGATTCAGAATAACAAACTGGTGCAAGGCAAAACAAACCTTTTACATTTAGCCTTAGCAGACAAAACTGTCAGCAGTACTGCACAATGCCTGTATCGGCTGCTCACTCATTTTATCCAAATCATCAGAGCGCATTCAAATAGTGCCCAGTGGATAAGGGCAGGTCCCAAATGTATCTAAGCCATGTTAGGATTTTAACCTTTGACTTATACTGAGTTGCCTTATCTTGGAAATAAAGTTTTGGGGAACTGCAATATTCCTCAATGCATCTGGCCAATGAAAAGTACAGAGGAAGTATGAAAGAACCATTTTTAAAAAATGTATACTGTTTAGACTGCAGTTTAATTTTATAAGGCTAGTGCTACTTAGTAAATTTAAGACAATTTCAACACTTTAATGATGTGGGTCTTGCATGCAAGTTGGTTCAATCCTCATCCAGCATTGCCAACTCTATCTCCTTGACAATGTGAATTTCATGTATTAATCACACAAGTTTAAAAATAAATGTGGAGTACAGGATTAATAGGAAAATTGTCATTGTTGCCATATTACTCATCCAACATACAGGTGCATATATTTCCCAATGGAGATCATTACATGGCACTCAGGGATAGACACTCTTCAGTCAACTAGATCATGGTCTTTTGTCTCAGGAAAGTACAATTCTGTTGCCAAATCATACTGGACCACCTATATACGGAGGAATGAGTTAAGTTAGAGCACATGCATACAAAATAATGCATTCCATCTTACAATGTACCTAAGTGATCCAGTGCACCCAGGGAAGTCTCCAGAATGACTGTGCTCTGATATCCTTTAGTCTACTTTCCCAGTAAAATTGCATTAGCCCCAAGAGGAAAATCCAGCTCTTGTGCTTCTGATTTTGCTGGAGGTACAAATATACAATCAGCACATCAGTGTAGAGACTTAGAATGCAATCTTTACATTTTTATTTTGACACAGACTGCTAATGTTACTTTCAGCTTGGCCTGCTTTGGGACTGGTAAATTGCAGAAACTTTCTATTTGCTGCAAATAGCATAAAACTCAAAGGAAGTTTGATTAGATGCAAAGTAATAACTGTAATTTTCTTTCAACATGTTAACTTTGTGGCCTATATTTGTATATGAAAATGATGAAAATTGAACAGGAAGTCAGTGTGTATTTTTTGTTATTAATGAAGGAACATTTCGTCACAGGCGGAGTTGACTATGTTGTGGTAAATGCAATAATGAACAAACATCTATAAAAGTCCCATCAGCAAACAAACAGCATGCAGAAACTAGCAATAGATCTCAGCTGCATTCTCTTGAGCTGATCAATTAGTAAGAACTAAAAAGTAACAGAGGATAATGGGTCATAAGGCGACTGATTTGGCTAATTTGAAATTCCTGGTGATCCTGATTATGATCTGGTTTTCTGGATCACATGCAGGTAAGTCCCAATATATTTCTTTTTTGATTCTATATAGGTTGTTATGGCATCATCTAGTTGCATAATATTGAGGTAGGAAGTTATAATAATTGCATCAGTGAGTTAAAATGTAGCAATTGAAAACAAAACTGTTTTAAACTTAAAATACAATTGCTCAAAAAATATTTGAAATATTTCAAGTGAATGCAGCCTTGATGATTTAAATGCGAAATTATGATAATTTATGACACATTTAGTGTCAGCCACAGTTCAAGTAGTAGTGGTACAGGTTGTTGGTTTAAATCCCACTCTAGAGCACAGAAAACCAGGCAAATACTCCAGTGAAGTGCTGAAAGAAGACAGCGGCATTGGAGATGAGATGCTAAAATGAGACCCTAGTTATATTTTAGGGAACCATTAAAGATCTTATGGTGCTAATGCAAAGAACAGTATGATGTTTGTCCCCAGCAGTTTGGCCAATATTTATCCTCCATTTAAGATCATAAACATATAACAAATCTTTAAAGCATTACTGATTGTGTGAGTTTGCTGCACAAAAATTGTCCATGTGTTTCCAAAATTACAACTTGGGCAATAGTTCATTGGGTGTAATATGTTTTGGGGCATCTACAGTTTACAAAAACAATATGCCACCCATGTCCAAATCCTTCTTTTTCTCTTTCCTTTTCCTGCTCCAATTTTGTTGCTCCGTCCTTTCCTATCCTGATCATAGCTTTTCACACTTGAGTGTAACTAATTACTCAGCCAGATGAAATCTAGGGATGGAGGGAACCAAATACTTGCAGAGAGTCCATACGAATTTTCTTTGCAGTTATGTTAATATATGGCTATTTGCACAACCTCTAATATAGATGGTCCATCCACCTCAGTGAAGTTTCCTCCACCTTGTCCATCTGGTCAACTCATCTTTCAACTACCTCAGTCAATAATCAGCATGAATCTGCACATTTATATTTCTAAGCTGATTGCTTTCATTTTGTTGGGCTGAGGGACATTGGACATCTTATCTCCTCCATCCACTACACCAACTGGGATCAATTGGTTTAGCACAGATCACTGAAAAAAACTAAGCCCTTCTTGATTGATATGAATGAATATTATATCACATAATCATTTACCTTTCGTGTTATTGGAGCAGTAACCTTCATCTCATTTCTGAAAGAATAATTTCAACAGGTATTTGTTTATGGGACCTGTTTTCAACATTGGAACAATTTGTGAGCTACAAAGAAATGGCCATTGTTTAAGAATTTTAACTTCTGGAGCTTGTTTAATTTCTGTGAGCCAACTTTCTGCCCTTTAAGTTCCAGATGCTCCCTGCTTTTGACAGATTAGTAATAAATTTTGCTGCCAGTTTCTTTCAGGGTCTCACAATGGGGAAGGGGATTATGGGTCTATGGCAGTGGAGGCCTGAGTTCCTATTCATACTTGCTGTTATTGGCACCACAAGGAAATTAAGAAAAAAATGTTTAAAGGAACATGCACTTTTGAGGTTCTTCCCTGATTTCTTTTCCCAATAGGTTGACCTGGCAGAAAACTTGTGCCATTTTGCCAATCAGGCCTCCATTTTGCAATTGCATTTGGGACCACCACTGGGACTTGACACACATGAACTTTAAGAAGAACCTACTGACTTTGGGTCTGTGTTTTTGCTGCCTGATCAGTTGATCACACAAAAAAGATGCAATAAAAATGATAGTCCAGAAAATTAAGGAATATGCTACCATGCAAAGTTGCTGGAGATTGTAGAGTAGTATGGGACTTAACCATAGCAATCCAGTATGTAAACTCACAGTAATAATGAGGTACTTTTTTACATATCAGTTTGTAACACTTCTGTGAACTCTTTGTTCCAGTACGTATACAAGTGCAAGACTGTTGCCTGAAATATTCAAAGGGATCTCTCCCATTTATGCGCATTGCTGGTTATGTGGAGCAGAAGTCCAATGAAGCTTGCAGAATAGATGCAATTGTGTGAGTAGGACTCGAGATCTAAAAGTCAAATCATTTCTAAATGTCACAATTTTATTTAAAGCCAATCAAAAGTTAATCTTTTCCATCATTTATTTTAACAGACTGTATACTGTGAAAGGTCGGTGGGTTTGTGCAGATCCAAAACATATATGGGTGAACCGTGCACTTCGCTATTTAAGGTAAAAGTACAATCTTTGCTTTCAACCTCCCAAAGACTCTGTATGTGTTATGGATTAATAAGAATCTTTGCTTGTCTTGGAATTTCATTGGCATACCTCACCTGCCAGGAACTATTCAGACTGGTACACAGTTAGGTATAAAATTATCTTAAGTCCGATTGTTAGAAACATTAGCTTTCAATGAAATTTTTGTTGCTCAGTTTGAAGGTGTTGCCAAAAATGCCAACAAGAAAGAAACTTATCTCCTGTTCTCTATACAGGGATCAAAGTGGCAATAATATTTCGAAGGATCTATAATTAAAATTATTTTTTGGTTTTTAGTGCAAAGCTGGAGAAAATGTCCCAGAAAAACAAAGTTCTTCAACCTACAACAGCAAGTGTTAACTGATATCCTTATTACCATCTTACAAGGTTATTGTATAGGTTTTTGCAACAGCTAAATCTTAAGTGTTTCAAATTTATTAAAGCCATACTGTAGTATTAGCTGCTGAAATGACATGTTCAAATGGTGTATATACTGGTTTAGTTATGAGCATGGTTTCTGAAAAGTTGAGGCTGCATTTAAGATTAATTTTGAATATATTAGCTTCAAATAATGTATTTCCACATTCACTGACAAAGTATTGATGTGGGGCTTCAAAGCTGCCTTTGAATGTCGGAGGTGATGGGTATTTTGTCTTGTTGGTGATAGACATTGCTAAGCATTTGTGTGCTGAATGTTGCATGCCACTTATGAGAATGTCATCTAGCTCTTACTGAATGTAAATATAAACTGGTTCATTATCTGAGGAGCTGAGAATAATATGGAATATTCTGTGCAACTATCAGAGAGCATCCCAATTAACAAGTGATTTCCTTTGGCTATGTTTGATCTTTGGACTTCATGGAGTCTGAAATTATTTGGCAGCACCTAATAATGTCAACATGGGTTTCACCCAACAGTCTTATTTCATTTTTTTAGGGACACCCTTCTGAAGTAAGTATCACTTAGGAGTTAGCTGGACAGCAGTGAACCTTCTCTGCAAGGACCATAGGGCTGAAGCCCTACTCAATGACAGTTGGCAGCCTAACATACACCAGTAGTTCTATTGAATGACAGCACCAATGGAGAAGTGGTAGCTGCTGCTACTACAACACTCATGTGGTGGCGAGATGGGCATCATGGAGGTGGATGCTGGGGCACACTAAGGGCAAAGGGTAGCTCTAAGTGACCACCAGTCCCCGCAACATTCCTGAGGCCAGTTTCCTCAATCTGACACTAATGTCTTTGAACAGGTTACACCTCCCCAGGTTCCCAAAAGTAACATTGCACAACTTTGCCTGTTATTTTTCCCGGAAAGTCAGCCCCTGCACATTGCTGGATTAATACCACCAAGAGTGAGGTGAGCCCCTTCATTGGATAATAATTGCCCACTTAAGGACTTCAACTGACATAAGGACATGAAGCTTCCGTGACATTTCCATGACACTTTTCCTTAGAGACTTTAGTGGAGGGGAGGCTGGAAGGTTATGGATGTCAATAGCTGGGAGAAAGTAAGGACTGCAGATACTGGGAATCAGCGTCAAAGAGTGTGGTGCTGGAAAAACAGCCAGTCAGGCAGCATCCGAGCAGCAGGAGCATAAATGTTTCAGGCATAAGCCCTTCATCCGGAATGAAACCCTGAAGCGTCGATTCTCCTGCTCCTCAGATGTTGTCTGACCAGATGTCAATAGCTGCCTCTCTCCTGCCTGATAAAGTGCCTCTGGGAGGAAATTAAATTAAATGAACACACCCAGGGACACACCCACTGGACTACATACCACTTAGTTGTGATGGGGGTAGCTTGCTGGTGGTACTGATGTAACCAAGGATAGTGATGATAGACAGACGAGTCTGGGGCATCGGCTGTATGGTATGATTCAGTGAGAATAACTATGCGAGGCTGTTGTTTGACTAGTCTGTGAGGCAGCTTTCCCAATTTTGGCACATGCTTCAAAACACTTGTGAGAATGGTTTTGTTGGATTGACCAGGTCAGATATGCTTTTGTCATTTCCAGTGTCCAGTTTAATGTTAGGTAGGCTATCCTGTTTTAAGCTTTTCCTGCAGAAGTTTGATACAACTGAACAGCTTGCTCAATCATTTCATTTTGATGCTTCCTTGTATTTCCAAAAAGTTATTTGTAACTCTTCGTTTCCGTGTATTGCCACAACATTTTACATTAATGCGTGAGTATATATGTTATTTGGTCAATTAATTACAGTGTTGTTATTTCTATCATAATAAAATAATGTAAACCTGTGTGTGACTTTGGTTATTTTTGACTGTTTCCAAAGAAGATTGAATCTATTTTGTCTACTTTGTAATGTTAACCATTACCCTCTGCTCTGTTTGCTTTCAGTGTCTGTTTAAGATTTAAGCACAGGAGTGCCCATCAGAAATTGCTTAGAATGGAGAAAGAATTTGCAATTGTGTCTTTAAAGCCAACAGTACAACTTGAAGAATGGTCATTGTAATGCAAAGAAATATAGACAGATCTAGTTGAATATGGCAAGTATTCCCAAGGTCTATATTGTAGTTTAATTGCAGGATAGATACTGGCCAGGTCTCAACTTCTCTTCTTGAAGCCGTATCTTGGGATCTTTTATGTCTGATTGAGGAAGCTGATGCCACCTTGGTTTCATGAGTCACCTGAGAAGTGTCACTTTTGGCAGTGCAGCTCTTCCTCAGTACATCACAGGAGTGGAAGAGGCCGAGAGCTAAAGGGTGGGAATCCAAAGCTTGGAAGGCGTAGTTGCCAGTGGCCAAATTAGGAATGTGCAAAAGGTCGGAAGTGGAAGAGAACAGCCATGCTGAAGTGTTGCGGGGCTGGAGGAGGTTACAGAGATAGAAGCGGACAAAGCAATAGAGAGTTTTGAAAATGGTGATAAAATGTTAAAATTGCAGCTAGACTTGGAGCCCATCTCGATTGGTGCAATTAAACATGAGACTGTTCGATTATCTATGGGATTGCATCAAACATAATGCATGAAGGGGATTTGGTATGAGTTAGAACTAAGGTGGTCGTGTTTTGCTAGAGATCAAGTTTCTGTAAGGTGAAAGATGACAGGCCAGTCAGCCATTGTTTGGAATAGTCAAAACTGAAGGGAATGAAGGCATGGAGGTTCTCAGCTGAAGAACCAAAGCAGAACTGGAGCTGGTTGATGCAATAAATGTGGAAGGAAGCAGTCTTAATGATGGAGTGGATGTGTGCTTTGAAGCCCATTGTAGAGCTCTTCCAGCAGTAGGTTTGCACTGGTGGACCTGCATAATTCCCTGGATGGCCTTAGGGTACCCTCCAATCCGTCCTTGATCATGATTTTTTATGGAGTAAATGAGGCCAAGTGTGCCTTGCTCTAAATTGAGACTTTTGACTTAAAGGCAGCGTTCCACTCAGCCTCAAGTTTACAGTAGAGATTCTGAGAAGCGTGGTAAGGCCTTCCCACCTTAGGACTTGTGTGGGAAGGGAGTTGCCTCATTCAGTGGTCTTTGAAGAGAAAATGAGGTCTGCAGATGCTGGAGATCAGAGATGGAAATGTGTTGCTGGAGAAGCGCAGCAGGTCAGGCAGCATCTATGGAACAGGAGAATCGACGTTTCGGGCATTCCTGAAGAAGGGCTAATGCCCGAAACGTCGATTCTCCTGTTCCCTAGATGCTGCCTGACCTGCTGCGCTTCTCCAGCAACACATTTCCATCTCATTCAGTGGTCCCCTTTCCTAATTGAGCATTCCTCATAATGGCTGTTCTCACCCTAACCTCTCCCAGGCCTTGCTTCACCTCGCCATTCCTTCCTGCTGTGAGATCATCTTGCCCCTGAATTTACCTGGTGCAGGACTCTGGGAATTTGAATCTGCGGACTGCTCATAGTCCTGGTTCTAGCTTCTGCTAGAGGTAACTCTGAGGCAGGACCTCCTCCTGAGTGGGGGTTGGAAGTTTTGCCTCCAGCCAATTAGCATTCCTTGGAACATTGAAAACCTATCAGGCAGTTAAGGTTGGCAGAAATACATTCCCTACCGTCATATCTCATAAGGGAGCAGTAAAGTCTGCCATCAGAAACGTTCTGCCCCAAGTTTGCAAATGGTCTAGTTTATCTCCAGATATCTTCCAGGGAGCCAGTGGTGAGGGTATGATGTTTGTGACAGGGGCCAAAGATCATGTCTTTTGATCTTATTTAATGGGAAGAAATTTCTGTTCATCTTGTACGAGATGTGAGACAACAGTGAGACAACTCAAAGAGGGGTTGAGAGACTAGAGCTGGGTATCATAAATATGATAACAGAATGACAAAGTGATTATGACACTCACCTAGTAATCATTGAACCTGTGCTAATAATGTAAAGATTTAAATTCAATCCCAACATGGTACTTTGTGCAATCAAATTCTATTACTCAAATGAATCTGAAATAAAAAGCTTGTCTCAGTTTATGTGATTTGTCATGAGAACCCCTCTTGTTCATGACTATCCCTTAACAGCAGAAGCCCAGTTATCTCTGCCTGCCCTGAAGACCTCAGTTCCACAGAAATGCACTTGTATCCTCCTCAAATAGCTAGAGGACCGCTCATTTGTATCAGACAGTTTTTGACATTTGTATTAAGGACAAAAGCCATGAAGAGCAATAAGGGGTTGTTAAAAACTGACAATGGTTTTGTAGGGGTATGTATCAAATTGTTAGAAGGCTCCAGGAGGTATGGGCCAAAGGCAGGCAAATAAGACTAGTTTATTTTAGGAAATCTGGTTAGCATGTACAGATTGATCCTGTTTCAGTGCTGTGTTACTCTATGTTTATTTTGTTATTTCACAGGCACATATGGAGAGGAGCTTTCACAGAGGGCTTCAAACCTTACTCAGCTGAATTACAAAATTCCTTCAAGCTTCATACAGATTACAGCGTCCACATTACAATTTTCACATTCAATTCCATGTGTCCATTATCATCTGTGTTTCCCACTGTCTCTGTAGGCGTTGTCTATTTCTTACCCAAGGCCTTTGATACCTATTAATCTTTTTCAGCCTGGATGCTTTGTTTGTTAGCTCCAGCTTCACTTGTTGCTAACTATTTGGCGAAAGCTTTAACCATTATTAATTTAACCCTTTCAATGCTGACATTGTCAATGAAAATAAGGAAATGGCTGAAGTGATGATAATTGGTGAATAATTGCTTTGTGTCAACATTTACAGTAGAGGAAGAGGTCAGTGTACCACACGCACCAGGAAAGCCAGTAATACATTGAATCGGGGACAGGAACACAACAAAATTAACATAAACAAAATAACAGGAAGGAAGAAAATAATGGCAGTGCAATTGACAAATCTCCAGAGCTAAACAGTTTCTATCCCAATATTTTAAAGAATGTGGGTGAAAACATTGGGAATATCTCAACTGTAATAGTCCGACCTTTTCTTGTTTCAGAAATCTGTTTCTTTAGATTGGAAAATGATGGATGTAGGTCTGTGATTTAGAAAGAGTGAAAGCTGGGAGCCACGGGAATTATAGATCAGTTAGTTCAACAGCTGTTGTTGGAAAACTACTGATGAGGAAATAATCGGGCAAGTTTTCCATGTTGAGATGCTCTCCCACTTCTTGCCAGCTAATCAGTTCAGTTCTGGGTGAGAAATTGGGAAATGACTTGGAATATATTGCCATTCCTTCAGTGTCGCTGGGTTATAATTCTGCAACTCAGCCCCTAATGGCTTTGTGTGTCTACCCACACCAAATGGACTGCAGCAGTTCAAGAAGGTAGCTCACCTCTACCTTCTCAAGGACAACTAGGGATAAGCAATAAATTCTGGCCCAGCCAGCGACCCCTACATCCCATGGATGAACAACAAAAATGAGTGGTTGAATTATGAATTGTGGCCTGAGGTAACACCCTTAATATCACCTGTGATTACCTCTGCTTCAGAGATGGCTATGATAAATTTTTAATGACTATTGATGTGATGGAGATAGCATGTGGTCAGGATTTGTATTTCACATAGTTGGTCACTGCACACATTTCGCATACAGAATTCTGCAATTATAGATGTTTCAGCTTCACTGTGCAAGCCCTTGATTAGTGAAATGACCTCTTAAGGCACCTCAGATCACTCACATGTACAGCCCATGTCCTCACACAGAACAATACACCTACTCCATCTACTCCAGGTGAGGTTAAACCATGTTTTTGCTTGCAATATGAATTTGTGATTCTGGTGCAGATGGAAGGCAACACAGGACAAACTTTACAGTGTGAGTTTCAGGCTCAGCCTGTTCATGTAGGTGACACCCCCAACCTTCATGTTCATTTCTTCCTTAAGACCATAAGACCATAAGACATAGGAGTGGAAGTGAGGCCAATCGACCCATCGAGTCCACGCCACCACTCAATCGTGGCTGATGGGCATTTCAATACCACTTACCTGCACTCTCTCCGTGTCCCTTAATTCCTTGCAAAGTTAAGAATTTATCAATCTCTGCCTTGAAGACATTTAACGTCCCGACCTCCACTGCGCTCTGTGGCAATGACTTTCACAGACCCACCACTCTCTGGCTGAAGAAATGTCTCCTCATTTCCATTTTAAATTGACCCCCTCTAATTCTAAGATCCTAATATCCCTGCCTTACAGAAACAAATTCCCAGCGTCCACCCTTTCTAAGCCATGCATTATCTTGTAAGTTTCTATTTGATCTCCACTCAACCTTCTAAACTCTAATGAACACAATTCCAGGATCCTCAGCCATTCCTTGCACTCTCTGCTGACCCCATCTGTTCTAAGCCTCCACTCATTCCCACCCAAACCTTTCATTTAAGACTTCATCTCCCCATTTTACCTTCTGGACCCAGGCCTATAGCTTAGTCATGTCAAGCAGCATGATGTGCTGTCCCCCTGTTGAAACCAGGGTGGTAGTGATTATCAAAGACCCTCTCATCCTGCCGTAATCTCTCCAATGTACTATTTTCCTACATGTTTCCGCTGAGTTACACTCCATCACATGCTGCTCCAATATCCACTCGACTTCCCCAACTTGCCCACTACAGCAGTGGCCCTTGATCACTTGCCTTAACTGTTAGTCAACAGATCTTCAGGACTGACTGTTGCCCATCTCCTTGACTGACTGGAAGTGCAGCCACAACTGATGAGCGACCAGGCCCCTGACTAATTTTGTGCAGCTCCGAGACTGACTTACCAGCAAGTCCCAGACGGATTGCACTGGACCTGCAACATGTCCACCCACTTGGCTGATCACTGCTGACAAATATGAAAAGTTGGCAGAAGGCTGGACCTTCCAAATGCGTAAAAATATGCAAGGCAGAGATGTTGCAAGCAGATATCCAGATGCAAAGTGTGCAAGCTAAAAGCGCTCTGCTCTGATGCCTGTGATAGGTGCTGCCCTGACTGCAAAGTGGCCTTACAGTGGCAATGCAATCCACTGTCCCATTGTGCTGCAAAGTGAATTGGTGAACTGAACAGCCAAAGATAGTTAGGTCTGGCTCACTGCCCTGAGGAATTCCTGCAGAGATGACTGACCTCCCGCAGCCAGTGGTGAGGGTATGATATTACTGGGAGACAAGGGCTACCCTCTGCAAACACACCTGATGACTCCTGACTGATGTGAAGTGTAGATACAATGCTGCCCATTCTTCAACCAGAGCCATGGTGGAGGAGATGCTAGGTCTGTTGAAGGTGATGTATTGATGTTCGGATCGGCCTGGGAGTTGGCCAAACAGTACGCTCCAAACACAGTGTGCCACAAATACCTGGCACTCTGTGCTCTACCCAACTGTACAGGCAAAGAGGGAGTGTGATAGCATCTGTGCAAAGAAATCAGAGTTAACATTTAAGGGCTGGTGACCCTTCCTCAGAACAATTTCTGCTTTTGCTCCTGATTTACAGAATCCACAGTTCTTTCCATTTTTATGTGATACTCACAGACTGGCCTCCTGAGGTAAAGGTCTTGTATCCACAAGCAAGCAAATGGGAATTATTAAAAAAACATTCTTGCATGAATTTGGAAATGAGAAAAGCAATCCACCCTTTTTGTTGGAATGGTTGTTGTTTCATTGATGAATCCTGACAAACATCATGGTGTTCTCAGAAAGTTCATTCCATAGAGAGCTACAGGGGCAGAAACCTTGTGTATATTTAAGGCTGAGATAGACTCTTGTTCAAAAGGGAAATCAAGGGTTACCGGGAAGGGGCAAGAAAGTGGATGTGAGGAACATCAGATCAGCCAGGTTCCTATTGACTGGCAAAGTGGGCTCCTGTTCCTATTTCTTATGGTCTCACAATATATATGTACATGTGCAAAACTGATCCATTGCAATGATGCAATGGTTAAGACAGATGAATTCACTTCAGCAGTTTTAACCTGCATTTGAGCCATTAAAAAATGAGTTGAGATCAAAATATTTTTTTAGAAGCATTGTTTATTGATCTGTGAGGGACATTTGTTTTCTGCACGTGCATAATTTACAAGCATTCACAGTAAATAATAATTTGCCAGTCAATACAGGTAGAAATATAAATTTAATTTTAGAGAACTTAGTAGCTGAATGACTTTTTTTTGAGAAACTGCTGAGATGTGCAGAGGATCATTATGCTGAAATGAGCAACATGTTTTTCAGGGTTCTGTCCTGTGATTATTAAAAGGTGACATCGTGACGCCCATAGAATTAAGGTCACTGAACCATTTGTTTCTGTTTCAGTTCTTTCCTAGAAAATAAGCATAAAAGGAAATGAGTTATAATACCTTTGAACATCAAACTACAGGCAGTTTCAATATTCAGGCTCGTTAAATAGATTATTTTAACTGCTCTCTTCAGTTGTTATTGCTTGTTAAAGTGATCATGCTTTAAAATCTTGATTGTCCCAAGGCAAAATATGTTGAGCTCATGGCTTACAGGACAAATGTATGATAAAATATTCCATACGGATTCTTTGAAAAAGACAATGGCTTCATTTGTATTCTTGACTTGATAAGCAAATTTGATAAACATAAATAATTGGTGAGGTTGTGAATTCTATATGTTTAAAATGGCAAAGACATTCTTAGTTTAACAAACAAAGTCAATGCGTTACAGCTTATTATTCATAAAAAAATATGTTCTGCACATAATAGTTCAGTAAAAATTTGTATATTAACAAAAGTGATTTATTCCCTTACCTCAGGAAACCAGTGATAATCCTGGTCACCCATACCTCTTCTGGATTTGCACAAACTCTTCTTCCTTTTCTTGTGTAAAATCTGTAAAGAAATATTTTTGAAAGAACCTTGATTAAATTGGTATATTTCTTACATGTGGTGTATTTTAACATTGGGGTTCTGCTAACCAGACTCAGGACTGTCCATGACCCACCCTCAGCTAAACTCCATCTCTGGTGTCTCAGTACAAATCCCTTATGTACTTATGGAGAATATAAGCAATGCTGCAGATACCAAAATGTTTTCACAGACTAAGTGGTGGACGAATCACCTTAAGCGCAGCAAATGAAGCTGTCGCTTGACTCTGCTTGGCTCTTATTAAATAAATATTTGACTGTATTTACAGAGCATAAAGGTAACTTTAAAACATGACATCACTTTTCAACAAATTAAGCAACAATTTACACTTACATGACTGCATTAATAGTGCAAAGTTCGTTCCCAAACTGCCTCACATAGCCTACAATTAGTCTTGGTGGTAAAGGTTTCTTTGAATATGAAAGACAGCAGTCTACTGGAGACTGGGCATCTGTGTAAAAATAAACACCACAGTAATAAACATTGATTAGAAAGAAAATAACTCATGAACGGTGAAAAAGATAATGCATGTTCAGGTGAAAGATTTTTAAAAAGTAGCACATAGTCACCTGCAAATGGAGATATGTCCATCAAATTGAACAGGATCAGTCCCATCAACATAGACATGGTCAGCTTCATGCAGAAATGCATCATCTGAGTCATTTTCTTGATTTATCGCAACAAGTATTAGCACTCAACAGATCGTAGAATGGATCTGATTTGACGAACTCTCTATCTGCTTTTATACCTTTTTCTCTCAACATCCTGGGGAAATTTATGAAAAGGAATTTTCAGAAAGAGAACTGAGTGACGTAAAGCTCCAATCAGAAAGGATATCCGATTATTTTTCATCCTCCCACAACACTCATGATCACCTTTTATCAGCCCTACCCACCATCAAAGGAAGATTTGCTGAGCATGAGTGCTCAAATTTCAATAACTTTAATTTACATATGAAAAAAAGTTTTTTTTTGTTAGTTTTTATCCAATTAGGTCAAAGCCAGAAGAAAAACCCCTAACCTCAATACCAAGATGTATCGGTAGCAAGATCTCAACTTCAATTTACTAGAATACCACACTCAATTTTACCTGTTAAAAGGTTCCTTTGTTTTAATATATTTTAATGCAAAAAAAAATACTTTTCTTCGTTAACATTTCTGAATAATTATTATATTCTTTATGTAAAGGAATGTTCATGAATACTCAAAAATGTAATAGCTGGCCCTTTCTACAGAAACTAATAAATAATGTGCAACATAATATAAAAGGTAATTAATCTTAGAACGGGTAATTGCACTTAAATATTACAATGCATTAATGATGAATCAGTCATTTATTAGGCAACTGAGAGTAGGGAGGCCAATCAAGCGAAGGCACTATTTGAATCTCTCAATCAGTACAGATGGATTACATGAAAACTCTTACCTTTTTATTAGAAAAAGAAATTAATAAAATTGCTTACATATTTTGAGAACTTTAGCAAATCCTTGGTGTTAGTGGCTGAGCTAAGTGCCAAAAGAAATTATGTTTTCTTGGAGGGAATTATATGCTGTTAAGGTTCAGTGATGTTATCGTTTGTTTGTGGAGGATTTGACCACTGAAGAAGTTTCAAATACAATTTTTTTTATGAATATGTTTGTGTGAAGTTTATTGAGTACATAACAGGAGAAAGTGAGGACTGCAGATGCTGGAGATCAGAGCTGAAAATGTGTTGCTGGAAAAGCGCAGCAGGTCAGGCAGCATCCAAGGAACAGGAGAATCGACGTTTCGGGCATGAGCCCTTCTTCAGGAATGACATCGATGTTTCGGGCATGAGCCCTTCTTCAGGATTGAATCGACGTTTCGGGCATGAGCCCTTCTTCAGGAATGTGATCCTGAAGAAGGGCTCATGCCCGAAACATCGATTCTCCTGCTCCTTGGATGCTGCCTGACCTGCTGCGCTTTTCCAGCAACACATTTTCAGCTCTGAGTACATAACAGAACAGCTTTTACAAGAATATTTATAGTCTTTTTTTAATAGAATCCCTACAGTATGGAAACAGGCCCTTCAGCCCAATGAGTCCACACCGACCCTCCGAAGAGTAACCTACCCAGGCGCACTCCCTACCCTATTATCTTATATTTACCCTTGACTAATGCACCTAACTTACACATTCCTGAACACTATGGGTAATTTAGCATGGCCAATTCACCTAACCTGCACATCTTTGGATTATGGGAGGAAACCAGAGCACCGGAGGAAACCCACGCAGACACCGGGAGAATATGCAAACTCCACACTGACAATCACCTAAGGTTGGAATCAAACCAAGGTCCCTGGCATCGTGAGGCAGCAACGCTAACGACTGAGCCACCGTCCCACCCATCTTTTCATGGGCATGAGAACTTAAAAGATACAATACTGTATTCAAATTACATTTGATACCAGTAAAAATCAGTACAAATCAATTTGATTGACTAACTTTTGGACTCTGATGTTCCAGCATCCGCAGTCCTCACTTTCTCCTAAGTCTTCATCAGTCCTCCCAAGAATTGGGATGCAAAAGTCCCAACTTACTTGTAGACTGTGGAGCTGGACAAGCAAGTAAATAATTAAATAGATATTGACAGCTCTATAAAATTGATTTGTCTTGCTGATATGTAATATTTATAAACATCTTTGATTTGCAGTTAGTTCTGTTATATATTCTTAATCATTCTGGCATTGGTTTTACCAGAAATGGGCAAAGTGTCAGTTTCATTGAGTTTCTTGGAGTTTTTCTGTTTGAGACTGAGCAGGTTTTCTCACAGTAGTCTCCCAAATGCACTCATTAATAAGGTATCGCACCCCCAGGATGACTTGCTCATCCGACGTCAGCTTGATTCTCCCACTCACCAAATATGGAAGTGATTGCCATTGCCAGGATACCCTGGCATCCCTGGTGTTGGTACCATAGTTGAAAGATCGTTGTGCACCCAGTCAAGTGGTGGCCGTGCTGTAGTGTTCAAAACATTTGTCCCAGATATAGCAGAAAAGAGGATCTTAGTGTAGGGTGAGTAGGGAGCTAATGACATAGGTAAACAGGTTCGATGGTGACCTTTGGGGTTGACAGGGAGAGCTACTAAGAAGTGGATGAATTCATTTGAAGGTATACCAACAGAAGAGTCATAGACTCATAGTGATGTACAGAGCATGGAAACAGACCTTCAGTCGAACCTGTCCATGCCGACCAGATATCCCAACTCAATCTAGTCACACCTGCCAGCACCCGGCCCATAACCCTCCAAACCCTCCCTATTCATATACCCATCCAAATGCCTTTTAAATATTGAAATTGTACCAGCCTCCACCACTTCCTCTGCCAGCTCATTCCATACATGTACCACCCTCTGCATGAAAATGTTGCCCCTTAGGCTTCTTTTATATCTTTCCCCTCTCACCCTAAACCTATGCCCTCTAGTTCTGGACTCCTGACCCCAGGGAAAAGACTTTGTCTATTTATCCTATCCAAGCCCCTCATGATTTTGTAAACCTCTATAAGGTCATCCCTCAACCTCCGACGCTCCAGGGAAAACAGCCCCAGCCTGTTCAGCATCTCGCTATACCTCAAATCATTCAACCCTGGCAACATCCTTGTAAATCTTTTCTGAACCCTTTCAAGTTTCACAACATCCTTCCAATAGGAAGGAGATCAGAATTGCAGGCAATATTCCTACAGCGGCCTAACCAATGTCCTGTACAGCCGCAACATGACCTCCCAACTCCTGTACTCAATACTCTGACCAATAAAGGAAAACATACCAAACGTCTTCTTTGCTATCCTATCTACTGTGACTCCACTTTCAAGGAGCTATGAACCTGTACTCCAAGGTCTCTTCGTTCAGCAACAGTCCCTAGGACCTTACCATTAAGCCTATAAGTCTTGCTAAGATTTGCTTTCCCAAAATGCAGCACCTCGCATTTATCTGAATTAACCTCCATCTGCCACTTTTCAGCCCATTGGCCCATCTGGTCCAGATCCCATTGTAATCTGAGGTAACCCTCTTTGCTGTCTAGTACACCTCCAATTTTGGTGTCATCTGCAAACGTACTAACTGTACCTCCTATGCTCACATCCAAATCATTTATGTAAATGGAAAAAAGTAGAGCACCCAGCACCGATCCTTGTGGCACCCCACTGGTTACAGGCCTCCAGTCTGAAAAAAACCCTCCAACACCACCCTCTGTCTTCTACCTTAGAGCCAGTTCTGTATCCAAATGGCTCATTCTCCCTGTATTCCGTGAGATATAACCTTGCCAACAGGTTGATCGTGGTCCTGTCTCAGAACTGTAGGTGTCCCTGGCCATGACCACCTCACCTGTCTGACTGTGTCCAAGCACTTGGATTGATATTGGAGGCTGTCCTTGACTTACAGTGCCAAAGACCACATAACTAAAGGCTGTCTCCCTTGACTTGACTGAAGACTAGGCTTTGAGATATGGCCTTATGGTTGATGCACATGTAGTGAGTTTGCTGTTTATGTGACTGGCATATGCTGCAGACATGAGATTCAAAGTTTGGGAGAAGATTTGTAGCTCAGGTGCTCGTTGTTGTGGTTCTGTTCGCCGAGCTGGGAATTTGTGTTGCAGACGTTTCGCCCCCTGTCTATGTAATGGCACTGTTCACCTCTATCGAAAAAACCCTAGCCAGAGAAACAATAGCCAACTGCTGGACATATAGAACAGACAACAAGACAGGGAACCTATCAACAAAGACTGCACACTCAAACTACTGGACCTGTGCCTCACAACACACTTCACATTCAACAACGAAATATATGAACAAATCAACCGCACACCCATGGGCTCACCCATCTCTGGACTCATAGCAGAAGTGGTAATACAAAGGTTAGAACAAACAGCCTTACCACAAATTCAACCCAAACTCTGGGTCAGCTATGTGGATGACACCTTTGTAATCATTAAAAACACGGAAATAGAGAACACACACCGGATCATCAACGCCACACTCACAGGAATCCGATTCACGAGAGAGGAAGAAAAGGACAACCAACTCCCATTCCTAGACGTGATGGTACAGAGAACACCGAATGGAGAATTCACTACAAGGGTATACAGGAAAGCCACACACACAGACCAAGTCCTAAGCTACGAAAGCAACCACCCCAACACACACAAAAGAAGTTGCATCAAGATACTGTTCAAAAGGGCCACAACAAACTGCAGTACACCAGAACTGCAAAAAGAGGAAGAAGAACATCTCTACAATGTATTCGCCAAAAACGGATACCCCCGCAATTTCATTAACAGATGCCTAAGGGAAAGACAACTGAATGAGGACATGCCACAACCCAAAGGACTAGCCACACTACCATACATCAAAAACATTTCTGAACTGACAGCCAGACTACTGCGACCACTAGGACTCATAACAGCACACAAACCAACAGCCACTCTCAGACAACAACTCACCAGGACGAAGGACCCAATACCCAGCATGAGCAAAACCAATGTAGTGTACAAAATCCCATGCAAGGACTGCACAAAACACTATATAGGACAAACAGGAAGACAGCTAACGATCCGCATCCACGAACACCAACTAGCCACGAAACGAAATGACCAGCTATCCTTAGTAGCCACACACTCAAATGACAAGCAACATGAGTTCGACTGGGACAACACTACTATTATAGGATAAGCCAAACAGAGAACAGCCAGGGAATTCTTAGAGGCATGGCACTCATCCACAGATTCAATCAATAAGCACATCGACCTGGACCCAATATACCGGCCACTGCAGCGGACAGCTGGAACTGACAACCTGAAGCGACAGATACAAATCACGATAAATGCCGGAGGAAACATCATAGAGGCGCTTCACAGGAGACTCCCAAGCACTGAGGATGTCACCTAGACAGGGGACGAAATGTCTGCAACACAAATTCCCAGCTCAGCGAACAGAAACACAACAGACATGAGATTCACGAAACAGCCATGACAAGCTGTCTGGCTTTGTGTCTGCAGTAAATAGCAAAATGAAACAGAAGAACTGTCAGCGTCTAAGCTCTAGTTGAAGGATGCAAAGCACAAAAGGGTAAGTTAATGCAAGGCAGGTGCTGTAAGCGTTGAGGTAGGTGAGTGAGTGCTAAGTTAGTGAGCGAGCAGCCCTGAGATGCATCCTGGTCCCTGATCTAGGTGCCTGGTGCTGCACATAGCGTATCCTTGCTGGAGCATTCAGGTAGACTTGAAATGGATCAGATATGTCCCATGAAGATGTGTCAGTGCCAATGTCTGTGCATGTGGGGTGCATGCAGCTGCTGCCCACAGAGAATGCCCTGAGATTTTAGTGCTAAATGTCCAAGTTGGAAATGCAGAAGTGCAAGTGGAGTCGCTAGGTAACTGCTCTGACTTTCATGTTGGGGAATTCCCAGCATCCAACTTTTATCCAGCAGCCGGGAGAATGGAAAAACTGCATATTAGTGAGGTGAGATTAGATAGTCATCAGTCTGATAATGAGTGATAATATATACAAATAGGCTGCAATCGCTCTAATTCTTTTTCCTTTTGAATCAGATGGTGTGGCAGCAACTTCCAAAACAGGAAGTCAATGCTAGAAACAAGGTCAGCTTGCTGATCAGTGTGAGTGATCCCCTTGGCCGTGTGGCAGTGCACCTTAGGGTGGACATTGCAAATTGGCCTCTCACTGTTTGCAAGCAAGGATAATGTCCCATTGTCCAACACTTGGTTAAAAAATATGACCTTTTGATCTTGACACTAACAAGTCCTCACTGGGCATCTCGCCCATTCTTCCCAACTTTCTCACCAAGACCCACATTGTTCCAAGACTGATGAGATTCCACCCTCTTTCAGGAAATTCTTCGGGTGTATTTTATTAATAGCAAGTGTGAGCCCTTAATCTTGTTTCAGCATTTAGATAAGTCTTGGTTGATGTTATCTTAATTCTGTCTACCATGCTTGGTTTCATATCTCTTAACATTCTTATCTAATAAAACCTATGAATCTTAATTCTTAAATTTACATTAACTGCCGCAGTTGAAAAGGATCATCAGATTTCCATTAGTTTGTTTAGAAAAAAAAGTGCTTTGGGATATCAGATGTGATGGTAATGTGTGATGCTCTGTTGATTAATGTCAGTCATTTAGAAATATAGTAAACAGTTGACACCCCAGGATGGAGGATACCACTAGTCATTATCATTTCACATTAAGTATATGTGATAATCAGTGTCCCTAGGATGTTTCCTAACTCCTAACCAATACCATGAACATGTCAAAAGGACATCATCAATTGCACACATTTCACTTTTATTAACAGTTTCTAATATAGAAGGGCATCTGCATATCCAGAAAATAATATCCATAGATGTTCCCTTGGGATGCTCAGTTGGCTGGATGATACAAAATGTTGAGCTCAATTCCAATTCCAGCTGAGACAGATTTGGGAGCTGCTCCTAGTCCTGGTCCTGAAAGGGGAAGATGATGCTAAACCACCACTGATTAAAACTCAGGAAGAGGGGCTCGCTGGCAATGAGCCAATTTCCTGCCTTTGAGCACAGCACCCTCCCTTATTCACCACACGAAAAAATTCAATTTTGTTTAACAATAGAAAGAATAGTTGGTACTTAAACATTTCAAAGAGCTTCATGATATCCAGTCAGGTGACAGTCATTGGTATTGGGAAAGATGTCTATACAGGACCTTGTTTTCAGATTTTCAAAGTTTGAACTCTGTCACTCATATATAAATTCTTGTTTCTCATTAGTTCTTCTGTTCTCAATGTACTATCTATCATGAAGAACTTAGGTAAAAAAAAGGACAGCAGATGCTGGAAACCAGAGTCTAGATTCGAGTGGTGCTGGAAAAGCACAGCAGGTCAGGCAGCATCCGAGGAGCAGGAAAATCGACGTTTCGGGCAAAAGCCCTTCATCAGCAATAGAAGGGCTTTTCCTGATGAAGGGCTTTTGCCTGAAACATGGATTTTCCTGCTCCTTGGATGCTGCCTGACCTGCTGCATTTTTCCAGCACCACTCTGATCTAGATCATCATGAAGAAATTGTCTGCTCCTCAGCTGTGTGCAGTTACAGAGACTGAGAGTAAGTGAGGACTATAGATGCTGAAGATCAGAGTCGAAAAGTGTGGCACTGAAAAAGCATAGCAGATCAGGCAGCATCCAAAGACCAGGAGAGTTGACGTTTCGAGTATAAACCTTCATCAGGATTCGACTGTCCTGCTCTTCAGATGCTGCCTGACCTGCTGTGCTTTTCCAGTGCCACACTTTTCAACTGTGTACAGTTCCAGTAAAATGCCATGCACTTTGGCATGATGTACACAGCCTCTACTCTGTGCCTCATACGTTGGTCTAGTTGAGATAATTTAAGGTTTGACAGATACTGTTGCCAAGTTTGCTCCTCATATGGAGTGAAAAACAGAGATATTTCACAGCCCCAGCATTATCAGCTCAATACTAACACTCATGATCAGATTGGAGAGAGCTATAACAGTGGCCACTCTGATATTGGATTCCATTGACCTGTCAGTGGAGGGCCAGCAATTCTAGACCATTGACGGATGCAGAAAATATGCAGAACCAATCCCAGCTTTAGAACTCCTTTAATGCATTTCAGAGGCATAACATTTAGTATTTCTGATAAAATAACCAGAATCACACATGCTAGAAGTAATATATATTCACTGTGTTAACTCCATCAAGAATTTTGACAGCCGCAGTTCCAAGTTAGTACAAAGTATAGCAAACAACTGCACCCACTTCCTTGGGAACCCACAAACAGACATCAGTCTTACAGACACGACCACACTTATCACTTCCTACCTCCTTAATCAGCATAAATAAAATCTGTGGTCCAAATATGAGAGAGGTTGATGCTCCAAAGCATTTAGATTGATGTTCATGCTTTTGCCAATTTTGTGAGCCCTATTTCCTACAGCCCCAGAGATTTGGGGTTGCAAAGATGGTCATAGCCATTACTATCAAACATACAAATGCAACAGAGTTGTTGCTAAGGAACATTTTCTGTTAAGATTGTTGATTCTGATTTTCCTGATGTTTGCACTGATATGATTAATTCCCAAGAGAACCTAACAGCAATTGTGACATAACTGCTGTACTAGATGCAAGCTTCTGATAAGCATCCAACTTTTGTAGCAATAAAATAAGACTATTAGGCACTGGATGTGAAATACGTCCAGTTTGAGATCGAAAGTGTGACAAGTGGAATTACGATATTGAGTGCTTGTTTTTTGGTCTTGAGATTAATTTGTAACAATGTTCCCTTTTAGCTACAACCTTAAAGATCCCAACCAGACTGTGTATTAATCCAATCCTTTAGCATGGTTGTGAGAGCTGCTCAAAGATATTAAAGGAGTTGTTTACAGAAACAAATCTTGCACTCTTAAAAAAAAACATTTGGACATTGCATTAAATCTCTATAATAGCTATCAAGTCCCTTCCTGTCACCCTTTGCTTATTTTTTCACCTTTTTGTGACGCTGTACTCCTGATCTCTAATTTCTTTTTAGTTTTGAAAAATTGCCTTCATTTGAATCCTCCACTCATTAATTAACTTAAAGCCTTGCCTACAATCCTGGTTAGACAATTGAATCATGGACAGTACATTCAGAAAAGAGCTGGGTGTTGGTGTCTCCTCTCCTCCTTCATACCACTACCCCCCCTGCCCCCCACGGCCCCACCTCCTCCCCTTTCCCCTGTGCCTCAACTTACTATGCTGCTGGTGAGGTTGTGCAACGTGCTGCAGTTCATCATTGAACCTGGATACACACCCAGCACATTGCAGGGCTTCTCCTGACTGGTCTAAACAGGAGAATTTTAATTTCAACATGGCAATTGTCTGTTCATTCAGATTTTGTGTTGCATCTCCTTGTGCAATATTAAAAGGCAAACTGGGAGATGTTAATATTCCCTGCTCCAGCCTGGAAGGAACCCAATGCATGAAAGTTAATGGCTATTTATACCTTAATGACATCTGGCACTAAGTGCCCACACTGCTCTGAGTCTGCATGGGGTAGCAGATTTCAATAATAGTATCCTGATTGAAGTCAGATGTCCAACATGTTGTGAGTTATGGAGATTCAGGCTGGAGAGCACTCTGGATAGATATACCCTCCTATTGTGAGTTCCTGCTCTCTTCTGCCTCTTTCCTCTTCCAACACTTCATTCTCTGAGACGTGTATTCAAGAGCAATGCCAACTTGTGTACCTCGATCTTGAAGCAGGCAGTTTGTGGAGATCAGTATGAAATTCTTCAGCATCTGCTATAGCACTCCTGGCAGACTTCAGAAACTTGCTAAAACTCGAGGCACCACCAAACACTTCTCTGATCACAGCAGTAGCCAATGGAACTCAATCGGCAAGGAAGCTGTATGTGTCATTGGTCCTGAAAATATGTTGAGCTGTGTTAGGTCAAGGCAGGATTTGAACTGGAACATTGAGCCCAAAGTAGCAACACTATGGCAACAAATCAACAGCAAAACCTGTACACTTCTGGCAGAGGATCCCTTTGCACGTGCTCACCCTCATTAAACAGGAGGATGGAAAACAGCAAAGTGGGTAATGATTCTTCCCAATTCATTCATTTGGAACGATTTACATCGAAGGAAATAGCCAGAGGTTATTTTGAAGGGGTATTAGATAAGAATAAAAAAGATCTGAAATTTATGTTGCTCTGTCACTCACACTTCAGAAAATCCCAAGGTGCTTTATGCCTGATAAATCCTTTGGGGTGTGGAGTGCTCAACAGACGTGGCTATTATTAGCTGGACAGCAACATTCAACAAAGCATTGAGGTTAATAATCTGATCGTTTTCAGTTGTGGTTGAAGGGGCAACGTTGACCAGGACACTGGGTTAACTTTTAGCTGTTTATATAGCATCAGCAGATCCTTCTTTTCCATATGAACGGCCAAGGCGGTCATGGCTTTAAAAGTCACTTGTGAATATAGCACTTCCTCAATGAAGTGTTGGATTGTCAGTCTAGGTTCTGTGTGAATGGAGTGTGTCGACCTCAAGAACTGTTCGAATTACAGGCTAATTCCACAACGTTTAAGCCTTATTTTCATTACTCAGAGGCTGAGGGATGACCTTATAGCAGTTTATAAAATCATGAAAGGCATGGATAGGGTAAACAGACAAGGTCCTTTCCCTGGGGTGGGGGAGTCCAGAATTGAAGGGCATAGGTTTAGGATGAGCGGGTAAATGTTTAAAAGGAACCTAAGGGGCAACTTTTTCACACAGAGGGTGGTGCGTGTATGGAATGAGCTGCCAGAGGAAGTGGTGGAGGCTGGTACAATTACAACATTTAAAAGGCATCTGGATGGGTATATGAATAGAAAAGTTTAGTGGGATTTGGTCCAAGTGCTGAAAAATGGGACTAGGTTAGTTTAGGATATGGGCATATGAATAGGAAGGGTTGGGAGGGATATGGGCCGGGTGCTGGCAGGTGGGACTAGATTGATTTGGAGATGCCGGTGTTGGACTGGGGTGTCCAAAGTTAAAGATCACACAAGTGACTATCACCTGATGAAGGAGCGTCGCTCCGAAAACTAGTGTGCTTCCAATTAAACCTGTTGGACTATAACCTGGTGTTGTGTGATTTTTAACTTGGGACTAGATTGGGTTGGGATATCTGGTCGGCATGGACAAGTTGGGCCGAAGGGTCTGTTTCCGTGCTGTACATCACTCTGACTCTATGACTCTATGACTGAAGGGTCTGTTTCCCTGCTGTATATTTCGATGGCTCGATGACTCTATGAGTTTATTTTTCCCCTAAAATAACCAAATGGGTCTTGAAATACCTGAGAAGTAAGCCAGTTGAAAGTGTAATTCCATGATAACATCCGTTGCAATATTAGGAGGCAACCTGTTAAGTAAAATTGTGTTTTTAGATAAATCGATAAGCAAGATTGAAATGAGCAGGTTACTAATGAAGAAAGTGAACATGAAATCATAGATGTTGAACATCATTTCCTGGAATATTTAATTGAAATGTGAAAAGATGAAAGGATTTAACTTGTGCGAGTAAAGAATAAGGACAAAGAAGTCATTCAGGAAGCACCCTGATCTGCAAATGTGCATTGTTTAATGAAAGATATTTTCACCATGTTTTCCTTATTCCACAAATTTTAATTTTGTAGCAATAAATGATTAAAAGAATTTTAATAATTAGAGTTAATATGTTCTTTTCCCTAAACTGAATACACTCCATTGCCATGGTCATAAATACCTCAAATTTAAAATGTATTTGTTGGTATTGATTACAGCTTTTCAAAGTTTTTGTATTCTATGCAAACTCAGCACTTTGGAGGAATAAATACAATAACATTAAAGTTTACTTAGGTCTCTGCGCTGCTTGCATCGATCATGCTGTGCAGAAGACCACAAAATTGACCACAAGGTGCAGGATACAAAGTCAAGATTAAAAAAAAACCCACGTGAGGTAATTGAATGGTTTCTGCTTATTGTTCCACAGAATTTTGTTTTGTTTCTCTGTTGTAACAATTTCATAAGTCAGTGTATCCGTCCGATACTGTCCCACATTGAATTGTACTAACTTTCTACGATTGCATTACTTAATTTTCTTTCTATGTTTGTTTGCTAAATTCAATTTAATGTTCTCCAATTAATAAAATACTAGCATTGGTATTTATTTATATTTTCTGGCCAGATGAAGTCACTGATGACATTGACAGACAGTTACTATTTATAAACTTAGTTTATCCTAACCTCTGTTATATTATCTTGCCCTGCCTTATAGTATGGGATATGTGACAGGGTGTGGGAGGGTGGATGGAGGGGAGAAGGAGGAACGGATTTACATTGATTACTACAACTGGGTTGACGTTTAATTAACAATGCACAGCTTCTGACCTACTGTCCTTGCCTTTGGCCTGCCAGAGGTGCCAAATGCAAATGCCTTCCTGAATTGAAAATATGGCAGGCTGGAGCCTTCTTAATGAAGATGGGTCTGTGGAGTCAGGAGCATTCCCCACTGTCAATCTCCATCCCCTCGTGGAAAATCAGGACAGGAGGCTTTTCTTCGAAGTCTAAAATCAAGTACATCCACCTGTGCCTTGCTAACCATCAGCAGTTGTGATTGCAAAGAAAATAATAGAACATAATGCAAGGAAACTATGGTCATGTGACATTTACAGTAGCGCAGCAACAGGCTTGAACATAACAGAGGACTGTAAGAGAGAACATCTTATCTAGAGCCGGCTAGAACCAGGCTCCAATTCAACAGGATCTGGTTTCACAATTTCAAAAATCACTAATGAACATAATGAAATCTCTTTGCTCATATGCTTAGTAGCTATCTTTACACTAAAATGCAATTGTCTTTATTCAACAAAACAATAAACTCAACTTTTGAAGTTGAGTTTTGAAGGACTAGGTCCTCTAACCTGTTTATTGTCTGCTCTTTTGGTGTTGTTCTGTCAGGCCAGTCATTGATACGAAAGAAACAAAAACTTTTTCAGCACCCTGCAGTGTGCTGGCCAATGTCTGAAAGCACCTGTTGTGCCAACTCTTTTAATTTTGCATATTCTTTAAACATAATCTAGCATAAGTGTGTACAAGATAATTTTCTGATTCAGTATGTGGATGTACTTACTAGAGAAGTTGCAAAACTTGACCTACTCTTGGGAAATAAGGCAGGACAGGTGACTGAGGTGTCAGTGGGGGAGCACTTTGGGGCCAGTGACCATAATTCTACTCGTTTTAAAATAATGATGGAAAAGGATAGACCAGATCTAAAAGTTGAAGTTCTAAATTGGAGAAAGGCCAATTTTGAAGGTATTAGGCAAGAACTTTTGAAAGCTGATTGGAGGCAGATATTCGCAGGTAAAGGGACGGCTGGAAAATGGGAAGCCTTCAGAAATGAGATAACAAGAATCCAGAGACAATATACTCCTGTCAGGATGAAAGGGAAGGCTGGTAGGTATAGGGAATGCTGGATGACTAAAGAAATTGAGAGTTTGGTTAAGAAAAAGAAGGAAGCATATGCCCGGTATAGACAGGGCAGATCAAGTGAATCCTTAGAAGAGTATAAAGGAAGTAGGAGTATATTTAAGAGGGAAATCAGGAGGGCAAAACGGGGACATGAGAAAACTTTGGCAAATAGAATTAAGGAGAATCCAAAGGGTTTTTACAAATATATTAAGGACAAAAGGGTAACTAGGGAGAGAATAGGGCCCCTGAAAGATCAGGAAGGCGGCCTTTGAATGGAGCCACGGAAAATGGGGGAGATACTAAATGAATATTTTGCATCAGTATTTACTGTGGAATAGGATATGGAAGATAAAGACTGTAGGGAAATAGATGGTGACTTCTTGCAAAATGTCCAGATTACAGAGGAGGAATTGCTGGATGTCTTGAAATGGGTAAAAGTGCATACATCTCCAGGACCTGATCAGGTGTACCCGAGAACTCTATGGGAAGCTAGAGAAGTGATTGCTGGGCCTCTTGCTGAGATATTTGTATCATCGATAGTCACAGGTGAGGTGCCGGAAGACTGAAGGCTGGCAAATGTGGTGCCACTGTTGAAGAAGGGCAGTAAAGACAAGCCAGGGAACTATAGACCGGTGAGCCTGACCTCAGTGGTGGGCAAGTTGTTGGAGGGAATCCTGAGGGACAGGATGTACATGTATTTAGAAAGGCAAGGACTGATTCGGGATAGTCAACATGGCTTTGTGCGTGGGAAATCATGTCTCACAAACTTGATTGAGTTTTTTGAAGAAATAACAAAGAAAATTGATGAGGGCAGAGCAGTGGATGTTATCTATATGGACTTCAGTAAGGCGTTCGACAAGGTTCCCCATGGGAGACTGATTAGCAAGGTTAGATCTCATGGAATACAGGGAGAATGAGCCATTTGGATACAGAACTGGCTCAAAAGTAGAAGACAGAGGGTGGTGGTGGAGGGTTGTTTTTCAGACTGAAGGCCTGTGACCGGTGGAGTGCCACAAGGATCGGTGCTGGGTCCTCTACTTTTTGTCGTTTACATAAATGATTTGGATGCGAGCATAAGAGGTACAGTTAGCACGTTTGCAGATGACACCAAAATTGGAGGTGTAGTGGACAGCGAAGAGGGTTACCTCAGATTACAACAGGATCTGGACCAGATGGGCCAATGGGCTGAGAAGTGGCAGATGGAGTTTAATTCAGATAAATGTGAGGTGCTGAATTTTTGGGAAAGCAAATCTTAGCAGGACTTATACACTTAATGGTAAGGTCCTCGGGAGTGCTGCTGAACAAAGAGACCTTGGAGTGTAGGTTCATAGCTCCTTGAAAGTGGAGTCGCGGGTAGATAGGATAGTGAAGAAGGCGTTTGGTATGCTTTCCTTTATTGGTCAGAGTATTGAGTACAGGAGTTGGGAGGTCATGTTATGGCTGTACAGGACATTGGTTAGGCCACTTTTGGAATATTGCCTGCAATTCTGGTCTCCTTCCTATCGGAAAGATGTTGTGAAACTTGAAAGGGTTCAGAAAAGATTTACAAGGATGTTGCCAGGGTTGGAGGATTTGAGCAATAGGGAGAGGCTGAACAGACTGGGGCTGTTTTCCCTGGAGCGTTGGTGGCTGAGGGGTGACCTTTAGAGGTTTACAAAATTATGAGGGGCATGCATAGCTTAAATAGGTAAAGTCTTTTCCCTGGGGTGGGGGAGTCCAGAACTAGAGGGCATAGGTTTAGGGTGAGAGGGAAAAGATATAAAAGAGACCTAAGCGGCAACATTTTCATGCAGAGAGTGGTACATGTATGGAATGAGCTGCCAGAGGATGTGGTGGAGGCTGGTACAATTGCAACATTTAAGAGGCATTTGGATGGGTATATGAATAGAAAGGGTTTGGAGGGATATGGTCCAGGTGCTGGCAGGTGGAACAAGATTGGGTTCGGATATCTGGTCGGCATGGACGGGTTGGATCAAAGGGTCTGTTTTTATGCGGTACATCTCTATGACTCTATATTTTTTTTTAACAAGAAAACCTGTTCTGATCAAATGAGGAGAAAGAAAAGTATGGGCTCATTCTCTCCCCCTTTGCCTGATTGTAGCACCACTTACATACAACCCAATTTTGAAGAAGGCTCACTGGATCTGAAATGCTAACTGTGCTTTTTCTCCCCAGCTGCTGCCAGACCTAATGAGGTTTTTCCAATAACTTCTGTTTTTGTTTCTGATTTCCCGCATCCTCAGTTCTTTCGGTTTCCAATTATGCAAAACCTTTGGGGGCAGAATTTGACTGCAAATGCTAATTAACAGTCAATTACCTATGGAATTCTCTACCTGAGAGAGCAGTGGAGGTTGAAACCTTGAATGCATTGAAGGATGAATTGGAAAGGTTTTGGATGTACAAGTGAGTCAATGCTAGTGACCAGGAAAATGGAGTTGAGGCTAGTGGCCAGGAAAATGGTGTTGAGGTTATGACATTTCTGACTGGTACAGTAGGTTTGAGAAGCCAAATAGACTTCTCCTGTTCCCATTTCTTATGCCGTTACACTCCTAGATGCCTTCTCTCCACCATTTGGATGGGAGACAGTGGTTAACAAGTGATTTTCGAAACAGATGAACTAATTGTTCACATCAGCCTTGGAGAATTTGAGCACCTAAGCTCATTCATAGAGAAGTGAAAAAAATTCATTGCATAATGAGGATAGGAGTGAGAGTGTTAGCCATGATTTGGGCTCAAACTTGAAAACTGAGAGGTGTGAAGCCAATGCCTAACCACATAACCACTCCAGGCAGCGGTGTTCAGGCATATGTCTGTACATTCTCATCACCACAATAAGGTATGTGTTAGCATAATGACAAAGATATGATACTTTCACAACTTACAAAAAGTGCGTTGGAAAGTGCTTTGCTTTCAATGGAAATTATTTGCATATCCCACTAATATGTCATGTTCGAGTAATCAGCTTCAGATCAGACTCCCAATGTTTGGAACTCTCTTTAAGAACATAATCTGTGAAAAGTACTGGGACAATTTGATTCAGCAATATTTTCTTGCCATTTATTTCCACTAGTTGCTGCCTCAACAACTAATCTCTGAAATGCATTGGAATATAATTGTTGGTTGGATCAAGGGACCAAACAGTGGGGAATATGTCAATGCAGACTGGAATTCAGAGAGGAAACAGAACTTAGGGATAAATAGTACAGAAAGTCCTTGTTTAACACTGCCGGTTTAACTTTAACTTACTTCAGTAGTTAATGGGCCTGCAATCTCATTTAATGTCATGAGATTCAATTTAATGTGTTTCCTACCTGACCCAGCTTCTGTGCATCAATCACATAGAGGTTCCTCGTACTTACCACAAAGTGATTACCTTGTATCAAGCTCCTAATGGTTCCCTGCTTCAATTGCAATATGGCTAACCCCTGTACCAGGCACCAAGTGGATCCTCCCACACCTGACTCAGTCCTAAATAATTGTACATCTCCCTGTGACTTGAAATGGCTTCCACAGTCCGATATGATACTGGAGTGCCAATGTGAGCAAAAGCTATGAAGGAAGCAATGCTGGTAAGAGGCAAGGGCAGCTTCCACTATGTTAAAAATAATGTAGCCAGTGTCTTTCTATTTGTCACAACTTCCTGAGGAGGAATAGCAGATAGCAGTTTACTCGTATCAAATCTCCTCAAAGGAAAATTGGTAAAAATGAACATAATGCTTGGATAATCAGCCAAGCAGTCTGTGCTGCTCTGGAATCTATGAAGGAGCCCCTCAACTTCTGGTTTATACAGCAAATGGGATCACTGCAAATTGTGATGCAGTTGCAGTTCTCAGTGTCAACCATTGTGTCTCAGCGTTGGTTGTTATTGGTTTTGCAAAATCCAGGCTGGGGATAATAACAGCCCCATCACTTCAGCAACTCGGTTTCTCACCCGTAGCCGGAACAGGAAATAAATACATTTGCGTGGAGAAGAAAGAAGAAAGGAGCAGAGAGTTTGGTAAGAACAAGGTGAAGAGGATGTGGGCCACGGCATTTGGTGAGCTTTGCATCAAAAGCAATTTGGGTTCAATTTTTCCTTGGGCCTCCGGTTTGTGAAGGCTTGAGCAGGAGGAAGTTACATTTTTCTTCTGTTAACTTTTAAAACATACTTTTTTTAAGCATTAGGACTTGCAGACTACGCCGTTTCAATGTTATTCTTTTGCTGAAACTGAGGCTGTTTCAGAACATATGGGCTATTTTCAATTCCGACATCATGGATTCCTTGAAGACTGCAGCTGAGGTGTTGCACTTTAAAACCGACAACAATGAGGCTGAACAGGAATGTGCTAAGACCTGTGATAAGACTTGGCCTGCACACATCATTCCACACTTACACCTCCCTTGAGAGTGAGAGTATTAGATCAGTGATGATTCCATATATCTCAACAGGCAGTTGGACTTGAAGTGGGATCACCCAAAGATACCACGCGTATGATCAAATGGAAAACAAAATGTTTGTTTAGCAACACAAAAGATCAAGGGCTGCAAAAAATATGAAGGGCCATATGTTCTTTACAGTAAACAGGAAAGAACGTGTGCTTGCCATTTAACAAACAGAGTATTAAGCAATGAAACAAAGGCAGCTTATTCATCCGAGAAGCTGGTTTCAGTTTGGTTACCTCTAGCCTCTCAGCTCGATGATACATTGCTCTGTCATGGTCTGATGGACATCATGCCTGGTAAATGTTCTGTTCATAAGATGGCCATTTTCCATTTTGTCCATATCTAGGATATCCCTCTTGGTTGTCACAATAATGCAATAAAGCGGGCAGTAGTGCAAGGCTCTGCTGGAGTATCCAGACATTGAATCATCATCTTAAGGAAGCCTCTGGTCAGGTGAACGTGTGAACAGTGTCCTATCTTTATTCTATGGCAGTCTGAGTGCTTCATAAAGGTGTTAGGAGCCATGTTGTCTCCCAGCGGCCATTCCTGTTTGGCCCAAGGATCTTTGAAGGAGACAGGAGCTGAAGAGTTCTCCAGTAAGTCAGAGTCATTGCCGATTCCGGGATATCTGGCACTGACTTCCAGAATTTGGAATCAATGGTCACCTGTAATTTGAACTTTGATGAAGTGCACACTTTTTCTATTGATGAACTCTGCAGATTGGTGATAGGCTGTTCTCAAAGCAATGTGGCACAGTGAATATCTCCCTGGCAGAGATGATGGAGGATACCACTGGCCAAGCGTTTTGACTCTCCTTGTCATGGAGGAAGTATATGGAGACCTGTGCTCTGGGGAAAATGGCATTAGTTACATCACGGAAGTGTGTTTCTATGTTGAAGAATGGGAGATACCACACACCCTCCCCAATTGTTCATGGAAATGAGCCACAGCTTAAAGTTTAAGGGCAGCCGTGACCTTGACAGCCACCAGGGTGGGACTTCCACTTAGTCTTTCTGAGCACAAGTGATGTTGCAGTTAATGGGACAGTTCAGTGATCATGGGCTGGGACATCCTGACTGGTGCCTACATTATATTTCAGAGAATTGCTAAAATTGACAGAGAAGCCTGTAGATGAAGGGTCTCAACATTCTCCTTCATCTTCTCGGTGAGCTTCATCTGCTGCTTTGCCCCTTGGAGGTGTGTGGCAGCCACTGAGGGTGAAGTGCTCTTTTGAACATACTGTTGAAATAGTCATTGCTGTTTTGTTCTACATTTT